>NC_136592.1:17307896-17390396 GCF_910589615.1 Taurulus bubalis | reverse complement strand
TGTTAATACTAATAATTACAAAAAGAATACTTCACAACCATCATCGTGAATAATAATTATAAAAAATATGCCAATACTGACTGAGGGCAGCCTTAACAGTCAGAGGTGAAGACTCCTGGGATTCATCGCTGAGACCCAGCTCATTGATAGCCTGGACACGAAACACGTAGGTTTCTCCGGCGGTGAGACCACTAACCACAAACCTGCAGAAACAGAATCACATGCATGAGTATCACGTTTGTGCTTACAACCAACTACTGTAGAAAGACACACTTTTGTTTGGTTGAAAACATACTTGGTGCTCTTGTGAGGTTTGTGATTGGCCGAGGTCCAGTCCTTGGACCCCTTCACACACTGGTCGATGTAGTAGCCAATCAAATTGTTGGGTTCCTTCGGAGGAGCCCACTGGATGAGAACAGAGGTGTTCGTTTCTCTGGTAGAAATCACCTGACCGGGAGCAGATGGTACACCTGAAGAATACAAAAAATAGCAATTTTTTTCAAGAAATGATAAAAATGACAATTGATGATCATAAACACAACAGCAGCATAAGTGTGAATGTATTCCATTGCAGTAGAAATCTGTGTAATAAGGAAATGAAATGGACAGAACAGACCTTTGAGTTGTAGGGTTTCAATAGCTCCAGTCGGCTCTGATGGCTCACTGGCTCCATGGATATTGGCCGACAAAACTCTGAATTTATATTCTTTGCCCTCTGACAGGTCAAAGACAGCATAACGGGGAGATCGAATAGGAACCTGAGTGTTGACACGCTGCCACGCACCACTGTCCACCATGCACTATGGCGAGAGAGAGACAGAGAAAACAAGCTGGCTGTTACGATACAGCCACACACATACTGGTACGCTGTGCTACATTTCAGCCTGGATTTATTGCAAAACATCAGTAAAGGTTCAGATTAATCTGGTAAATTCACAACAGTGTGATTTAGTGCAGTTGATCAGCAAGCTGCTATATTCATTGCATATGAAAACAATGTATTCTACAGAAAAGAAAAATACTTATGTACAGCATTGGCTATTTGGTTGTTTCTTTGGCACCAAATTGTTCAACAGTAAAGTCAGCTTTTGAAATATAATATAATTAATATTGTTCAATCAAATATGGCAGTGTAGAGAAAAGTATGTCATCGATATTCAATGCACTTAATAAAACCATTTTAATTTACTTTGATTAAATTGGTTGGGTCCTATTCTTTTCAAATGTATTTTATATTTGCCACAAAAGATAAACAGGAATGAAACACAGATAGTAAAAAATAAAGAGAAATGAATAAGGGAAGAAGGATATTTCAATAAATTATTATGCAACAACAATAATATTCTTCTGATCATCTTTTTAGCAGTTCCGGTGTTGTGTGTTTGTGTGAGTATTTCTTCAGTTGTATGTCTGCCTCAAAAGTGTGCAATAGTGCTATCCTGTTCTTTTAATCCACCTCTAGACCTCCAGTAAAAAGAATGGGCCTAGTACAAGCAGCATTGGTGACAGTGTGACATGTTTTGTTACCTTTTCTATGAAATACCACATGGGAGCCTTGCTGGAATATGCAGGTGCTTTCCAGCTCAGAACCACATATGTCCTGTCTATTTCTGAGGCATGAATTCCTGATGGAGCACCTGGGGGCTTTCCCTCAGCTACAGAGAAACACACAAAGAAGATAAAGTACAAACACACACACACACACACACACACACACACACACACACACACACACACACACACTAGCAGTATGAGGCACCCACTGTTTTATTTATGTACAGAAATATACTGGAAGGATATTGTAATAATACATAACCTGTAATTATGTATCAATTTCAGTCGAAACTCACCTTCAACTTCATCATGGTAAGACACAACATCCAGTTTTCCGCCGAGTTTTTTGGCTATAGGGAAAATAAATCTGCTTTACTGTCGTGTTGAAGTTACAGTGCTTCACTAATTGTTCATTTTGGAGAAAAAAGTGTTTTTCCAGATCAAATCAGCACACTGGAAGGCAGAAATGAGTGTTCATCACATTATACAATCAAATTACTTGTCAGTTTTTGATCAATGATTACCAAAACACAATTCATTGTTTAGACTGGAGGATCACATCATCCAAACATAAACCCAACTTTTTACAACAACCCATACATGTGGCAGTTTGAAGTGAAGCAAACTTCACAGACATACAATAAGTTCCCATGTAAAAAAAGACAAAGACAAAATCTGAGCTACCTGAATTAAGAGCGAGTAACTATTTATATTAGACCATCATTTTAAACCTTATATAATTCAGGGATGCTGTCATGGAGCAGGATAACAACTGCACTTCAACCACGTCTCATCAACATACAAACAGAAACATAACTAGTAAGCATCTACAGTCAGTCCATCCAAACATACTAAAACAGCAGTGACATTTGGCATGTCAGGGACACATTTCTTCAAATCTTCATATGGTGTAATATAAAAGCCAGAGATGACATTTCTCTATTCTAATCCAGTTAAACCCACCATGGAGCCTCTCAAACTCAGTGGGGTCCAGTGCGGCGATAGGATCAGACATGCGAGATGCTTTGCTGATTCCGTGTGAGTTGACGGCTCTGACTCTGAAGTAGTAGGCGTGTCCCTCAAACAGCCCAGAGACTGGGTATTTACAAATCTTTATGGGGTGATCATTGCACTGAGTCCAGTTTTCAGTTCCAACTTCGCATCTACAAAATAAAAAGGATTAGACCAGAGAATGAAAGGAGAAGTGCAGTACGATATATCAGTGTAGAGAAAAAGGGAGCATTCACTGTACTGTACCTAAAGACAATAACTTCCACAGATAGTCAAGCAAACTCTATGTAATGATGTAATGACTTGCAGTAAACAGTCTATCTATGTATGGTGTTTCTGTCAGTAACTCCTACTTGTCCACAAAGTATCCCAGGATTGGTCCCTCTGTGGTGGTGTTTGGAGGCTTCCATGACACAATGACATAGTCCCTATTGGCATCGTGGATCTTGATGTCCATAGGAGCACCAGGCGCACCAGTGACTGGGGGGGGTCCATCTTCACAGGAAGTAACACAGTGGCATTTTAATAACTGTATTGTAAATAATTCATGTTTATGAAGTATGGTAACATAATTCTGTGAAATCTGTTCCATCATGTTAACAACGAATAAATAACAATGAAAAACAGACCCAGTATGATTGCTGTTACCTGAGACAGAGATGAATGCACTGTGTTCGGCGCTGCCTCCTTTAGTGACCATGCGTATTGTGTAAAGGCCTTCATCATCTTTGAAGAGGTTGGGAATAGTCAAAGTGGTGACTCCTCTGCCAGTGTCGATCTTCACCCATTTAGAGTCAAACAGACGCGTGTCTGAAAATGAATCAGCATCAAGAATTCAGTGTCCCTTCCTGTATAATTCTTAGAAATCACCCTTCTTTATTGACGTAAGAATATGTTTCTATAAATTATACATGAAGTTTGACTGCATGGAGTGATGTTCAACATAAAAGATGAACCTATCAAAATTAGCTTTTATCCCACGAGGTATACCTTTTCTTTTATTTAAAGTCTACAGACACACATGGCAAATTGAGCTACTCATGAATTGAGGCAATATCGCTGGAGTCTATTTAACTTCTTTCACTATAATTAATTAGCAATGAAAATAGTGTTCGTAACATATTCCCATTTTTCCTCTGCTCTGCCTCTGGCTGCATGTCGACTAGATTGGGTCTGGTAATCGGGGTGGCAGGCAGAATATATTACCAGCAATTAAAGTGTAATTACTTTATCATGAAATGCTACTTTACAACAATTACCATCTCTATACCACTGTGCCTCAGGCTGCAGGTTGGCCAGGTTGGGGGTCAGGGTCATGGTAGCAGTCAGTCTGGCAGATTCTCCCTCAGTGGCAAACACTGGTCCGAACTTGTCCAGAAAAGTAATGTGGATTTTGGTGTAATGGATCTGGGGAAGCATGGCAGCTGAGAGATTGGAGAAAAGAAGAAGAGTGAGAGAGAGAGAGAGTTGGAATAAGGCTGGTGGTAATAGGCTGTTGCTTCACATACTTTAAAAAGAGAGACAAATGTTATAGCCTAGTAGTGGTACCGATGTTGTCATTTCTGGACATATTTAGAGGGAGCTGTAATTATGATGATTACCTGTGTAAGGCAACCATGCATATGAACAGGACTCATCCTCTTGCTTGTACCCTAGATGATTAAAAAAGAAACATACAAAAAGTATACCATTAGTGTATAATTACTTTGGAAAAACGAATTGTTATTGCTTTTGTTACCATAGAATTAGCATTTCATATCCACATCCTCTTCACGTAGCCGCCCACCATGTTTCAAAAGTAGCCCAGAACGGACAGAGCGGACCAACCACATCTAACACTCTAGATAGGCCCATTTGTGTATTTACGTTGGCCAATAGTTCTCCGGTAGAGAAGTTTCAGTTGGTTGATATCTGCAATCTCACTGCTAGATGCTGCCAAATCTTACACACTGCACCTTTGTATAAGAATGCTTAGCTCTCCCAGAGTTTACCATTAATTGTATTGTGTCCCAAAAATAAATACAGCTGCCATTGTGTAGGAAGAAAGGTGACCTCCAATAACTGTATGTGATTGAAAAAAAACTAACTTTTGACAATTCAAGGCTTGTTCTGATGGGACTATTTAATAAACATCACACTACAAAATCAGATGCAAGGCAATCAGGACTTACTCTTAACAATGACGGAGGCTTGACTAGAGGCCTGTCCATGGCTGTTACAAGCCACAGCAGTGTATTGGGCGGTGTCATCAGTTGAGCATCTATAAAAATAAATTAAAAAAAGAATAAAACACAAGTTCAGATTCTCATAAACTCTTGTCTTACTTTTATTAAAAGATTGCTTAAAACAGCCTACAGATGACACTATGTGTCAGGGTTGTATCGTAGCAAGATCTTAGTCACCGTATTTCAAGCCCTAACTGTTTAAGAGATCCTTTATTAATGTCAACTAAAAAGAATGCCTAATTACTGGATGTTCTGTATATCCAAAAGGATCTGCTCCAGAAGGACTAACTGTAAACCACTGAAGAAACCAATGCATTAAATAAGAAAGTATTTCCCACATCAATGCATTAGGTTGCCAGGAATAATCAGCAGCTTAGAAGGCACAGTATGGACTGAGTATAGCCCTGTTAGGACCTACAACATTGGCAGGTGGATAGATGCTTGAACAAGACATGGCATTAGTTATACTACTTGGAGACAGTGCCACAAAGCTGTGACATAAGCATGTCTTCTTTGTGAATAGATGACAGCACTTTTCAGTCAGAATTGGTTAAATTTTCGAGAGATTCTCACAAAAATGTTCATTTTACAAGCTTGCAAGATGTAGTACGTCACGTTCTATGTCTCTTGAGATTTGCATACTTCCTCTGAATCCTATTAGAATGAAATGTGGCCGCTTTTGTTCCCTCTCTAGAGCCATATGGCCACAGATGTTTGACAAGCCTTGCAAGCCCCAATCAAATGGGCTACAGAAGCTTCTAACCTCTTCTAACCTCTTCTGAAGTTCTGTTCTCAGATGGTGCAAGCACGGAACACTGCATTTACAGGCTTGTTGGAGAGATATAGAGAGAAAGACGCACAAGAGGGTCAACGTCATGTTTTTGGTCTTACTTTTATTAAATGCCATACATTATGATTTGAAGACCAACCTCTGAGTTCAATCTCTTTCATTCTCTCTTTTATCCTGAAGTATCTTCCTCTTTCTGTGCCTCTCAGTATCCCATTCTCTTCCTGATGCTCTCCTCACCAACTTTTCCACAGCCTCATATTACCCCAGTATCAGTTAACATGGGAATTTCAACCCAAGCAGAATGTGTATTCTGGTGCAGTCATAAGAAGATGAGTCTGACATTATTGGCAGAGGGGACTACTTTAAGTCGCAGCCGGGAGCTGAGGCAGAGCAAACATATTCTTAATTTTAATCAAAGCAGCATTCAGTAAAACCTTCAAATGCACAAACATGTGCGTGTGTGTGTGTGTGTGTGTGTGTGTGTGTGTGTGTGTGTGTGTGTGTAGGGAGTGGTCGGGGTTGGTTGGGGGCAGGAGGGCTGTACTGGAATGCCATGGTGTAAAGATCTAGGACTGAGAAGTTGGGGGTAGGGATTCTGCGAGTGCATTCTGCACTTAAAATTACAACGAGCTGCTTGTAATTTGTCATTCAAAAAGGATGTATCCTGTCATGTTTTCCAGCCTATTACAAAAAGTATCTTCCCCACAGCATTCAGTGTAAATGGTAATCTACCCTGTGTATTTTAGACTACTTAGGTGGGTGCTGGGGTGAAGGAGTATGTTTTACAAGGAGTAGGGTTGTTGGCTGAACTGTGTGTGAGTAACAGACAGATGGAGCTAAAGGTGACTGGATCCAAGGAGAGAGTGATGATTGAAAGAATCCTTGAGGATCACGTAACACTGAGGTCAGCAGCACTCGCAACAGCTGAGCTTCCTAAGACTGGAAGGAGAGCAGTCAGTCAGCTGACTCTGACGTTATTACTTTAGTTTGAATCTGTGCACCGACCCTGATGAGACTGACGAAAAAGGTTTATGGTGATTCAATATTTTGACTTGGGATAGGTGGTAAGCCGGTCAAAGATTATAGATCCTTCAAATGTACATATAATGCAACTCAATAGCATCTTTTAATTCAACCTTTTCTACCTGATTCTCTTTCATTTTTAGATTTTAACATTACAAAGCTCTCCCCAGAGCAACAGAAGACGTCTGACATCTGTTTTCATAAACCGAGGAGTACTAAAACGTTTCAAGTTAACTGACCTTAATGAGTAAAATTGGTGAGTGCCCCTTTTAATATAAAAACAGCTCATCAATTGGTCCAAAACATAGCAGGAAACATAATAAAATAAATAATAAAAAAGGTCCTTTTTTCACTTATTGCACCTTGGGATCTCAAGAGTATGGATTCCACCTTTAGCTTCAACCAGGTAGGGTCCAGAGGACAAGCACAGGATCACACCATCTTTATACCTGAAATAGAGAAAAGATTACTGCTCACTAGCATAAAGACATGTGGAACCAAAACAGAAAACCTTTGAGCATCAACTTTAGTCACAGATCTACTATCATTAAGGAGAAAATAAAGAGATGATAGCAAGGCCATCCTATCCTCAGTAAAGTCTTTTGTTAAGTAACTGTCAAAGATAATAATTAATTAGAGAAAGAAAGAAAACAATTTGTACTAACTCACCATTTTACAACAGGCATGGGGAAGCCCTCAACAGTACAGAAGAGTTTAATTGGAGTGTTTTCAAACACGGTGTGGGATCTGAGTCTGGCCATGAACTCTGGTCCCCTGATCATCGGCTCCTCACGTACATATTTGTCCATCATCTTTGTCCTCACCTAGACAGGAAAACAACAATACCACAAAGCAAATAATATGCACAACTCTTACTCACACACCCTCCACATTGCTATATTTTCATATTGCTATACTGTACAAAATTATATTCTAATAAATAAATATGAATAAACTCCATATACAAACAATGTTAAAACAATGTGGTTTAACTACTATTGTCTCAATAAGAGCACAGGTACATATATGAACACACAATTCCATTGAATATTATATGCAAGCCTGGTCTGGGAAAGTTCATAGATTCTTACCACTTCCTGGATGCGAGCTTGTGTTTTGTGTTCATATCTTTCCTCCATCGCCTCAGAACTAAAGACAAACAGGAGGTTAGTTTAGCTAACAATCAATGTTGTCCTTGAACACAGGCGAAGAATTTTGTAAATTCTTAAAAATATGTAATTTTCAACATGTACCTAATGTCAAAATATTCACAGTGTGCCAATAGCCTGATATAAGGGTACATCTCTGCCCAAATAACATATACAGTTACAAAGTAACACTAGTTTCAAAACAATGACTGTGTGAGAAAAATGCCTTGTGCTGTTGAAAGTGCATGAGGCTTGTTGACTGTTCACTTATTCAGGTGCTGTTCAGCCCAAATAAGCCTTGAAAGTAGCTTTAGTGCTGTGCTGTATGTAAGTTTGTTTTGATATGTCCAACAGGTTGTATGCAGTCTATAGCCAGTGCTTTAAATCTGATTCCACATTGTTTCTTGCTGTTTTTGAAACTATGAACATACTTTTAAATAAAGATCATCAATTAAAATCTAAATTCCATGAGCAAAGGAAGGGGACATCTAGCAAGCTCTGCAGACCAACTCACGTTTCTCTGGAGAGCAGAGCACCGACATTTAAAATTATTAGCAAAGTCAAATGGTTCGGATCCACCAATCCCACATTCTGACTGGAAAATGGGCGGTTGTCTCTGTGGTTACTGTACTAGAAATTAATTTATTTGTTCACACAGGTTGGGAGTGAAGCCCAATGTTTTTAATCCCTGCCCTGACAGCAGTAGAAGACAAAAGGGTATGAACCTGATTTATGCAAAGACTGCAGGACACCTTCCATGACCATGTCTTGGTAGAGACAGAGGTAAAGCCTCCCTGACGTACACAGCAGCCTATCAACATACACCCACCTCCAGTATGACTCTTCTGTGAGGGAGGAAGAGACACCAACTTAACGAAAATGTCATAGGAAGGCTCATGTGGCTGGCATCAGGGAGCCTTGAGCACCCAAAAGACAAGCTTCTTTTTTTAAGAGGGTGCAGTACAGGATTATTGTTCAACATATGTGTTCAAGACTTGGCAGTCTGAGCTTCAGAGCCATTTGCTTTAAATGTGCTTATTATTGTCTGCCTTCGCACCATTGGGCACATAAAATATGATCAGGCCTTCAGAATCTCCAATAAATATTTAACTGACAAGTGCATATTGCTATAATTTGTAAGCTGAGCCTCCTGGACAACAACAATAACTGTTGTAGATGTGTACAGCCATTTATATCTAGAACCATTGTGGCTGACACAGCTGTTTAAGAGAAGGACAATGATTTATCATGACATCCTCCCTGTTTTTTGCTGCTATACACAATCATTTTGCGCATAGCCAAGTCTTATATTCAGCAGACTATGCCACTGAAGGCCTAACCCACGATAGGCTGCTGATGTCATTCCACCACTGCCGCCACAAAATGCAGGGGAGTACTCTCCAGCCCAGAGAATCAGGGGGTCCTGATAGCTGGCAGCAACAGACAGAGCAGTGGGTTTGGGCCTCACTGTGATGAGACCGAGGCTGGAGGGGCCATGTTGCATATTACGAGAGGAGGATGACCAAATGTAATGTCTTGTGTTGCAAGTGGATGCCAGGTTGGAGCACGAAGACAATTCACGCTGCCTGTTGATTTGTTCAGGTTTGTCCAAATTGGCAAAATAAGATACATTTTAGGGGGCAGCTCCGTAAGGGAGAGTGGGTGACCCTATACAAAGAGCAATCTCCATATGCTTTGTCACCTACACAACTAGAACTGATCATATTTGATGTTTAAATGTCTGGTCTGTGGAGGAATAATTATTTTGAACATAAATTTGATAACATATTTCATCGGCATCAGTATTCAGGGCACGTTACACATTTAAGCTGCATACTTACTTGAGTTTCAAATAAAAGACATGGGAATCAGTTCAGAAAATAGGCTTAATAAGAGCAGTACCACAACATGAGTAAAGATAATTCAACACTGAATGAACACTTTGTTGAAAAAAAAACAATAAAAAAAGAAGCAATTAGAAGTGAGCAGAAATAACAAGATTTTTAAAGTGGTAAGTATAGACATGAAACACAGCACACAAAAACAAACAAATACCTAAACACTCTAGTTCCCAATCACAGTAGTGCTAAACAGTTGCAGAATGTGACTAAAAATGTGTTAGCATTATTTTTTCCTCTCATGGTTTTGGACTCAACAGCCAGTTTGTTGGAGTGAAAACTGTGGATTGTTTGACTACTTTTCTACATAATATAGTTTACAAAGATAAAGAAAAAAAAAATTAGTAATCCAAGTCAATCCAATTTAGGGTATACTTGAAATCGTACAACAGACTCGGTAACAAACCTTTCCTGTGGTGTTTTGTACTGTATCTGTGGAAAAGGTATCAGGATCAGACTTGATGCTTGAAGGTTTGGACAGCCTCTCTTAAGAATGAGATATACTGATATATATTTCAATTAGCCATATTGCCAAAAACGATCAATAAAAAAGAAAAATCTAATGATCAGTCCTGATATGGATTTTGAACATTCATTGTAAAAAACAAGTTTTTCATGACCAGCTCAGTATTAGTTTGGTCTTGATGTTAGTTTGTTAACCAAGTTAGCCTTCAATTTTAACATATTCAAATGACTAATGTTACAATACTACTGTTAGCTTAATGTTTTAGTTATATTTAGCATTAGAGTGTAACATGTACCTGCTGTATTCTTTAACCACATATTTGCTCTGTTTGTGGTAGTATTCATGGTTGTAATTCCCACGTTTCATCCTCACTGACATGATGACACTGCAGATACTGACCTGTTGGACCAGCAACAAACACACACACACACACACACACACACACACACACACACACACACACACACACACACACACACACACACACACACACACAGACTGACATGGTAACAAAGTACAGTAGATCCTTCCCTACAAGTCAGAGCAGCAACACAATGAAGCCAACATACACAAACACACGGGCTACCAACCCTAAAGCACTGTCAACGGCAAGTTGATGCAGTCAAAGATGCTGCATGAACACAATAAAAGAGTTTGTTATTATTTTGAGGAGAGTATTTTTTTATAATCTTTATTTATACAGGTAATGTCATTGAGACACATGGTCTCATTATCAAGATCGCTAATTAATACAACACAAAGTTGCAGACGGACAAGACATTTGGGGGCTTTGAGAAGAGTTCTGTCTTTGTGCATTCTTACAATATGTAAGATCAGTGGAAAATATATTTTTGTTAACTGCCTCGTCCCTTGCAAAAAGAAAGGCCCTCCTGGAATTTGGACACATGGAGTTGGCAACATTGCCACACACAAACACAGCAGTCTCACTGTCAGCTTCAGGAATGGCAAGGTGACATTATATTGATTTAAAGACACCGGTAACACAGACACACATGTACATACACAAACAAAAGGCCTGGATGCAGTCTATTGTTGGAACGGTGATGTATATGAACAGTAACTGACTGAGTACAGCTGCTCCAAATTCAGCATGAGCAGTTGTATATTCATTACAGTTTTATATAAATAGGGAAGTGAATAAAACCCTTATAACAAGTGTATATTAATTACATCATATCCTTATATAACATGGCATGAGTAAAACACTGATGACATTACCACTGATACAAAAAAGAAAGACAGTGAACCACTGCTACATATATATCACTGGCGGTTAAGTTGTTGTGTCTGACATAAGAACTTTTATAGTACAGACACCAAAGCGAGGGCATAACTTTGTCTTATATCATGCAGTCGTAGCGGCATTAATACATAATTGTCTTACATCACATAAGTCCTCAGAGACCAGACATAAGGACAGATGAAAGATGGAGCAGTTGTCCCTGGCCCACATTACTCTGAAAGCTACTGAGACGTGCTCCAATGGCAAAGACAATACTGTTTCCACATCTCAGTCTGAAACACACCCCAGCATGTTTTTCTCACTTCTAATACCTTAAAACTACAAATCAAGCAGCCAGACCATCAGATAGATGACATCATAATGATCCAACCCCTAAATTCAATAACAACAGTTACAATCCTGGTTGAATCATGTGTTTGTACAGTAGGAAACAAACATTATAATTTATCACAGAAAATGTTCTTTACCCCACTCAAGGAACAACACACCAGCTTAGGTCTCTATTGTTTATTTTGAGTTAGTACAGTTTATTTATGCAACACCCTCTAGAGAAGAAAATCAAAATCAAAGCTGTAGACATGGGAGATGTTGTGCTTCCAAAGAAAAAAAGCATTAAATTCAACTGCCCTCAGGCAAATTTCACTGCAGGCATGTCATATTCTAGTCCCATCTGTCCTACACCCAGTGGCTGTCCTCTGTCTCTGTCAGTCCAGCCCAAACTGTAACAGCACAAATGTCTGCCAATTGACACCCGAGCCACACCGCCTGCAACAGTAAACCTCTGAGAGTTTCAACCATATCTGTAAAACCTCTGAACAGTTGCTATTTGGATACAAACATTTGGCGTGTGCTAACTAGTGACAATTGTAATGCAATTGAATAATAATGGCTCCTTTGTAATACAAGTTAATTATTTTTTATTTAAAAAAATAGTCAACACGGTATGAGTTCCACATCTACACACTAGCAATTTGTGCACTGAAGCAACAGTCCTAACTACCCCCACCAAGTTGTATTTTCCAGTTGGAGTCCATTTTAACCAATTAAGAGTCTAACTATAAACACAAAGATAATTGTTGTTTTGTCTCAAACAGGCAATTATTATTATTATTATGAAGTGGTTAACTTTATTCAGATTGAATTTCAGCCCATCCTTAATACTTTATATATCCATCATCAATAATCATTCATCACTTTAAGTATTATCAGCTCTGGTTAAGGCCATGCAACATCTCTTGGTCTTTCCCTAATTCCTGCACCATACTAATCCCACCAGCTACACTTTGAAACGAAAGTAGACTGAAATCGGAGATACAAAGGTGATAGATACAAAAAGAGAATGAAAATATAGCCTTCTTACCCCTTGAGATTTCCTTTGCAGCGACTTCGGTTGTCAGCCTGAATCCACCGGGAGTCAGCCTAAACCAAGTACCAGGCCCACAAAACCACCACCCGTCTCAAAGCGACCCCCACCTGCCTTTCCCCGAGGCCTTATTAGGAAAGAGAGCTTGCCTATATATAACCAGTATCCTTCAAGACTCAGGGCCACCAGAACCAGTCAACTGTTTGATTTTAGTAGTTAGCCCAAATGCTGGTTTCTAGGACATTAGCTCAACAACTGATGCTCATCAACTGGATATTCAACTGGTTATACCACCTGATCTAGACAATGCAGAGCATCTGTTATGGGGCACTGACACATTTTCAAGCAGCATTTTTAGAATAGGCAGCAAGTTAGTGAGCTTATTCAAGAACCCCATTACAACAAGTCTGGTCACTCTCATGTCTTCCATACCATAATGGCATAGTTGTCGAATTATAAAACATACATTTGACAGCATTTCAGAGCTAATAGAGCATGCACCTTAAAACGCTGAAAGTCCATTTATATTTCAATGTTGCAACATTTATCCACAATATGTGGCCGTTTCACACATACATTTAAATCATTCTAGCTACACTCTAACCAGTGTTTTAGTCACTCTGTAAGATCTTTCTCCTCTGAAACATCTTGAGACTCTGTCACATGCTGAACTTTAACCAGGGCCTATTTATAAAACTAGCTACAGTTACGGCTCGACTATTCCTGACACAGTTGAGGAGCTGTGAAATACATTTCACATCTGAGGCGAAATCAAACGATGGGAAAACATGGTTACACTTGAGAAAAGGAAAGATAGAGAGTGGCAGGATGGCAGTTTGGGTATATCAATATCCAGCAACTGCTATAATTCCCATTGCAATAATGTTGATCAAACAGGCTGCCCTATGACCGATGAAATCAGAGAGAGAATAAAATCAACCAAAAGACTGAATAAATAATAATTAAAGATTTTGAGAATTAAGTCATAACATTATAATATTAGGAGACCGGAAGCTCTGCATCGCCTTGCACATAGACACCTTTGCTTTTTTTTAGACTATCTCCAGACTCCAAGATGCTTCGCAGGGAAAAGCTGAGGGAAGCGGCTGTGAGCTGCACTTTATCAAAGATGGTGATGTTATCACTTGTATGGACAATAAGCCACCGAATGGTGAGCTTTATGTCGGATCAGAAATGTTTTTACTTAGTTTTGGTTTGACACCGCCAATAAAGAGCAGCAACCAGCCGCGCATTCCTTAAACTTAGTCTCATCTAGAGACACAAACAGGATTCTTCTCTGTCCTTCAGATGGTCTGAACGGGATGCCATCATATCAGCAGAGGAAAAACGTAATGCACAGCAGACTGTACGGCAGGTGCCCTTTTTCTTGAAATGTTATTATATTCTGGTAATATTACGACTTTTTCCTCAAAATATTATAACTTTATTCTCAACATCTCACAGAACACAGACATGTGGGATACTTTTCGATTGTGCAGAACATTTTGAACATGAAACAAAGAAGACAGGAGAGTAAATCATTCCTACATGTGTGTTGACTCATCGGAGATAACATTAAATGAAAATAGTTGATCTACAGGAGAATTCATATTCAAAAATACTGAATGCCTTTATGCATTATATTTGGAATGTGTCATCTGGGCCCTGAATATTGTGTCTTCCATCAACTAATATAGACATTTCATCCATAAATTGATTCCACCGAATGCAGACCCGAGCTTTTGGAGGTTCCATTTCAAAAACGTACTTTTTTTAATGAGAGATTACAATTCAATTAATGCTAAATATATAGGATTTATTAAAAAAATACATACAAAGTATAGAGGTTAAACTGTGACAATGTGTGTCAGTGGCGTCCTGCATTGCAAACTATACAGAAACATGAAACATATGACTTGCACATTAATTGTTTATCATGCCTTAATACACATTATATGTCTTACATGAGCAAAAAGTGTATACTTTCAGTCATTCCATGTAAGACTTTTGTGCACTACAGCAATCTTTGTTTCCTCTATTTGTGTGTGTGTGTGTGTGTGTGTGTGTGTGTGTGTGTGTGTGTGTGTGTGTGTGTGTGTGTGTGTGTGTGTGTGTGTGTCTGTGTGTGTCAAAAACAGGAATGGCGTCTGTCTGTGGTGGAAAGAGCCCTCTGTTGGTCATGTGCAAGTACTCTGTAACCACAGCCTAGTGATCATTTTAGAGCATTATGTTGTTGCTGACAGTGAGCTGCTGGTGAGCCAGGACTCCAGACTAACGAGGTGGTGATATATTTTCAACAGTTGAACGAGGAAGATATAAAAAAAGGAAAAAAAAGAGAGAAAAAAAATATATATACATACACACATACACACATACATATATGTATATATATATATATATATATATATATATATATATATATATATATATATATATATATATATATATATATATAGATAGATATACTTGTGGTGTAACAGACCACTGTCGATCCGTGATCCATATGGATCCCCTCTCGCAGGCATGTGAACCCCAGATTAATTAGTAATTAAGTATCAGCAATTAATCAGCGGTTAAATAAAATGTGATCAGGGATCTCTTGTGCTGATCTGATCTGTGATCGATCCATGGCTCTGATTCGTGAATGATCTAGCCGGGAGTTTTACGATCTGTTGCACCACTAATGTGTATGTGTGTGTGTGTGTGTGTGTGTGTGTGTGTGTGTGTGTGTGTGTGTGTGTGTGTGTGTGTGTGTGTGTGTGTGTGTGCATACTGTATCTATATTTTTCGTATTGTGCATAAATGTCACACTGGGTTCTTCGTGACATTTTTAGGTTAACGTCCCGATGTGACCTATGTGTCAACGATTTTTATCTGATTTGTTTTATATCAGTTTCTTCAAGAAATGTGCTCACAGCAGGTTCAATACATTACAGGACATGTTAATTAAGCATTATAATTCTTAAAATGGCTAAATATTACCTTTAACAATGAAAAACAAGCTTTTTAAATGTAGCATTTTCTTCAGATCTGTCACAACCTGGATCAACCATCTTGGAAAGGTTGTTATGGGAACACAAAATCACATGACCCAGTAAGATGTTCAGTAGGTGTCACTTAGGGACTTTATGAGTGAAAATCAAGGATGAAGCTGTATATATGGAACTTTCCAGAACACTTAAAGGACGTGTGACATGGGTTATTGGTTAGTCTAGTATATTATTTTAAAAAATCTGTAAATTACCTTAATCAGAATATAGTTGTGTTAGAGAACTGACAATTATGTAAAATATGAGTTGGTAAATTACAAAAAAAAAAGAGTATTTATTATTTGTCTTTAATGTAGACCAATATCTCAGAGCTACTTTCAAGAGATCTTGACGCTGTAATACTTTCTTGTAAAAAAAGACAAAAAGTTCAGGATCAGCCGGCGCGGTCCGGACAGTAAATGAAGCCCACTCTTCTTACCACGTGACGACGCAAGGACGTCAACGCCGCACACGATTGGCTGAGCAGACAGACAGTGAACCGGCTGTAGGACATCAACAACACTGTCCCGTCTAAAGCAGTTTTCTACAGGATGATCTGCGCGGCACTCCAGTAACCACCACGTATTTCTGTCGCAAACATATCCGGCACAAAGTGAGGCATAAGTAAACATTATATTTGTTTGAATTTAAGGATTGTTTGGTTGAAACGTGAAGTTGGTTTTACGTTGTTTATTGTTCACGTTCGAAGATTCATTAATTTCGCTGCCTAACTTCCAATAGTATTTTGAGTATGAAGGACGGTTTAGTTTACTTCAAAGTTGGTCATCGCCATAACGTCTCAGTTATATTTCATTTCAGTTTTAAAGCACTGCAATGAATACGTCTTTGGCGTCGTTTCTGACTGTCGGTTGTGGTAGGACATGTTTCGCAGGACATTTCTGGTATACTGACACAACTTAACCATTTCATTACGATATGAGGGAACTTCCGCCTGAATTGTGGTAATCGCTGTTGCCAGTTTCAGAATTAGCATTGGATCCTTTCTTATATCTTTAGATGGATCAATTGTCGCCAGATGGATGGTACTGTTAGCTACACTGGTGCTGGTTATGTGTGTGGATAAGGTTTCAAATGTAAGCCTTCGTGTATTTGAGTTAGAGGTTGCTGTGTTAAAAGTATATTTATTGCCTAATTAATGTGGTCACATGAGGTTTGTCTTGCTTAGTAATCCTGTCTAACAGCCACATTTTCTGTAATGCATGGTTTCATCAAAATCCTTTATTATAGAATCATACTTTAATGCATGAATTCTCCACAGTCACAAATGTTTTATTCAACCAATTCTAATTTGAACATTGTTGTTGTTATAATGTGGATGTTGGAGGAATCTGGGGTTGTCCTCGTGTTCAATATTGAGTCCTGCATAAAAGCAGCTGTTGACAAAGCCATTATCTTCTTTTAGATCGGACATGAAGCTCTGCGCCGCTCTTCTGCTCTGCTTGGCAGCGGCCCTCTCATCTACCTTTGTGATTTCACCTCCGTAAGTACAACAAAATAATATATTGTACGTGTAGATAAATATTATGGTTGTTGCTCTAATTAACTGCTATTATTTGAATTAATTAAAGTGTGTATGTATTTCAGACACATGTGGACGAAACTAATCCTGACCCACCACTGGCCGAGCACATTTTGTAGTGTGAGTTTCTTTCTGCCTTTACTAATTCCTTTATTTATTTAGTCTTAACATTTTGATGCGGGATGTCCCAAACAAGTTAATTTGCCCCCAATTCTAGTCATTTAATATAGAATATCTGCCATATCTGTTTTCCTCGATAATGCAGCTGCTGAGTGCACACATCAAGGAACATAAAGTTAAGTTACTAAAATGTATGTGGTTGATAATCTAATAGCTCTACATTGTGGTGAGGATGAACATGACCTTGCATCCAAGCTGTTCCTTAATGTTTATTTTTTTTGCAAAATAACATAACAAACCCTCTCTGTCATCTTTCTGGCCTTGTCGCTGTCAAGTGTCCTCCAGTGTTTGTTGCATAAGTTACCTGAACAAACTGCATTCCAGAGAGGTTTTTGTTGACTGCACAAGGTTTATAAATGTCTCTTTTTGGCTGCGTTTGCTCACAGTGCTTTTACAGCACTTGTATTGGCTTTGTGAGTGTAGTTGTCGTCGGCCCTCCACCATTAAATGCACCATAAATTACATTAAAACACAAGAGACTCTCACACTGATCTGAAACAAAACAAGTGCACTTAAATTAGGTAATTAACATGAATAAACAAATCGTCTTGTACTGCATTTTGTTGTCGTTTATGATGTGAGGTGTTTGCAAATTGTTGCTCAATATAGCCGATACCATTGTTTCCCATGCTATTGCAGTCCAATAAGTTGCTGCTCTGCCTACCAATATATTAGCTGCTCTGTTTAAACTATCCGAGGCTGCAAAAACACACATGCAGCCTGAAATTCAACGGTGATATTTCGTCAGGAAATGCGGGGACTTAAACCAAGTGAGAGTAGAAGAGCAATGAGGTAGGAGAAGTACGCTTGCCACTAGGCTAATTTATGTCATAACTTTATCTGTGGGCCCAGCCAAAGTACTATATATGTGTATGATTAGATCCATTTGTGCACCAGTATAGATGAACCCTGTCGTAAACAATTGAGGGTAGTATAGATGGATAATATTCATCCAACAATTAAGTATGTACAGATATTCATCCAACAATTATGTTCAACTAATAAATAACATGGCATGGTATCCCAGACAATTTCTTGAGACAATGTTTCCCTCTTATATTGACCAAGAATGTTACATGTATACTGTATCACTGAGTAAACGTTTAATCTTTGAATATCATGTGATTTCTATGTTTGAGTCATGAGACTGTGTGTCAACAATGTGGTTTGATTAGGCAAGAGTTTGCTCAACATCGGAAGATGCAGTTTTAACCAAGTCTCGATACAAAACACACATCCCTTGTGCTTTTGACCACATATTTGTTGCTTTTTATGCTTTCTGGAGAACCTCTGATGGTTCAATCCTTGGAGTGACGTGTGGTTTTGGAGCATATGCCTTGTGTGTCAGAAAGTTTGTGTTTAGGGTGGAAATTTATTTTCTCTGGGTCTCATTTTGTTTAATGATTGACAAATTACAATTCTCAGTAGGTGATACTATCGAGGCAATTTCAAGACATTTTAGAATTGCGATGTACAAAGACTCAACTGAGGAGATGTATGTACATGTACAGTAGATTCTTAACTGCAAAGTTGCTGCTTCCACTCGAGTCGACAGTGTGACTTTCCTTCGTGGGAAAATGTAGAACTTCATTTTATTTAAAGGCATACTAGGTTCATATATTGTTCATTTCATGTCTCCCAATAAACGGTTCATCTAAGAATAATACAAATTGATCACTAATATAAATAAACATGAATTGCAGCCCTAGTAGCTACTTTTAAAAATTTGCTTTGTGCTCATTAAAATTACCAATAACATAATTAAGTGTTTGGTTTATGCGTCCAGATGGAATAACAATACAAATGTGTAAACATTGCAGATGGAACAGCCAGCTTGTCATCCCAACATTAGCTACTGGACACTACATGGACTTTGGTCAGTGTGTTTCTTTCTCTTTTTTTGTAATCGGTTTTCATTATCAGCATGGCAGAACTACCCGTTAGGTATTGCCACTTTAAAACATGTTTTTGAGTAAATGTCTTGTCTGAAAATGTCATTAATAAGTAATTGTTGCAATTCCTGTTTTTACTACTCTTCCCTCTCTTTGGGAATGAGTAACACAGAGAACGTGAGATATCTAATACTGTGAATTATAACTGTTTTCCAGGCCAGACAAAGGGATTGACTGCAATTCATCGTGGCATTTCAACTCTTCTCTAATAGAGGTACAACACTGTTCAGGCTTAGTGTTTCTTTATAACTGAGTGTATAATCCATGTAATTCCTTTATTATTTCCGTAAAACAGTAGTCACTTTAATTCATCAAGAAAAACAGACAACAGTTACAATGATAACAATTGGCAGGACAAAGAAGAAAAGGGAAAATACTTCATAGTCTTCAGAAAGTTAAATGAATTCTATGAAGTCTTCATTTAGTGTGCTTTTAATCTAAATCACACCATATGGAGACAGTCAAATTGTGCAATACTGATTTGGGAAGGTAAATAATGATGTTATCCTTCTTTTATATAGCTGGTATACTGATAAATAAAACAAATCTGTTTGTGGGTGTGTGTTCTCAGGACCTGCTTCCAGACATGAAGAAGAGTTGGCCTGACTTGCTTAACCCCTTGTCTGCTTCATTCTGGTATTATATCAATCAATCCTTTAATTTTATTTTGTCAGTCAATCCGTCTGATACTTTCTTTAGTCTGGTATGTTCTAGTTTTATATACTATATTACTGTGCTACTACCACATTATTATTATTATCTTGCATGTATCTTACAACTGCAGCTGCATTGTTTCTGTTGTGTATTTGGATATGCAATTAATTGACCGTGATAATAAAGCCATTACTGTATAATAGTGCTGATTGCATTAATGAACATTGATGTACTTTAGTCTGCCATGCTATGTACACTCTTGAATGTGTACAATTTTCTTATTTTCAGACCAACACTTTAAAGGAAGCAAATATTATAGTCTGTGTCTAAATTCTAAATTATTTTATGTACTACATAGTCACACATTTCACTTGGCTACAATTTTCACAATGGCTACAAGCATTTACTTTTATTTTTGTTTCTGTGACAGCCATATGCAGCCTACCTGTCTTCTCGATACTCTACAGCACAATTATTATAAAGTATATCCAATCTCTCTATAAATCTGGGAATACACTTTAAAATGCTGCTTCATGCATTTATAGACTGTTGCATACTGTGCTCAGATATTTATTGTTAATCAGCATTGATCACAAGGTCAAGTTGAGTCTAGTTATAATTATGCATTGAGATTTTCATTATCATGTACTGTCTTTCTGGCATTACTTTGTACACAATTATTCTAAAACCTATTGCTACTTGTTTGTTTGTTTCAACAGGAAGTATGAGTGGCACAAACATGGCACATGTGCAGCCAAAGCAGCTTCTCTGAATAGTCAACATAAATACTTCGGCAAGGCACTGGAACTATACCACAAGTTGGATTTGGACAGGTACCGCACGTGTACACACTCACACCCTCACATGTGCACACATTCTTTCCTTTGAAACAATGTTTAATTTTCTAGTTCTTTGTATTGTCTGGGTCTTATTTGAAGTCACTCTGGATGAAAGCATAAACACCTCAAATATAAATTAGTTTCTGTTATTGTAGCATCCTGAAGAAGTTCGACATCACCCCTTCTGAAACATACTACAAAGTAGGTATATTTATATTTTAACATGAATTAATACATATAATTGTATCGTATATTAGAATCTCCCTAAATGTTGCTAATCTCTCTGCTCCTATTGTGTCTGGGTGTAGCTTTCACAAATTGAAGGAGTCATAGAAAACTTCTACAACGTCAAACCTAAGATCCAATGTGTCCATCCATCAAAGG
Source organism: Taurulus bubalis (assembly GCF_910589615.1). Classification (NCBI taxonomy): domain Eukaryota; kingdom Metazoa; phylum Chordata; class Actinopteri; order Perciformes; family Cottidae; genus Taurulus; species Taurulus bubalis. Next base: position 17,369,076 of record NC_136592.1, on the reverse strand, counting down.
TATGAACACCTCATTTCATTTGAGTAATGAAATTATGATTTGCTGTTGATGCTGTGCTTCTTTTCAGGAATGCATTTTTTGTCCGTTTTCAGTGTATTCAAGCTCTGTTTCAAATGTCAGCTGACAGTCTGTTAATGTGTGTTTTTATGTTTCACAGAACACTGATGTCCAGATTTTGGGGCAGATTGAAATCTGTTTCAACCCTGACTTCACCCTCATGGACTGTGAGAAATATTCTACCACGGAGAAGATATCTAAGGGAGACTGGGGCAATGTCATTGCTGATGATAAGGCATCTGGGTTCAGTGTGTGTGACCATGATATGCCAGTGTACTACCCACCTCTTCCAAAAAACACATATATGCGCTAACTGAAACGCAACAGCACCCTACATCCCTACTTTGACAAACCCAAAGACATAAAAACTAAAACTGACCTGTGATTAAGCATGTGCGCACACACTGACGTAACCATAATTATATTTTCCCCAGGCTTAACACTGATCATAACTTTAATGAGGGATGTCAAAGATACCCCTACACAATCAGTGCAGTCAAGAAACATTTTGAACTGTGTGAAAATTCTGGCTGTGACAGTTATTTGAAAAGAAATCTCCTTGAAGTTCAATTTAATTCAGTTTATTTTATATAGCCTAACGTCACAAATACAAGTTTGCCTCGGAGGGCTTTACAATCTTTACACATGACATCCCTGTTCCAGGACCTCACATCGGTTCAGGAAAAACTCCCCCAATAAGTGAAGTGAACTACTCTTTTCATATAAATACAAAGACCAGGACACACACTGCACTACTAGGTGGTGCTTTAATGGAATTATGTCCCATCCTGACCTTTGCTACTACAAGAATCCAAGTGCATGTTTTTTTTCATCACTTAAAAGGGGGCATTGTGAGTTCAGGTCAGGCAGGTGGACAGTTATGTATAGGGATGGGTATCGTTTGTTTTTTTCCGATACCGGTGCTAAACCGATACTTTTAAAACGATACCGGTGCCTAAACGGTGCCTGAACCGATACTTTTTTATTGCCAAGGCAATTTTTTTTCTTCAAATTGAACAATATTATTAACTGTTTAAAGTATACTATAGATATAAATAAATAAGTACATACAAAACACACTTCAAACTACAGCTTCAAACCTTTTAACTTCAAACTATAAAGTATATATTTAAAAAAAGAACAGACACCAGTCCAATCAGGTGGCCTGATAGGACCGTGTGCAACAGAACTCAGACACTGTTGGATCCTAAAACTGCTGCTTTACTGGACTACATGTCATCATTAATATCAACTGGAGAGATTTGTTCCATCAAGCCAAGGACGGACGTTCAAAAGCTCGTGCTTGTGTCTGCAGCGATCTCTGTGTGTGTGAGCGGTGGAAGCCCCGCCCCCTCCAGCCCCGCTCTGCGTGCAGGCAGACAGAGAGCAGAGCAGCGAGTGCGCTCTGATCCGCGCTATTTTAATAATCGTTTTTAGTGTGCGGGCACCGCACTACCCTTTTAGTATCTATATACCGTGAAACTTTACAGAGTAGTGTAAAAAAAAAAAGTATTTAAATCGGCTCAGGCACCGGAAGGAAGCACCGAAATCTGCGTTGCTTTTCGGTCCGGTAGGTACCGGACGTGTTGGAACCCAACCCTAGTTATGTACTGTATCTTGTTGGACAATGAGTGGAGCCATTGGAGGCATTTACTAGTGACTCTTACTTCATGTTTTTGGCTGTGTAGAACCGTTAAAGGTGCATATCTTGTAACATCTGGCCATATTTAATAATAACAAATAACATTTGTGTGCTTATGTGCCATCAATTAAGTTCCATCTCTTTTATTGTGGGGCGGATTGGATTTTAAGTTCCATCATAATGATTAAATTCATCCAATACATTAAAATAGTTGGTGGACTCTTTTTTTAAATCACTGCACAAATCATATAATATGCATATTTCTTAAGGGCTTTTGGGGAAAGGACCATCATGTTTAAACAAACACTGCTGCTTTGCAATAACATTCACAGCTTTCAGGCATTATGAACTAGTGGGAGTTATCATTAGCTACCTTCTGATGAGTATGTATAAGTACATCGGCCATTATGTAGTGCTGTAGCGCTGTAGGCCTGGTTCGGTCTATCCATGTTGCTGATAAATGACTGTTGGTCACATCTGTGAACTTAAAACCAATGTATAGACTAGATTTGAAATATAGTATATGGTGTAGTGAGTAAATGCTACATCGTTCTGTTTTAGTATACAAGTCCAAATACCCAGGTACTTTGCCATGGAAACCTAATGACCAACACTAAACACAATACAGTGCCCAAGATGTCACAGGAGTTTGTTTAAATACCATTTTTGTCACATAGGCTCTGGGTCTGCACTGTACAGGTAAAATACTTGTTTCTCAAGGATATAGCAAATGATCGAGTGAACACTACTTAATCCCCAGCTGATTTGTACAATTACTTATTTTTATTAACGATGTTTGACAATTGCTGTTTTTGTCTATAGATAAATACATTCTCTATCAGCAGGTAAAATGATAATTGTAATTACAGCTGCAGTGAGCAAATGCTGTGGTTTGTAATTACTGAAATTTACATTTGTACTGTCATTTTTTTAAATGTCAATAAAACATTGATATCAAGTCAATCTAACATCAAGTCGTTAGTGAGTTATTATGTAACATTCAAAACTGATTTAAGGTGTGTCTATGGGCATGATTTATCGATTAAATAGAAAGTATAGAAAACCTATAAATAGAGTTTGGTGAATGAATATAGAAAGACCATTTGTCTGAAAATGGTGGTGGAGTGAGGATGGTTTTAAGGTGCAACTTAACTTCCGTCAAAATATCTGTCCTTCTATGCATGCAGTATAATGTATAATAGTATAGTCCTATGCCAGGCTCTCCCCATCTACTCAGTGGGTATGAATATTAATGTTGTGATCTCCTTACAGAGCCTTAATCCTCCCGGGACAAAGACACCAGGCCATAATCCTGAATCTCCTCCCACAACACATCACAGCAGATTGACTGGACACATCTGATTACATTTTCAATAGTGCTAAAATGCCTTGAAACTATGTGCCAGCTATATTATAAATGTAGTCCAAACACATGGCAACAGCACTATGAACTCCTTTTTGAGTGACATTACAAGTTTGAGGATCACAGTTTGAGTTACCTTGACTGAATAAATAGGATCTTATTTTATAAATAAATTAAAGCCCATATGAGCTATAGACACTTGACCCAGCTGTAGGAGCAGTCCTGACTTTACCTCTTGCTTCCACCTAATAAAGCCGTTCTCCCATCTCCCCCACTTCTCTTGGTCTCTATCCCCCCCCCCCCCCCCCCCCCCCCCCCCTTTCTCTCTCTCTGGTTATGCAACACTGCAGTTCTGCAAAGCTGCTGATGTGACAGATCCATGTACCTACACATACACACACCCATGCCCAGTGAGTAACTAGATCACGATGTACACTCTGGGATTGCTGTCCCTGCTTCTGTCATCATTATTGATTGCAACATTGAATGCTGTCCTCAAATTAAAAGATGTAATGCCGCTGAATCTGAGCCACAGTATCTACTGCCTACAATCTACATTGACACTGCTATTTGTCATCATTTTGTATTCGGTCTGTGTGTTATTGGATGTCAGGCGGGAGCTAAAGAGAAGGAACAGAGGAAAAGGGAGACAGAGAGAGGTAGCTGGGTTGCACCATGTGACCTCGCCAGCTGTTGCTTTATGCTGGTAAGAGAAACCGAGAGGGAGGTGAGAGGCAGAAACAGGGGAGAATGAGGGAGGGAGGGGTCGGGAGCTTGCCGGCACACAATGTGACTGGTGACAATCCCTTCTGCAGAGAGAGGGAGGCAGCAGGGGATGAACACACACATGCACAGGCAGGGATGTGAAGAGTGAGCTCACACACACCTCTCCTGATTCAGCGGAACAGATTTATTCGTCACCTCTCTCGGCAGCCGCACGCAGCGAGCCGGCTGCAAAGCACAAGACAATCCCAAACGCAGCAACACCTGCCCCGTCCGTCAACCCATCTGTCTGTCTGCGCCGATTAACGGCTCTGTTACAACTCTGCCTGCGTGCTTACTGGCGTCTACTGCGTTTGAGGGACGGAGGGGGGACACGACATCCAGAGAGACGAGCAACGAATGTAAATAATGGGGAAACTAAAAAGCGACGACTACATTGAGGATGGGCCAATGGATAAACTGCGGGACAAATAGATACCCCCCCAAAAAAAACTCTGTTTCTGCATCTCTACCTTGGGACCCCCCTGCAGGGAGATGTTAATCATTATGGGATAGATGCACAGGTCTGCCCGTTGTCATGGATACCAGCACGCGGAAATTCACAGTACGAAGATGGTTTTCTATCTATCTGAAGAACAAGGCGGCAAGGAACAAGAACAACACCGGCTTCTGTCAACTAGAGGTGAGTCAAGCTGTTTGGACGGTCCCCCAGGAGCAGTACAAACTTCTATCAAATAGGGATTAGTACATGTCTGTGAATCTGCGCATGCTGAAAGGGGCATTGCATCACAATTGCATCATGTGTGTTTTTGTGTGTATATTGAGGCATAACAGCAGCCTTCTCATTTCAACAGTCGATGAGGACGAGAGTGAAAAGTCTGTGTGCATATGGGAATGGGTGTGGGAAGAATGCGTGTTATTTGATTTGTTGTGGAGCCATTGCAGCATTGTTACAGCTGCTCCTCTGCCTGTCTGACAAGAATTCAGAAAACAGAGGGATAGACAGATATTGTGTTTTGACTAAGAGAGAGAGACAAGCTACATGAAAATACAGTCGGAGAGACAAAAACGCTAACAGGCAAACAAGCAGCCAGGCAGGCAGGTTGATAGATTAATGGGTAGAGACAGATTGATTCAGTGGCCGGCCACAGCAGTTGAGGTCTATTTATAGCCCAAACAAACCAGAGAGAGAGAGAGAGAGAGAGAGAGAGAGAGAGAGACAGACAGAGAGAGACAGAGAGAGAGAGGCAGTATGCTGTTTGTAGCACGTCTACCTGTTTGTTTGAGATATAAATAGATACCCTCCCCTCCTCTGGTCTTTGTTGTTGTGACGGAGTGCTGACGAATCATCTTGACATCTATCTACCCGTTTGTGTGATTGTTAGTCTTTCTGGCTGGTGACTGTCTGTCTGCTTGTGTTTGTTTACCTGTTTGGCTGACAATCCACATCTGTAACATGATGCTTTGATGCTCCACGTGAAGAAGAATTCTTGCACTTCCTTCCCTTTCATGGGAAGGTCAGAGTTCAGGGTCAGCAATAGATCCTGTGACCTCACTCCTGTTGCCCTGTTTAAAGAATAAAACAGCAAATATAATAATAATTGTATACAGTTTCACAAACATTTGGGCCTCAGATTAGAAGTATAGCATTTTTTGCATTTGCACAAATGTATGTGAAAATGTAGTCAAATAAGCAGGTTTCTTTCCTTCCTTGATCTCTCCATTACAGAACAAGGAATTGCCAATCCTTTCACTCGTTTCCAATATGAATTTATTTTATATACAGTACATTAATCTAGAGATTCTGACTCTTAATTTCAACAACATTCTTGATGCAAGGGAAACTACGATCTAGGGCTGGGTGATAATTGAATATGATTATTATTATTATTATTATTATTATTATTATTATTATTATCTTTCAATAGAATCATATTGTGATTGAATCATATATTGAAATATCATGATACTCAATTACTTTGTTTAAATTGATAATAACAACCACATAACACCTCATATTTCTCAGAATGTTTGATTATATTGCACTAAAGTTCCTAATTACATAAGAAAATATTTAGTACTTTAACTTTGTCAATTATTTAATCCACACAAGAGCATACAAAACCATGTGGTTATATCATACAAACTATGAATGTATTGAATGATCACAAACATGCATCATTGTAATATGTGACATCGTTATTGAGATATTATCTGTATCGTGATAGACGATTTTGGCCATACTGCCTGGAACAATTGGAATTATCATTCTCTGGTAGTTTTGATCTTGTTGGACCAAAAATGAACCATTATTGCTAAATTTGAGACCTAATCGCTTGCTTTTCTGCATACAAATATTTTGTGTTACTCACAGACAATACAACTCTAACTACAGAGATAGCCTCAAAGAATTTGTCTTCGAAGAAACAGATATAAGTGACGGTTTTCATTATTTTTAGCTTTATATAGACTTTGAGTCTCAGATATTACTCTAATTCCATAGAAAAACATTGTTTGTACTAATTTAAGTGGCAGGGAACAATTCTACAAAAGAAAATAAATGAGAACGTAAATTTATAGAAATAAAATATGTAGTAATTCATAGAATATTAGCGGTACATAAATAAAGCTTTAGCTAAACCATATTTGTAAAATGAAAATGCCGATGTGTACGTAATTGTCTTAAAAATAAATGGAAACCTCAGCAAAGGCACAAGCACAACAATTTAATACAGATAGAGTATATGTAAATTTACAACCATTACCATTCAACACTATCTAGCTCCTGTTAGCATTTCAAACTTGATTGAAGGTGAAGCTCAACTTCTAAATGATAACTTAACAGAGCTACAGTACATTGTTACACTGACCAATCTCAGTCGTGCCTCGGGTTGGCAGTTTATCATTTGCTTCACTGAGCAGACTGAATAGGCTGAAAAGGGCAGCCTACATTATGCATCACTGACCTCTGCCCATACCTTTCCAGCAATAACATAATAGCTCATAAATAACCATCAGTCTTTGTGTGTATTTAGAAGAGTGATTAAGTTTATGTTTGGGGGGTTGTCCTATCAATATGTATGTTGCACCATCATTCATCTCATCTTGTCCATGTTTCACTTTTGAGACAGATGTTATTCAATCTCAGTTTTTCTTAGCTATAGTTTTTTTCTTTCTTTCACTGTGTTTGTAAATGTGTAAATAACATACTAATAGTGACACATGTCTCTCTTTTTTCAGGATGATAGTATACTTAAGGAGATTGACATCAGCCACCATGTTAAGGAGGGTTGTGAGAAAGCAGACCCCTCTCAGTTCCAGCTACTCAAAGTGCTGGGACAGGGCTCCTATGGAAAGGTACAAGATAAGCATTTTAACTATAACCACACTGAGACCTGAATAACTTAAACAATTTACTTATGTTAAGGAAATTCAAGAGAAAGCAGGTTTTCTCAAATAAATTGGATCAGACTTCAGCCTCAGATAAAGACGGGATATCAGTGTTGATGCAGCAAGCTAAAAGATAAGCCACAACACGCCTGTCTGTCTGACCCAGCAGGTCATGACTTAGGTCAGGTGCTGCAGTGGGGGCTTCCTTCTTCAGCTGTACTACATGTATATATGTAGTTTTGATCATCTGCAAGACTCTAACAGTTTCACTAGAATATCTACACTTCAAACATAAAATAAATGGCCAAAAGTATGTGCACATGTGCCTATGTCTATGTATAAAGTGTGTGCTTAAGTATGTGCATTTGTGCGATTGCTGAACATCTCGTTCAAAAGCTTTGGGCATCAACATGCTGCTATAATTGCCTCCACTCTTTCCAGGAGAGTCTGGAAACAGAATGGAGGGATTTGCTCCCATCCAGACACTGATGCTGGACGATAAGGACTTGCAATCAGAGTTGTAAACAATTCCAAAGGATTGGATGGGGTTGATCAGGGCTTTGTTTGGGACAATGAAGTTATACCGCACCCAAACTGTGAAAAACATTATGGGCCTTGTTTTGTGCATGAGGGCATTATCATCTGAAACCGAGAAGAATGTTCCCCAAACTGCAGCCACAAAATCAAAAGGGCACTATTGTCTGAATACGCCTTGTATGCTGTTGCAGAAGAGTTCCCCGTAAGTTGAACCAATGGGTCGATCCCAAACTGTGAAAAACAGCCACAGGGTTCTCAAGTGTCACGCATTGAGCGTGACTGTCACGCATTTCGGTCTTAAGTCTCGCCCTCCCGCTGAAAAAAAACTCTAGGCTATTTAATGTGCCGCGCAAACATGACCTGGTCGCGCTGCCCTCACCATGGAGGAGTCTAGCACGTCTCCCCTGAATCCCCTGCCAATCAATAAAAAGAGATGGGCGACACGAATAGCCAATCAGAAAAACGTATCTGTTGTATCTGGGTGAAATGTAATCGCGGCCGTGACTCCGCCCCCCCCCCGTCCGGGGGGAGAGAGAGAGAGATGTCACGCTTACCTGTCTTAAAAACTTGAGAGCCCTGCAGCCACAGTTCACTTGCAGGTCGCCTGCAAATTGAGTGTGAGGGTGATATATAATGTTAGTTACATCAATGGATTTTAGCGTCTCAAAAAGCAGCAGCGACAGTAGATGGGCGTGACACTAAACAAGGTGCGTGTGTACTGTATACGCACGTGTGTGCGTGTGTCGCAGGCGCTGTAGTGCATTACAACGGGTTCTTCTGTTAGCAACACTTGAATAACGTAAATAATATACCCCGTGCTTGTGTCTTTTTTTTTACTAATACTAATACTGATGATGATGATGATGATGATGGTGGTGGTGGTGATTCTAGGTGTTTCTGGTGAGAAAGATCAGAGGAGTGGACAGAGGGCAGCTGTATGCCATGAAAGTCCTGAAGAAAGCGACACTAAAAGGTAAAAGAAAAAAATATTTGAAAAGTCTTGAAAGGATGCTTATCTTGTCACGTGAATACCTCTTTTCATTTCCAAGTGGTACTTGCTGTTACTTGTTGTGTTGTTAACCTATTTGTGTGTCTGTAGCGTTTAAGAATGGAATACATTACTAAATATGGACAGACACATTATGCGGAAATAACAACTTTGTTCTTTATTGGGCGCAGAGTGGTAATTTGTTCAGATTAATATTGGTTATCCCCACAAAGGATATGGGAAATATAATTGTCAGAGTTCTCAGAGTGCCCTACTTTTGAGAGGATTTGGGGTAAAAGAGGTTAGTGTGTACTTTTGATAAAGATAAACTGAATGGGATTATTGTAAACTAGGATGTACTGTAAACGCAGGTTGAGATGCCATGTATTGCATGATTTAGTGTCTTTGTACAAGCTTTAATCCTCTGAATCTCAAAACGTTATGGTTTTATCCAAGGAAGCAGATGCTGCAACAACACTTTTACTGTGGTTATAGACAAAAGCACTATGGGATCAGCAGCACCATGGGAGAGTTTAATTAAATATATATGTTTAAATTAACTTAATGCAGTTTCATAAAACATGCAGATGGTATTAGAAGCTTGGCGTGATTTATGGAGATGAGTCTGGCCTATTGTAAGACTATCTTACAATAGCACTGCACTGCAACTTGTATTCTATTTTTTTGCTTTTTGACTGTTTTTTATGTTTTAATGAATGCTCTTAATTGTTTTTAAATCTGGTTTTCTTCTGCATTATGTTTCAATGCTTTTAATGGTTTTATGTGAAGCACTTTGAATCACCTTGTTGTTGAAATGTGCTAAACAAATAAACTTGCCTTTGCCTATCTGCACGCAGATTGAAATAACTAAACTATTGTGTTAATAAACAAATTATTCCTGCCCCGCTGTTTCCTCCACAGTTCGGGATCGCGTGCGGTCTAAGATGGAAAGAGACATTCTGGCAGAAGTGAACCATCCATTTATAGTTAAACTGCACTATGGTAAGTCTGACTATCTGATGGTCTTCATTAGGTGCTGATTTTAATATCTGTCTCTCTGAAATCCCCGCGTATTCTCATATATAACAAGATCCTGTTTTTTCACAAGAGATAATAGGATACCTTTCCGATACCCAGCCTTTACATGCATGCTAATTGTAATATCTTTTTGGAGGGAAGTTCCTCGTTGAATTTTGTGCTTCAAATACTTCCTCAAAGTAAGATAATACAATACAACTCCAATGCAGCAACATAGCCTCATATTAATCGTATTTATTGTTTGTGTGTGTGTGTGTGTGTGTGTGTGTGTGTGTGTGTGTGTGTGTGTGTGTGTGTGTGTGTGTGTGTGTGTGTGTAGCTTTCCAGACAGAAGGGAAGCTCTATCTGATCCTAGACTTCCTCCGAGGAGGAGACCTTTTCACTCGACTGTCAAAGGAGGTAGGTTTCCTCCTGATATGCTCCCTGGCTCTTACCCCAACATCACTAAAATAATTACAACCCTTTTCTTTTCAAGGTCTATTATAGGCTGGTTAACACTTGTGCAGAATCACCAAGTGAATATATTTGACTTCATTCTCCTTGTGAACACTTTGTTGATGTTGCTAATGCATTATCAGTAAACAAACAGTGATTGGTGATACAAAGAAAAAGAACAATTTAAGAAACCTTTTATTTAGTCTTTCCAATAACAAACAAATATATATATATTTGTTCCTGTATTAATATATTTTTGTTTGTTTTTACTAGCATCTACGTGTCTATTTTTGTTCTAGGTAATGTTTACTGAAGAGGATGTGAAGTTCTACCTTGCAGAGTTGGCCCTGGCCTTGGACCATCTACACAGTCTGGGGATCATCTACAGGGACCTGAAACCTGAAAAGTACTATCTTATAAAGGCTCCCTTTTTTGTATCTATTTTTTTTTTCCAAAATAATTTGAAAGCAGCTTTTAATGTTATTTTGTCCCGAACAGTATTCTTCTGGATGAAGAAGGACACATTAAGATAACTGGTCAGTGCATCCAGCTAAAAACATTTATCTGTCTTTCTATTTATCTTCATTCATGTCAATCTTAACTTGTTCCCCATCTATTTGTCTCTCAGACTTTGGATTGAGTAAGGAGGCCATTGACCATGATAAAAGAGCATATTCGTTCTGTGGAACAATAGAGTACATGGCTCCGGAGGTCGTGAACAGGAGAGGGCACACACAAAGTGCTGACTGGTGGTCATTTGGGGTACTTATGGTAAGAATTGTTTCATCTTAAAACAATCTTTCACTTTAACAGCCTATTTACTGTTTTTATTATTTTAATGTGCACTTGTTATCGGAATACAAAGACACTTTTTCTACTGACTTGCAAGTTTTTTCTGATCGTGCTATCAAACACAGCAGGCACGCATTTCCTATATCATATGAGCCAAATACTCAGCTCTTACATAATGTGCCAGTTTACTGCCTTTCTTCTGGCAGTAAAGCTGCTTAATTACCGTCTCTGACAGATCAGGTCCCATTACTTTCTGTAATCGTGCATCTGTTGGATTTTGCTTATTTTGTTTGCCTGGAGGCTTAATTTTTTTACTAATACTGAAAATGAGGTTAACATTCACTTACAGCTGACAAATAGAACATTTCAAAATACTCTCTTTGGACAATACAGATTTTTGGAACCCAGAGACAGTAGTGGAAGGAGCCTATTTGATAAATTAAAACACCATATGTGGAAAAATTATGATTGCATTTCATTCAAAACACTGTAATATATTTGGGCAAAGAATGCAGAAGCATCTCAGCAGCAGTTGCAGGCTTGATGTTACTCATCAGGCTGTTTTACGTTCTCTTTTGAACACAATTTATTTGATATTTCTCATTTATTAAAAGTATCCAAATCATGATTTCTGATTTTGTTTCTTATCACAAAATGAATTATGAAATGTATTATGTTGAATTTCGATAGTTGGACAGACTGATGTAAGATTAATTGATCAACGCTATAGAATTAAATACAACTCACAAATGTGTAAACAGTTCGTACAAACAGATTGTTGTTTGATTATTTGTAAATGCACTGTGATCTACGATTATCTCTACTTGGTGAAAATATTGCTGTTCATTAGTACAAGTGTTGGTGTAGTTGGGTTTGTAGGTGTAGGTGCAGATAACTTGTCCTTAGTTGTAGTTTTGACAAGACTGATTAAGGTGCTTTGTGCTTTGACAATTATTATCATCTGTTTTCCAGTTTGAGATGTTGACAGGATCATTACCATTCCAAGGAAAAGATCGGAAGGAAACAATGGCACTTATTCTTAAGTAAGACCAATTTTAACTGTTATCATTTTATTCTTAAAGCTTCTTTTATTTATGACCAAATCCCAATGGTCTCGGTATTTTTTAACTTGATGTTTTAAAACCTATTTTCCTCAGTGTTCATGGTTTTGTGTGTTTCATTTGTGTCTTGATCTTAGTTTCTATGTACTAGTTATGTAACAGTGGTTTTCTTGATAAACAGTATGTTGATGATGTTATTGCATTTTGATAATACTTAGGTTCTCTCCTCAAAGTTTCTAATCAGCTTCCTCTTTCCCTTTTCAAATGCATTTCTATGTTCAAAGTAGTCTATTATTTCAAATAAGAATACATTTCTCATGGTCCAATTATCAATCTCAGAATATCCCACTATACCTGAATAAACTGAATGATAAAGTTGTAGCTTGGAAAACAAAGTTAAACTGATCCAATACTACAAACAAACAGCACTAACAAACATCTGCATGTCTTTACACCTGTTTCTCGTCTTTTCTGTCCAGGGCTAAGCTGGGAATGCCACAGTTCCTCAGTCCTGAAGTGCAGAGTTTATTAAGAGCGCTCTTCAAGAGGAACCCTGCTAATCGACTCGGTACTGTACACATAAAACTTGGAAATTGACAGGCAACCAAACAATAACATACTATATCAACTTGTCTGAATCTTTGTGATTGATAGGTGCAGGACCAGATGGATTGGAAGAAATAAAAAGACATCGCTTCTTTGCATCGATACACTGGATTGTAAGTACAATTCATGAAGAATGTTCCATGGTCTGCATGATTTTAAGCAGTCCAGTATTGTTGTTTTTGTAAGGAAGGACACTACATACTCACTGGCATTATACACATTATGCACATGATCACAGACTCAGCTTGAAGTGAAACAAAGTTGGCTTGTTGACAAGACTGTGAGAACAGATCTATCGTATGCAAGTATGGCAGCCACAGCTGTGGTAAAGGTCTGTAAATGAATACCCTTTCCTACTACCAACAACTATGCCTGGTTGCTCTTACTGGATATCGATTTTATGTGTACAGCTGCTTCATGCAAGGATGATGGCGGGGAAAAAAGTATTTCAGTAACTTCAAATATACTGGTTTCTTGGAGATTCCACTTCTGAGATGCACTGCTCAGATTAGCGGCCTGTGTTAAATTGAACAAATTGAAGAACAACAGATCTAAATCACATTGTGGTAACTGTAGTTGTTGTATCCTTACATCGAAACTCTGCAACTGTTCACCCACTTCCTCAAAACTTAGCCACAACCATGAGTCATGATTCTCTATTGCTTCATAGCAAAGTCTCTGACTTCCCTGTCTGCCTGTCTGTCTGCCCAACTTTATTGTAACTAATCCTCTTATCTATAATAGCCTTTCTCACAGAAATGTTTGCTCATGTGCATATGTTCTAGCTGCAGACATTACCTGTGCTATCACAATCTAACCTTGACATCTATTCCTTGGACGTGTGCTGCTTGAAATTTGTTCAACTGTACACAGCCTTGCCAAAAGCTTTGATATACAGTACAGAGTTATATGTGAGTAACAAATATGCTGCAGGTCTGCTGATGCATACCCTAACAAGAGCAGTTAAAAGCAACTCAAGAAGCTCACTTTCAGCTGCTTTTAGTTTGAAGCAATCATTTTCACAATAACAGACAACACACACAAGAAGTGTGAGCGTTCCTTAATGTGTGAGCCTTGTTGGTTGTCACACTGTTGCACCCATTCCTCTTCATCAGAGATGTTCAGAAGGCTTGTGACTCTTGTTTATCCGCTGTTTGCGAATAGTGATGCTCTCATTTCTAACAAAATCCACTATTATCAGCTTTACATGCCCACTAATCTCTGCCCTCTCCACTGGCTCTCACTGTACTCCTCGCAACATAAATACCTACAAGCCTCTGCCAAACACCACATTTTCCCATTTACAGATGGTGTTGTTGGCTTGATGTGACAAACTATCAATAAGAGCCTTACTTTTTCCTACACGCTATGCTAATTAAAATCCTGTGCACTATCAGGCATAATGCTTTACTCCATCAGAATATTGGTTGACGTTTTCTTTGTGAACCTCCAGTCTTTTATACATGTTTCCATCTTTGATAAAAACTAAATTCTGCAACCTCACCTTAACAGAGAATGTCAATTACAAATCAAATAGCAGGTATGAGAGTGTATTAGTCTCGGCATAGATTTCCTAATGCTGGTGTCTTCTGTTAGGTATTTAATGTGATATTATTACTCAAAGAGACTGTTGTTGACTTGCAATGGTGACACCTGCAGGCCATAGTCTGTAATGCACTTGAGTAAATAGAAATACAGTATGTGCATACTCTGTGTACTCATATATAATGAGGAGTTTTCATATATTACATGATATGGGTATCTTTTTTAATCACTTTGACAGTTTTTATTAACCATGAGTTGAGGACTTTATTTTCCATCCATCCATTTTTATCCGCTTATCCGGGATGGGTTGCGATGGCAGCAGGCCCAGCCGGCTGACCCAGGCTTCCCTCTCATCCGCAACATTTTCCAGCTCATTCTGGGGGATCCTGAGTAACACATCCATAACATTTAAAGATCAGGCCGTGTCATTGCTATCTCAGTACGTGTTCACATGAACACTTGCATCACTCAATGATTATTTTGCTTTGAGAATATTTAATTTAACTGCTGTGGAACCCAACCTATATTTAATTGTTCATACTGGATCCATGACAGCAATATAATGGGAAAGAATAGAGAAACACGTTTCACTACACACACTAACTGCAACATCACTTTTATATTAATTGTTATTGTCATGTCTAGTTTACACTAGATCATGTGTTATTTTGTATTTAAACCAGTGGTTTATGATAACTGCTGATACTGATGTTATTGTTGTTCTCTGTAGAAGTTGTACAGGAAGGAAATGAGGCCTCCATTCAAACCTACAGTTGGAAGACCTGAAGACACTTTCCATTTTGACCCTGAGTTCACCTCCAGAACACCCACTGGTAACTGAGACATACAAAAAACATACACATACATATTTATATATAAATCAAATAAATACGTGGGTCTATTTGTCTATCATAAACCAAAAAGTACCATTTATGTAATTAAAGAAGATACAACTGAGATAAATAGACTATACAAAATATATCTAACTATAGCTCATATAATTTACATTAAATTAAATGTATTTTTCAATACGTTATATGTATTTCAAAATGTTGATGTTCCTAATTGGATATAAATGGGATGGAACATCTAGTTCAAGTATTGTGAACTTATGTTTGTATCTGTCTGTCTTTGCCTGTCCAGATTCTCCCGGCCTCCCTCCCAGCGCAAACACACACCAGCTGTTTCGTGGCTTCAGCTTTGTTGCAACAAATCAAAGTCAGGAGCCTAGCGTTGCTGCCGTAGCACCTTCTCGTCAGGAAGTGAACAACATCAATCCCTTAGCAAAGGTACGTGTCTTTAAGAAAGCAGCTTATGCCCTATCCACACATCTAATTAAATGACACACTAGCCCATTGATTGGATAACAAATGAACCATGTACATAAATCACTAAATTGATCATTGCTTTATGAGTCAACTGATAGACTGGATGATTAAGGAAGTGGCTATATAATTATGCTGACCCTCATAAATCCTGCTCAGCTCTTACTTCAGCAACTGACTGCTGCAGCGATGCCATTCTTCTCACACCTAATATATGACTCACACATATATGAAATATAATAGAAGCATGTATGTCTGTCTGATTGTTTGTGTTCCCTGCAGCACATCCAAGGAGACAAGGCCTTCAGTGATGTTTATGAGCTCAAGGAGGAAGTTGGACAGACAGCAACTTCGGTCTGCAGAAGTTGTCTGCACAGAGTCACTGCTGTGGAGTATTCAGTGAAGGTAGTGGACACTAAACATATTTAGATATACAACATTATGATATCAACATTATATTATCTTAAAAGTTTTTTTAAAAAATACATAAAAAGCATTTACAGTGTTTGTCAAACACACTTTAAACACACGTCTGAATCCAACCAACAAAATGTAGTAGTTTGTATGGTGATTATTAAGGTGATTATTAAATCAAACCACCCAAACACAATGCTTTGTGCATCCTGGTTATTTAGAAGTTTGCAATTGTGTGTCTTTCTAAGCACATCCTGTCGTTTCTGTTTTTGTGTCAGATCATTGACAGAGCCAGGAAAGATCCATCAGAGGAGATTGAAATCCTGTTAAGATACGGACAGCATCCAAATATCATTACCCTAAAGGATGTAAGTGGAACACACTCACTCCTGTTTTTCTTTAACAGCCATGTTAGAAGAGCTTCTTCAGCATCTTTACAACAGTAAAGGTCAATACAGCATAGTATGAGCAATATTTTGTCTGACAATATTATATCGATACATGGACACCAAGTATCGATCTTTTATTATATAATCGAATAATATTGCAATTCAAAATTAAACCTTTTGAATATCATTGCTTTTTCAGTCTACTTCAGTCTGTTTGCTTGACTGACGAACCCATTTTGCTGCAATAAAAATTTAGATGAACCGAGTGAAAACTGTATCTTATTAGATAAAACAGATGTAGACAATCTGAATATATATATATATATATATATATATATATATATATATATATATATATATATATATATATATATATTATCGCAACATATCGCAAATTGTTTAGCATTGTGATCATCTTGTATCGAGTGGCTTCTGGTGATTCCAACTCCCTGAGTGTGTGCTTTTACCATCAGGTGTATGACGACGGCCAAAGTGTGTACCTGGTACAGGATTTACTGAGAGGAGACGAGCTGCTGGACCGAGCTCTGACGGTGCCAAACTTTACAGAGAGAGATGCATCAGACATCCTCTGCACGCTGACCAAGACTGTGGAATATTTACACTCACAGGGGGTAAAAACATGTTTGTTAAACCTTTGACAAAATACTTTTTTATACTGTTTTCACCTACTTGTAAAATGAATTGAACCATTGAATCATATGTTGTTGTAAACCAGGTTTGTGTTTTTGTCTGTGTGTGTGACTTTCTTGTTTTTCCAGGTTGTGCATCGAGACCTGAAACCTAGTAACATTCGCTATTCTGACGACAGTGGACTCTCAGAATGCATCAGAATATGTGATTTTGGTTTTGCCAAACAGCTCAGGGCTGAGAATGGCTTGTTGATGACTCCCTGTTACACAGCTACGTTCATGGCTCCTGAGGTACTGTATATCAGTAATCATAATAGGAGTCTCTAATTTCTCACCAACACTTATGAAAGAAATCAAATCACAAAACGGCTATCAAAAATGCATTTAAAAATAATCGTTCACAGAAAACAATCCCACCAGGATATAATACATTGTCAAAATGTGTTTGTGTGTATGCAGGTTCTGAAGAAGCAGGGTTATGATGCAGCCTGTGACATCTGGAGCCTGGGGATCCTGCTCTACACCATAATAGCTGGGTCAGTTTAAAGTTTAAAACGCATGCAACATCCTCCTGCTGCTGTAAACAAACATGTCTTCTCTATAAACTCCCCTGGAAAGTGAGTTCAGGTCTTTTAACATATCTACATTGGTCTTTTACTGTTGCTAGATTGAATAATGTCAGGGCGTTTTTTCACACCACTTGTAGATTTTGGAGGGCCTTTGGACTGACTTCACTCAACTATTAAATTGCTTTTATTCTTATTGGTCCAGCTTCAGTCCGTTTGCAAGCAGCTCTGAGGACACAGCAGAGGAAATTCTGGCTCAAATCGGCAGCGGGAAATTCATTATCAAAGGAGGGAACTGGGACCTGGTATCAGACGCTGCCAAGGTTCTATTTATTTTATTTTTGGGGAATTATATACACATAAAATGGTTTTGTTGCTGTCTAAATAAACTAATATTATGTATGCATGTTTAACAGGAAATTGTGATGAAGATGCTCCACGTGGACCCTCACCAGCGCCTGACTGCCCCACAGGTACTAGTAGTCCCTCATATGACGTGGTATGCTTTATTATGCATTAGGCAATTTAAGATGGCTGCTACTTTAAGTCCTATTGATACTGTTTTTCGTCCGAATAGTTTTTACTGGAGTATCGATAATTTAAAATCTGTTGACAGGAAACATTTTTAAATACATTACATATTACAGTATACTGCTTTCTGTATTGGTTGTATACCAACCCTTGAAGGAACAGCGTGTAGGATTCAAGGGAGTTTATTTGCAGAAATATAATATACAATTCATAACTATCCTTTCATTAGTGTACAATCACCTGAAACTAAGAATAATTGTGTTTTCATTATGTTAGAATGAGCCAATTATTTCTACATAGGCAGCAGGTCCTCTTCACTCGGTGTGCCACCCAGTAGCCCAGAATGGACAAACCAAACATTGGCTCTAGAGAGGGCCTTTTGCGTTTTAAGTTTACCTGAAGGCCACTGTTGTTCTCAGACATGCTTTGAAAGGGAGGGGTGATCAGAGGGGTATTCAGTTGGATGCAATCTGCAACTATGCTACCAAATCCTACACACTGTTCCTGTAAGAGCAGTTCCTAAAAAATGCATTCGGAAATAATTTTAAATGCCCATTAGGTTCTTCGTCATACCTGGATTGTAGACAGAGACCAGCTCTCTAACAGAACTCTCACCAGACGAGATGCTCTTACTGTGAAGGTCAGTGCATACAGTAAATATCATCAGAATATCAGATCAAATACTTCTTATTATGTTTCTGTGTGTCGCTATGTTACATCCTCATTGTAAGTAGTGATGCAGTTTATACAAAAATGTGCCATTTCCGATTTATTTGTCAAATACTTTTCACTGAGTGTGTAACATGTCTGAAAGTTTGCATGTGCCAGTATTTCTGTTGCCCTTAATGACGGAGCTCTTAAAGAAACTGTTGTTATCACACAAGTTCATGTCAGCATCAGCAAAATGTACAACGATGCAAAAAGCTGTCATAGTCTGTCTTTCCAGCAGGTGGTGCTGTCTGCCCCTTATTTAGTTGCATGAGAGATTAGACCAGTATTCATATGATATGACGTAGTGTATTTTTCTTCCACCAGGGGGCACTGTCTGCCACCTACTCTGCTCTGAAGCGCTGTGCTCCTGCTCCAGTATTGGAGCCTGTTCAGTCCTCCAGTCTGGCTCAACGGCGAGGAATGAAGAAACTGGAGAGTCCCAAAGTTAATTTAGACCCCAAAGGAAAGGAAAAGCCTCAACAATCTGAATGAAAATCCAAAGAAATTAGACATAGACAACACAATTAAAGAAGACATACTCTTTTTGAAAAGCATAAACATTGTTACAAAGTGCTCCTAGACCTATAACAAACTAAATGTAGCAGATTTTAGAAATGGTATCGCAAATGGGATTAAGCCTAATTAACTATCACAACAAAGCCGTCCACAATCAGTGGTAACAGGACAACTTCAGTTCATTTAATTTAAAGTGTACATTTGAAACCTTTTCAATTGTGATGTATAATTCATCATGCACACCTGCGACTCTTATTTAACAAGCCTCTCCAAAAAACCTTGTAGAAGTTGACTATTATTACCCTAAAATCATCTAAATCCTGAGCAGAGAGGGTTTCATTCATTCAAGCAGAAGTCTTGTCCAATCCCTCAGTTGTCCTGGGTATTATAGGCTCTGTTTGACAGTTGCCCTTACTTTCAATTGGTTGAAAAAAATATTGATTTATATTTTATTTTCTCATTTACATTTTAAGCCTAGCTACCAGACAACAATTCTCATAGTTTGGTGATGGCTATTAATACGTAAAACAAAAAACAAAAAAATATTGGCAGCTGATAATCAAAGCGAACACATTGACATTTATTTATTTTTGGTCATACATGTCAGAACACATTAATTAATCATTTTAATGCAATATACACATACAAATCCATATCTACAGAAGCTCCAACCGCTAAAAGTGGAAGAAATTAGTCTGCCCACCATATTCAGAAAAAGCATATTCAGTGCCACAAACAACATGCCAAGTAGTTGATTTACTTTAGGTTTCATATTTAGCGCATATATGTGTCCCCAGGAGTTCATGCCATACATTAATACAGTCTTCCACAGTTATTGCTCTAACATATATCCAACTATAGATGTGTTCGATCATCATCATCTAACAATAGATATAGATTAGAGTAACATGTATTGGAATGGGGTACTCTCACTCTGATTAGAACATGTTTCCTACAATCAATCCTCTGAATTCTACAGAGTTATGCATGTTAAAAATGTAAATAACCTACCAAAGGGAATCATTAAGTTAACAATGCCATTGAAGTCTTATTGTTAATAATATGTTTAATAATTGTACTGTATGTATTGTTGTCTTCCATGAATACAGCCTTTGACTATTGTAAAATGTATTGTTAAATGTATCACTACTGCACTTCCCAGATCAGATGAAACAGTGAGCTATGAAAGTATTTATGTTGAACGTAGTTTGTTGTGTTTTTTCATAACATATTCAAAATGTTATTTGGCTTAAAGAGAAGTCATAGAGGCAGGAAAACCGGGAGAACATCATATTGCTCTTTGGTAAATGTCACGTTCGTAGCAAAACTCTGCAGGCTATACTACTTTGAAATATTAAGTCAGCAATCAGTGCGATAGATCATCTTTCAGTGTGTGCTTGAGTGTGTCAAGTATCTGCCAGTACACCACTGTTTGTGTCTGAAAGCCAAAATGTTTGAGAACCACTGTGTCAGATGATTGTAAATAGGTCTACTGTCTATTGCTGCCGCCCCGATTGTATCTAATAAGTTGTACAATCGCAAATACGAGGTAAGACTGAACAGGGTGTAGCACACTTTCTGTTGTACAATTGCAGTTTTTTACAATTTACCAGTAGGAATGTATATTATGATGCTCCAAAATTAATACACATCCTTACTGGTAAGACAAAACATATTGTCACATGTAACCAATAAGCACTGTAGCAGAGAAACAGAAATAATGTACATTTTACGTTTGCTGATCCTAAGGCTGTATGTGTTGTGACACATTGCACAACTGGTAGTGGTGGAACTGGGACTGATGCAACTGTGAAGATGCAGATAAGGTTGTAGATATTGTGTTGTTCAAGATAAAGCTGTAAATATTGTTTACTAATTTAGACTGTACATATAGTGCTGTACAACTATCAGCAAGCAGTAAGACTGTATATATTGTGTTTGCAGAAAGAGATTGTACATATCATTTTGTCCATTGCTATCCATTGCTCAGAGTGTACATACTGTCTATACCTGGCCAATCACTGCAATTATTGGCTAGAATGCCCAAGTTTTACAAATAAAGGAAAACAACAGAAATTGCACTGACATTTGTAAAGAGTTTTCTTTAAATCATTTTCATGTTCCTTATTTATGCAATTCAGCTGTCTATCATCTTCATTATTTACCTGTACTTTTCCTACTCTGACATGTCAAAAATGTCAACTGTGAAAAAGATCTATTAGTACCAAATCTATTTACCAAATTTCCCCATGGGGATGAATAAAGTATATATCCTATCCTATCTTAGTACAGTGCAATATTTAACATGACATCTCGAGAAAAAGAGAAACACTATTGCACAATTTTTGCTTCACTTTCCTTACATCTCAAAACTAAGAACTGAGCTTACAAGATGTATTCAAGGCTGTTTAAGCGGAGTGAAAGTTTCATTATGAGGGGTGCTATAACACGGGAAAAGTTCAAGTTTGTACAGGGAGGCAGCCAGGCACAGATATGTAGACAAAGACATACAACTCTAAAATGATAGACGTATAACAAATCAATCAATCTTAAATTGTACAAGTACATTAACAGTCTGTCAAATTGTTTGCATTAAAATGCATATAAGAGCATGATAATAATAATGCTAATAATTATGAAAGGTGGAAGAATTGTAAATTATTTAGCTTTTCTTTCCATAGAGTGAAATGTAAGTAATATAGATAGATAGATAGATAGATAGATAGATAGATAGATAGATAGATAGATAGATAGATAGATAGATATAGTTCAGTTACTGTAACTTTCTCTATCCATGATAAGGTGGCAGCAAGCCACTAGATGGCAACCAATCATAACCTGTGCTCTCTCTCTCTCTCTCTCTCTTTCTCTCTCTCTCTCTTTCTATTTCTTCCCAGAAGTTGTTCCTTTAGAGCCTTAATCCCCCCCCCCCCAAAAGAAGCAAGGAACACTTTAATTTATATCAACCACCAGGTTCACTCTCTGAAAGCTTTTAGCAGGCGCTGAGCTGATGTGTCAGGTGGGTGTGGCAGGCTCATCAGCCCTGACATTTAAGTGCAGTAGTGCTAGGAGCAAAAGGGATTGGAGGATATGAGTAGATACAGATGACAAGCCCCCCTGCGAAGATGATTGCAGTGGAGTGACAAGAGGAGACCAAACAACAGATAGAGGAAGGAGAAGGTGTCGGGAGGGGAGAGATGAAAGGCAAAAGAAATAAAAAGAGATTTGAGAAACAATAACTCAACCCAGCAATTACAGCTTTGTCAGAATTTATATTAGCTTTCATAATTGAAGAATTTAAAAGTGTATTTTCTCATGTTATTTAAACTCAGTATAAGGTAATTTATATTCTGTTGCAAGTTCATACTGCCACACTTGTAGCTTCAACAAATCATGTAATCTTACTTTGACCTTCAATCAGATAGTTCTAGTTTCAGGTTTTGGTCTTTAGTCTTTCTTAGAAATGAGCACATGCAACTGAAATGAATTAAATAATTAGGAAACCCGGCACCTGGCTGTCCTTTAACCACAGTTTTGTTCATGTCCTTTAATGCCAAACAGCCAAAGTGTCCTTGAGCAAGTCAGTGGATCATTCTGGAAGTTCTGTTTTGTAGCACAACTTTTCTGGAGAGCATTTGACAGTGTAGTTCAATATTCAAGACGAAGACACCGCTGGAGCTTATTACAAAGATGGCCTGCATCACATTATATTTTGTAGGATTTACATATGATGATGAATGGAAATAAAACGATATCTATCACTTGACTACTATAATATTACTGGACGATCACCAGTACAGTTTTTCCTGAAACACCAGGACATCACTTTGTATTTCAAATAAGCAGATGAGAAATGATTTTCAATGTCGCTTGTAAATGTAGGAGCAGAGTGGTTAGACATAGTTCTATACACAAAGCAGAGCGATCTAGTGGAATGCCATCTCCAATTAAACATTTTCTCCGAAGAGCATAAAAGCTTCTTAATATTCCACATTTAGTTATGGATGACACAGAGTGCTGATGTATCTTCAGTCTTACTGGCTACAAAATAAGTAAAGATAAATATGGATGCATGAAGAGGAGATGATATTGAATTGGCTTTTAAATGCAAACACTCCCTTGAGTATCTGTATCTGTTCCTCTCCTGCTCGACATTCCTCTTCTGACAGAAAACAGAGTTCTGAAGACAAGCGACATACACACACTGACAGGGACGGAGATCCCACCACCTATGGGGTGTGCACACCCACCCCTCCCACACACACACACACACACAGACACACACACACACACACACACACACACACACACACACCCTGTGGCACTACAGCTAGACCTGCCACTCGGACGTTCACCGAATCAGACGGACAAATCTCTAACAGACGGCTCCTGACAAAGAGATTATCACCGTGACAGGAGAAGTGTGTGCAGCTGTGGGTGGTGAGTTTACAGCGGAGAGATGGGGGTGGGGAGCGAACTCTTTGTGCTTTCACACATTTGGCTCATCGCTCTCACCATGCCAGTTTTCTGATTCAAAGTCAAACTTACTTCAGGGTTTATAAGATACGTACTAATTGTCCATCTTATGTACGTGTGTGTCTGAGAGTGAAAAAAGAGACAAGGACGTACAGCAAACATTGATATAGAGTTATTTAACTATGTGTCAGGCCAAAAGATGATTTACTCTCCAAAACTGGACTCAACATGACTGTGAGGTGCTGGAGGTTAAAACAAGGTGATTGATGGAAACTGGAGAATGTTCTTGTTGTATTGTCTGTCAGTATAGCCTGTACTTATAGACTTATAGTTATGCCATTTATTTAAATTGTGTAAAGAGACGTTTAAGCCCAATTTATAAATAAACCTCCCTGCAAAAAGAGCCTCTCAGGTCCTCTTGGAAGAGCTATGTCACACATCACCATCATCAGCAAAATATATCCAACGACCCCTTTACAATAAGGCAGTCTATAGCTGCCCGTGCTCTGCCCACGATGATGCATTGCTTGCAAACTCTTCTGTAACATTTATGCTGTATATATATAATTCTTAAGCTAGTTTCACTGCAGAAAGGCTTTGTAGAGGCCCACAATGAGCAGTTCATGACAGTGCATTATTTTAACACTAACAGTGTACTAGTGCAGTACAGATACATACATAGTACAAGTGAAATATATGAAGTTTGGAAATATGGGGGTAACATCTTGGGAATGAAAAAATAACCTATATACTGTAGGTATTAGTTAATCAACAAAAAAAGTAAAACAAATACTAGCAAATCAATACGAGTAAATTAATTAACACATTCATCAATTTGAAAGCATATACATGGCATTAAGAAACACCCTGCAAATACATGGCAAAAACTAAAATGCAAAAGTGTGGTTACTATATAAGACTCATGCAATCACAATGTTGAAATTAAAATAAACATTGTCAGCTCAGGGGTCAACTTCAACAAATTGCACAATACATTTTGTGTGTGACATGCAGCATATGACACAATCATGTGTTGTCAAATTGGTGAATATGTTTCTCAGTTTGTGTGTTTGATTTAGTTTAAGTAATGAAGATGTTTTCTTTAAGCGTGTGAATTTTCCTGAGTTGCAGTGCACTGAACTCCCTTAGCCACCATACGAGAGCCACAACGACACATTTATTAAATTTATGGTCCTTGTTTTTTACTAACTGTACTCTTTTTCACTGTGTTTTTAGTAATTTTAATGTAATTGCAATTTTGTAAATACACAAAGAACGGGTGAGTTCAGAATTAGCTTTATTATATTAATAATCACAAAATAGCTAACCAGGAATGCCACCAAGATTGGCATTAATTGCATAAAGGTACCAAGTAGCCAATGTGGATGAAATGGTTGATGGGACACAGTTGGACATTTCCTGGCACAGTTTTGAACAAACCACACAAATTGCCTCAATAATGGTGATATAATCATGTAATCTAAACACAAATACACTCACAAGTCAAAGGTGCCAGTGGAGGATAAGTGATGCTCTGCAGAAAGTCAATTCATCTTTGCAGCGGTCCCCCCCTCCCTCCACCCTGCTTAAAAGCTTCATTTACCTCCTATGGAGAAGAGATAGAAACACCATTAGTGAGATGATGGCAGGACTAGAGAGGGAGAGGAGAATCACACAGTTGGATGAGCTGAAACAGTATAGGCCCCCGTCTCCTCAAAAAGTGTGTGTGCGCAAAAAGGCGAGAGCATCTTCTGCATGGGTGAGCTCAATTAGGTCCTATCTTGATTATCAAAGGTAGTGGCGTATACAACTTTTAAGGCGGAAGTCTGCCTCAAATGCTGGGGATGGCAGAGAGTGGCTGAGCTGCCAAGTCAAGCAGGAGTTGAACAGATAACCGTGGTGATAAGGCTGAGGGGGTTCCTGCTACAATGAGGTGCTATGGAGGCGTACATTAGGGGATAAGACCCAAACCATTATTTCCATATCTAAGCCGATGTCTGTGTGCATCTGTGTGTGTGTGTGTGTGTGTGTGTGTGTGTGTGTGTGTGTGTGTGTGTGTGTGTCGCATGGGACCCCAGCTGGATAAATGATATTCATGTGTGTTTACATGCACACGTTTGGGTGTGTGAAATGCCAGTGAGCATATAGGCTCTGCTTCACTGAGCTCTGCTGGCTACTGGAGCACAATTAGGGGTCTCTCTGTGTGAAAGAGGTCAAAACACAAAACACAAAACAGACACACACACACACACACACACACACACACACACACAAACACACAAACTCACAAACACACAAACATACACCCACACAAATAAGGAAGTTTGGCTGAATACTCAAGACTGATAATCAAACCGTATGCAAATCAGCAAGTTCCTTCTCATATGCAAAGACAAACAACCCCCATAGGAATGACGTACAATAAGTCACACAATGGATGTTATTAATAGATACAACAGTGTTATAAATATTGTTGAATTATGTTGTATAGTTCTTACAGCATGTTCTTTCCTCTCCCTGCTGATCTTAATCACTGGAGGTCTGATCTCAGGGCAACAGTGCTTAACTTTGGTTCATAAAGTTGCTGCTAAAGGAAGGTCAAGATAAATTGGTAGGCAGATAACTGATAGCAATACTCAGGGCTGAAGACATGATGGGGCTAAGTACAGGCAGAAGGCCCAGTCTTCATCTTCTTAATTACAAGGAGCCTCAAGTGTCGACCCTGAGGACAAACACAAGCCAATAACATGCGTGCCGTTCAATATGTGCTCTATTACATGTGTTGTGGCGCTCAGACTCCTTCAGGGGATAACAAGCCCTGGGCTGACATCAGGATTGTCAAACTAATCACTTAGGACTCTGCTAGCAGCACCAAAGACAAGCTTCTCTTCATGTGAACATCTCCACATCTCCTGCCATTTCAATGTGTCTGTGGCTCAATGTGTCTGTGTGCCTGTTTGCACTAGTCTAGTGGATAAACAAATGTTTTGTCCCAGTTAACTAGGTCCCAGTCGGACCAAACAATTTGGCATTGATGCTGGTGTGCTTGGGTTGCAGCAATAGCCTATATATGTGGGCATATGTGTGTGTGTGTGTGTGTGTGTGTGTGTGTGTGTGTGTTGTGAATGTGGCAGCCGGGGGATAGCATGCTGCTGCTGCTGACACTGGGCCTGTCTGCCTGGTGTGTCCCTTTCTGCACCAGTAGAGCTGGCACTACCTCCTGCCTCTGCCCAGCCGAATCGAGTGCGCCAGCTGGGCGCTACCAGGAGAGGCCCTGCAGAGAGAGGACACAGGTCAGCTGTTAAGAGGGATATAGAAGAGAGAGAGAGAGAGAGAAAGAGAGAGTATGGATATAAACATACTGGGGGCGGAAAGGGCTGCAGTTGCAAGACAACCCCATAAAATAAGTCCAATTTTTTACCCTTTTTTTGCCGATAATCTTTCACAGGAATAAATCCAGGTTGAAGTCAAACATTTCTACTATTTAGCTCCCATTACCCCCGTATGAAAATAGTGGAATATATACATCACTGAATCTTTAATGTTTGCTTAAAGTTGAGGTGTGGGAATGATTTGTATTACTTTTTACAAAACATTTAACATTATCATATGTCATCCATCCAGTTTGCCAAATTAGTTAATTTAATTTAAATTGTACCTGCTGCTGTTTGGGCAAACCTATTATACATAGTACACACTGAATGCATAACATAGTGTAAATATAATGAAAGAATGAAACACTTCATAGTGTTATAGATAGATTGTTCAATGCAGTTGTATATAGTAGTTAGACTGGCAGGTTGTGTATATGAGCATTTAGGTAAAGATGTCTTGTTGGAAAATAGTCTGTTCCAGTTAACAGGTTTATTCCAGTTCTATTGTTCAATTAGGCCAATTTCATGTCGCCTCTACCAGTTGCATATTGTGGCCTCCTTGCAATCTCATGAGGTGGGACAAATGGGGGTTGATCTTTGAAACGGCTGATGTAAATTATTTGTAAAGGACACATGGCAGTTGCCAAAGATGAATAGTTTTCTTTAAATTGTATCTATAAAGGAATTATGCATCTTATTGCTCCATTCTGATATTTTCAAAGGACAAAACAGGTGGTAATGTTAGACACATGAGCTCATTTGATGCTTGGGAACACCTCAAGAGGAGTCAGGCTCTGTGTTTCTTGGACTGCTCATCCATGTGTAAATAACACGTTTTGCAATGTACAGTGATTAGGGGAATTAGAGACCTGCTTAAGAAAATCACAGTATGCACTCATCCACCAGGAAGTACGGCGTCTGAAATCTACAATTTACGGCAGTGTGGCTTTTCATATTAGTTATCAACATAATTACTTAAACTAACTTTGTAATTATTATCTTAAAACTCATGTCTTAAAATGCCAACTTACATCTTACTTTCATACTCACATCTTGCGTGCACACTTTTGTAGAAGGAAGCAAGTAAAGCTCTATCTGTTTGTTAAAGATGTATAACAAACACTGCTATGAGTAGTAACCACTATTAACCACGCATTAACCACTTCCAGGATTGTTGTGCACTTCATTCTCAGATCTTGTGATGTTTTTGCAATTTCCCACATAGCTCAGCAACGCATGCCTAAACATCATGGTCTTCTTACTCAATGTCTTTTTAAGACATGAATGGTTCCTCACAGCTGTTTCAAGTTGCTACATTAACTAAACTTAAAAATGTATGGTAAACAGATGGTAAAGTTTGCAAAGAACTATCAAAGGAGGATGTAAAAAGAAATTGACCTGGAGGGTGTGTAGGTTAAAGATCCTGATCTTGAAACCAACACTCATGCCCCTGTGGTCAGTCTACGAACTAATGAGGTTATCAAGGTGACAAACAATAGCAGAGGCATGTTGAAGGTCTTTGACTCTTTCGCTTGAGCCTTAAACAGGGACATTTGCAGTGGACTAAATAGAACAAAATCCATCTGAGATTGAGCATCACCCAACAGACAGAACCAGGCTGACATGCATTCTGATGCCTTTCTACGCAGAACGAAGGACGGTACCAAAACATTTCTAAATATGGAATAGACCTCACCCATGTTTGATGGGGAGGAAACACTTCTGACTGCAGAGGAAACTAACAACAAGGAAAACGATAAGTTAGGAAGTTATTTTTGGCACAACATATCTATGCCAAATACACGTAGCCCTGCTGGCTTAGAAGTTAACAGCTGATCGCTTACACCTCTACCGTCACATCCCTATGTCATCCTTTAGCTCAAGGCCCAACTGTCATGGCTTTGACTTTGCAGAGCCATCCCTTAAGCCCTAGAATCAATGGAGAAGTCACTACACCACTAGGACCAAAGGCCCTGAACACCCTAACCTCCTTTCTCCTTCTACTCCTACCCTCCTGCCCTATAACAGACACTCTCCGAGCACCCCACCCTGGCCCACGCCTTTTCCAAAGCGGCCTCTCTCCCGCCCCCTTCTCCATGGGCTCTGGGTCTCTGGCTGGGGCAGGCTGGCACAGCTGTGCCGGGAGCCGTGCTGTCACAAGCAGTTAGGGTGACAGCCACTCACACTTCATAATGTCCCTCTCACAGGTCACCGAACGACAAGCTGGGTCACCTCGCTCTAGCAGGCAGCCCCAGGGGAAGCAGAGTGCCCCCCCACCACCACCTCTCCATCAAATCCCCCAAACCCA
This sequence comes from Taurulus bubalis, assembly GCF_910589615.1. Taxonomy (NCBI): domain Eukaryota; kingdom Metazoa; phylum Chordata; class Actinopteri; order Perciformes; family Cottidae; genus Taurulus; species Taurulus bubalis. Next base: position 17,339,639 of record NC_136592.1, on the reverse strand, counting down.
CCCTCCATCCCTCCACCCTCCTTACGTCCAGGAAAATGGAGAGACAGGAGGGGGCAGGTGGAGGGAAGAGGTGCTCTATTGAGCTGGGCTAGGCTACAGTAAGCTCTCCACACCGGAGACTCTGCCAGGGTCACTGCTAGTCCCCTTGATACGAATGATGCTGGCAGCGTGGGTTAGGGTCAGTGCGAGCTGCTTAGATGGTAATTGTAGACCTCAGAGGGATATGATGATGTACTGCTTCTGATGATGTACTCTTGATACCGTAAGTCTACAGGTAATGGTGTGGAATGCAATGAAAACGGTTGTCACACAATCATGTCAACGACACCAAAGTGTATTCAATCAAACTAAATAAAAAGTTGTACTATTTACACATTATTACAGAAGGTATTCTGTCTTAAAATTCTTGTCATCCTCCATATGGGTAAGGGGATAGTATGAACTTGTTAATGGTCATAGGAGAGCGCCATATGCTCCTGATGTCTGCCATCCAACTGTCATTAATGTGCATTACCTCTGCACTCAGCCACATTATTAAGTTTAATCTGATAGAAATACAAGACTGATCAGACAACATTAAGATTCACATTAATGGGCTCACACTGACGGCCCTGCGAATTGGTTTGCCATTTTCACCTAATGCGCAGCTTTCAGGTCATCTCTATTAAAACTGTCAATCTGAATATGTCACATGTATTAAGTGGATGGTCCTTAATTATTCTTATCATATATGTAATTTTAAATTACCTTTAAAAGAAGGAGTTACTTCTCTTGAAAGATGTGAAAAGATGTTTGGGTTGCATGCATGAGAACTGTACAGATAACCCAAGAACAACTATGTGCAATGTGTTGTTCACGACAAGTGTTTTCCTTCTCCACGCACTAACAAATGACAAGTTAAGCATGTGAATTTGGGGCCATATAAGCTAATTGGACACAATGCCTGCAGTTGGTTTCAGCTGTGAGTGAGAGGCCTCATACCTAATTCCCGTTATTCAAACAGTCACACCCTGAGAGCGGTTAATTCACTGAAGGTACGTACACACCCACTGAACAATGTGTAGCAATTAATTTCGCTCTCCCTCCCACATCTGGCGCTTCGGTGTGACCCTGCCTCTGCTGTGCCGTGTCGTTCAGGCTGGGCAAGCCTCTGCAATTTCACACGTAAGGGACCCCAATGAAACGTGAAAAGAATATGTGGCATTGTTAAATTGCATTAAAGAGTTTAAAACAGTAGCTATGTGCATCCCCCTCCCTCGCTCCACGTTCCCGAGAAAACAAAGCAGTGAATGTGCTCAAATGCTCAGCGACGAGGCGTGACATAGTGTAATGCGCACCGAGGGTGCATTTTCACAAACGGGACAATTTAATCATGAGGCCCCTCCAATCATGACACACAACAAGGAGAGAGAGATGAACTCGATGTCCCGACGGGCCCCTTGAGGGTCAGGCATTATTATGCCCCCCCATTATGTCTTTGTTACTGTATAATAAAGAAAAGCGCAGGGTGATCTGAGAACACTGAAAGTTCAACATAAGCCAGAAATGCCATAACACATAAATGATTAGTCAATTAATTGATTTATTGAGAAAGAGAAAATTCGTCAGTGGCAATTTCTTGGATCAATAAGTCATTAAAGTCATTTTTTAAACAACGAATAAACATTTGACCAGGTTTTGGCTTCTCAAATGTGATGGTTTTCTCTTTTACTGTATTATATATGAATATAAAGTAAAGTTGGGGTAAAGTCAAAAAAATCTAAATGTGTTCTGAGTTTGAATGATTGGCAAGTATATGAAATTGGGTTTAAAAATCTTGAAGAGTATTCTTTGCTCTGAAACGCTGTGTCCGCTGAACCTTGGGTGAGGGTTGATATACTATAGTAATACTTCTAAGGCCTTGTGCACCAGAGACTTCCCTCGACTGAGCCGGCTAACTTCAAATTTAGCCCTACGCAAACTTGAATGGAGATGAAATGATTAAATCGTGGTTTTCTAGACTTTCTAAATGTTATCTGATCAATTTCTGATAGTGAAATGACTCATTTCTCGGGGATTGTGGCGCTCAAAACAACTGCCTCAGGATCACAATGTATTGACAGACAGTTGGGGTGGTAACAGTCGAAGCAGAGTAGCAATGCACCAACAAAGGCAATAAACTGCTTGCTAGTAAACATTAAAGTAAATATTAAATATTTGTAGAAATCGGCTAATGTTTATGTGGAAGAAAATGCATTTAACGCATTTGTTTGTTTACAATAAAACTCTATAGTGGACCTTTATCTTGGGCTAGGGATTGTGATTAAATGAATAATCAAACCAAAAGATATCAAGAATCAACTATAAAGCCAGTGAGCTGAGTATTCAGCAGGTAACAGATCTGTTGATTTTTAAGTTTGCTTTTGCTTTTGCTATTTGCTTCTTCTCCTTTCCCCTCTCTCTCTCTCTCTCTCTCTCTCTCTCTCTCTCTCTCTCTCTCTCTCTCTCTCTCTCTCTCTCTCTCTATCTCTCTCTCTCTCGATGCCACTGTGCCAGTCACCCTGCTCTAGGGCTCTGGAGATATTTCAAACATATCTGGGAAATCAATCTTACAGCAAACTGAAGGAAAACATCGAATGTCATTGAGCAATAAGTATGAAGGCTGTCAGAGGTAGAGCCGAGGGCCGGGCCCGCGGCGAGTTAGCCAGTGTCCCAGTGAGAGGCCTCGTCAGCTGGGCCCCCTGCCTCTTCACAAAGGCACACGCACAGGCATGCACACACGCAAGCACACACACACACACACACACACACACACACACACACACACACACACACACACACACACACACACACACACACACACACACACACACAATTCTGACAGAGAATGTTTGAATGCAATTTATGCTGCTATGATGTTTTTGGACTGCACCACCTTGACTTGATATACTATCGATATCTAGGTCCCTAACATACAATTCTCGTGTGTCATGTCTTTTTTCCTTTTTTTACTCTTGCTGGGAATTAAATAAAGGCATACATAGTATTTAATAAAACATATCACTGGCAGAAAACATATGGAGGATAAACAATTGATGATGGCATGGCATACGGCTGAGGTTAACAATTTTTGTTTTTATCCAACAACCATTTTCACAGTTAATTTATTGTTTTGTCACAATCCAGTAAACTTTCTCAAGTTGAAGGTTACAACTTCAAATTACTTAAGTTGGAACTTTTTGGCTGTTTTTGCTTCTTTTTTTGCTGATTTCCTATTTTTGAATTGATTAGTCAACTAACATTCCAGCATTAAATTATATTATCTTGTATCTACTTTAAAGAGAATTATATTGAGACAATGTGATTATATTGTTATCAGTATATACAATTGTGTCTAAATTAATGATTCCAGGCATACTTTAATAAAATAGGACTCCACATTTGTGTTCTACATGTGCAAAGTTTTTTTCTCATGTAAGCATTAGAAATTGTTGTGAAAACATTAGTTTGATTAGTCCAGATATAATTTTGTACATATTTTCATATGAAAAAATCTGAATCTAAATGTCCTCTAGGAGACGTTCCAGGATTGTCCTTTACATCTAGGAGACGCTCTCGGGCAGTTACATGGAGAACAGGAGAGAGGAAGATGGATTTCAGGAGGCAGGAGGGGAGAAGGGCAAGAGAAAGGGAGAGACCAGGCCCAGACAGACAAGTGAAGGGAAGCAGAAGTTGATGAAACAAGATGTCACCATTGATGGGTCATTACACCCAAGTAAGCATGGGACACTAGCTGGGCCAGCACAGACCCCCTATCTTTCTCTCTCTTTTTGTCTCCCTTTCCAAAAAGGAACATGCTATTGCCTTAGTTTCTCTTACTATTATACTTTTAAGGCTCTGTGGAGATTATCCTCACGGTACGACAAATCCCTGCAGTTCAGTGTCGCAGGACTCCTAATTGCCCCTCTCAAATCCCCATACACACGTGTTTACATCTCCAGGTCAATTGAATTATATCTTATAATGAGCCTGGATGCTGAATATCTAACACTGCTCAGCACATTGAGGCATAAACCGGCACAAATCAGGTGAATCCAGTTAAGAGTGTTTACACTTTACAGCACATGCATCCAGTATTTGTCTCGCGGTCCCTTGTTGCACCCATCCTATTGCTCATTATCAAGCCTGTTTGAAGATCAGTGCAACGCCGTCTATGACGCCACATCAACGGGTCGAGGATGAGATCAAAAAGCGACACTAATCTACAAATCCCTTGTGCATGAGTTTAATAGTAAAGCTCAAAGATTATTTGTTTTAAAGCTTACTCATTATTTGGCAACTACACACAATGTCCATATCACACAGCCACTGACCACATTTCAGAGATGAGCTAGTCTGGGCTTGAGGATGCAGTAAGTGAGATGTTAATATATGGAGGAACTTTAGGCCTTGTAATTAGAAAGAAGTCTGGGTCGTAGTGTGTGAGGGATGAATTAGTGATCTGCCAGTGATTTAGGCCGATGATGAAATGCCTGTCGCTTTTGATGGATTGGGGAGCCTAGATAAGCACTGTGATGTGAAAATGAGGAATGGGATAAGGATTTGATGGTCCTTAGGCTGTTCAGTGGCAGACAACATAGAGGTTATCATTTAAATATCAGTGCTGAAACAGACACAGTCGAGCCACTCAACTATGAAATGTAGGTTTATGTCTGTTCACTGTCTTGCCTATACATTATACTTAATACACAATATAAGGAACAGAACGTTAACAACATTTTAATACAAGCTCATTGACAAGCTGTGTCACCTTACTTTAAATGCAATTAGCTGATTCACTATTATATATTAAAAGGGGATTATTATAGATGTATTATGTTCAGTGATGTGTTTTTGAGTATTCTAATATCCAACAAGCATTACTGTGACTCACAAACAAATATATATAAATGCATGCAATAATCAGACCCAAAAAGCTCTAACCCGGGCCTCGCCATCTCTATCAATCAAATGAAAAGTACCAAACTAATGTAGTCAGTGTCGGTCGGATAAGAGTTCCAGGTTGTCACACACGAGGAGGAGAGCGGCCCAGAGGGACCTCACATCAGCCTTCATGTGTGCATTTAGACTAGTGAGTGGAACTAAAACCTGGCTCGCAAAACCCACACGCCTTGGCTCCGTTGGGACACACGACAGCGACAATAACAACCAAATTAACCATGCACATGCAGGCGTCGGCGTGTTGAGCTGATATCGGTGAACCATAGGCTCAGTCAGTGGCCCCGGGTCCAATCTGGTCCACTGATTCAAGGGACTACATCATGCAGCCAGGATTCTGTGCTGTTAAATTAGACTGGGGTGTCAAAGTGGAAAAACCAAATAAGCATGAGGTTGATACACGGTATCACGCTCTCTCGCCTGTCTTATTCCCGCGCCTCAACACTGTCAAACTCAATAAAGAAGAAAATTGTCCATGATCAGAAGTATCTTGGTTTCTCTGTTGTGACTAAGGTGCCATCTTTGCCTCAAGCATGTTGAAATACAGTCTCCATTATCTCTAACTTGAATTATTTAGCCGTGCACATATCCCTCAGCCAACAACAGAAAATAATGAAGCAATTTGAAAACCAGAATGAAACATATTCTCTCACTTTTCTTAGCTTTTCCAATTTTACTTTAAGGCAGCAAAGGCCAAGAGACTGCAGCAAATAAAATAATTAACAACTCGGTAACTTTTTAAATATTACTTTGTCATTTTTACATTTATTCTGACAAATCGCAACTGAGGAGCCCTTGGCTACATTCTCTCAGATTTCTTTCTGTCCATCTGCAATCCTCTTTTGACCCTCGGCATGCTGCTGCCTGCCTTCATGCTGGCAACTTTAATAGCATCTCATCCCCAGGGACTTGACTAACACTGCTTGATCCACACACACACAGACACACAGACACACAGACACACACACACACACACACACACACACACACACACACACACACACACACACACACACACACACACACTGAGACTTAGTTGCAACACACAGAGGTCATAGAACAATCACATTTTTCCTCACCAAAGAAACTTTTTCTTGCTCTAAAAAAAACATGACACAGTGAGGAACAAACAACACACACTGACACTTCTCCCTGTTACCTTAACCTTTTGGGCCTTTGCTGTCTTGGTGGCATCTGAAGGTGGAGACTCCAATTTGAGTATCCATGACCACACACAGACACACACAAACAGACAGACACACACACACGCACACACACACACACACACACACACACACACACACACACACACACACACACACACACACACACACACACTCCCACAGCTGCGGAAACAGTCAACATGGGACGACGGATAGCTGGTCTACAGCACTCTCACCACACCAGGCCTAGTTATACTCTGCCTGTTTGAGGTACACTGATTACTGATATTACACACACACATACAAACACACACACACTACCTTCACTGCAGGGTATGTGTAAACTCACCATGCAGAAGCAGGTCGCTGCATTAAACACAAGCATATGCTAGCAAGGAGTCTTACTATGATCTTGCACACAGCACTCCACTAGACTGGGCTTCAGTACGCTACACTTGTCTGTGTTCCACTGCATTACATTGGGCAGAGCAGGCTAATGGTAGCTGATGTACTGCCACAGTGTAACAAGTGCAGGGCCTTGCTAGCAGGATGCTAGGCTAGGCTAAAGCAAATCAAGGCCTCCTGCAGTCATTGGTGTGAGAGCCCATTTTCACAGTTCACACCCGACCTGCTAATGGCTGATCATTCATTCACGCTCTCTGTTGATTGTGCAGGCAGGGGGTTGGCCAATCGTACAGTTCGCTAATGTACCGTACATAGTGAGGATAATCGGTGAGAGCAGGAAGCATGCTAATGTTCTGATGGCCATGAAAACTGAGGTCTGGTAATCTGGTACTATTTTAGAGCAGGATTATGACCGAGTTGGGAGAGTAATGGACATTAGGATTTAATCAAGACAAAAACTTTTAAACTTTCAATAAGTCTGAGACCATTTTTGTAATTTCATACTGTAGTCATATATTGTATTCTACACATGCCGACCTCTGTTTCAGCACCCACTGGATATTGGCTACTTTAATTTGTAGTATTGAAAAAGGGCATCTATTTTTGCATTTACTTTTCAAATCTCATCTTTAGATTGATGTTTGATCTTTGGTTGATCTATAAAACACACTAAAGATACTGTATCTTGGAAAACTGTAGTGTGACCTTTTCATCACCCTTGCATCATTGGCAGCTTTGGCTGCTGGCACATAAAGCAGTTGCTGCTGTGAATAGCATATTTTCACTACACAATTATCGTGGCCAAAATAATTCACAATGTTTATAAAAGAATTGAGGGGAAAAAAATTATCCTATCCAGCATATGCTATCCATAAGATATATCGCATCATTCCTGGTAATATATTTGTGTGACATCCTACTGATGGTTTGGTTCGGGAAACAATTTATGGTTAGATCCAATCATAAGACCAAAAGGATCCACATATTTGAACTCTTTATTTGGATAAATAAATTAAATGAACGTCTCCAATTTCAAATACTGACGTCTTTCCAGAGTAGGCGCTCCTGTTGAGGCCAGTTTCTGTACTAAATCTCATTCCGTTTCAGACATTTCAACACTGAAAAACTGGCTCTTGGTTTGGCCAAATCTGCTCTATGGTACATAGCACAGAAAGTCGGCCCCCATGGAACAGTTGTGCAAAGATTGAGTGAGTTTTAATTTAAAGGACAGGATGCTAGGGCACATAATCGACAGGCTGTAACAACTATAATGTTCCTGGTGGAACGGGAGATACAGGCAGTGATGACAAATCATTTTTTTCTCCCCATTATTGTTAACCTTTGATTGCTATTTGAAACTCAAAACTGTTTGACCTGCCGGGGTTGCAGGTATGCTTCACTGTGTCAGTTCAGTTAAATGAAAGACTCAGTCAAAGAGTTGTGATCTTTGAGCATCTTGCTCTCCTCTTTGCTCCATTACAGGAATGAACAACCATGGAGGGCAGAGAGTATTGAGGTTTTCATTTGAAACACTACAACGGCTGATTTCCTGATTAGCACAACTTAAAGTAGAGAGGAGGAAGTGATGAGTGAAATCAGCTAACGTAGTGGAGTGAAAACTCACAGGCTCTTGGCCCTCTATGGGACATGCTTATGTGAGCTGTATCATCTAAATTATCTGGGCCCCAAATAAACATTTCAGATGCAACAAATAAATAAAACATTTGGGATCTTCCCCACTTCAGGTCTTTTTTTTGGTAAAATATAAACCGTTTATGATCAAATTAAAAAGGTTTATATTTTACTACATTTATCACAGCCACCGAAGTTTTTACATAGTTAGAGAAATGAAGCCTTTTCTTTTGTGATGGACACTCAAGCTAATATGTGACAGTTAGTAAACGTGATTATGTTACTAATTAGTGAACAGAGGGGCAGGGGAACTAAGTCTGAGGGAAGAAAAAGCCCTCACAAATAAAACCCTTTATATATGAAGGCAGCATGCCTCAGGCAGCAAGGGGCTGTTAACAGTAAAAGCACATTTCACTCTCCATAATTAACGTCAGCATAGAGAATACTGCACACATTCTACACTGCTCTCTTCTTTTCACTGTGTTTAGAAATCCTAATTGAAATTAAGCCTGTATCAGTTTAGCATTTTCTGTGTCAGTGAAGAGTTGTGAGGCGTGATGATGATGTGAAACATGTTGTATCTGCCTCCCTCACAGGTTTTTCACAGTGCATTAGGAGAACCTTGTAGAATCAGTCTTTGATATCACACCGCATTTTCTGTGCGACTTCACATCCTTACCCTGTGGATGAGCTTGACTCTGCTACCCTGTCCATCTGGATTTCCCAGCTCATCCCAAAAAGTCCAGTTCTGCCAAACATGACAAACTTCCTCAACTAGATTGGATTACAACACGAGAGGGAGCGTGCAGCCACGGTCTCAGACTTAAATGTTCTCCAGGCTAAAAAGAGAGTGATAGAGTTAGTGCCAAGGAAGCATAATTAATGTTCTTAATTGGGCCTTTCCTAACAGGGGCGACTGATAGTCCACTCATAGCCAGCCATGGCTGCGGGGCCACTGCCATGCGCTGTTAATGACGTGTGTCCTGTGCTTGTCTGATCTCATACAGTTGCTGGCCTTTCCTAGCGATTATATGTCTCAAACACTCAGCTGTACACTGTGGTCAGAGGAGGGATGCACTCTCTAACATCATAGAGCTGCAGAACAGAAACATATTTTTCATACTTCTCAGGCTCGTCATGTTTTAAGATGATCTACTCCTGCTTGTTTAATGATGAATTTAATCCTAATAAGTTCCATCTGTGTCCTTTCTGATTCAGCCTTTGTCCACTACGAGATGGATTTAACCTCCCGAACCCGCTGTCCTCCAGAAGTCCTACTTACAAGCACTCTCCTCCCCTTGACCCATGGCTTAGTGACATCGGAGGGGCAACGAGGTGTAAATCCGCTGCTCTTACGGACCCCTGCCACAGTTAAGTCAGGTGTGACAAACAAGCCTGTTTGCCAGGAGAAATGCATTGTACGTATATATGCAGTGACATTTGTTTTGATGTTTCTACTGCTGTAGAGGTTGAAATATTGTATGAAATCTTTTAACCTCTATATAACTAGAAATAACTGGTAACTTGGGGCATCCTGGTTGTCTAGTGGAGAAGCATAACTGTAATATTTCTGTTATAATTTCAGCTGTAGACCTTTATTCTATGTCATACTCCACTCTTTCCATGTTTCCTGTGTCTATGATCAATCACCCATAAACAACAATAATCCACCAAAACATTTTTAAATTAAAAGAATATAGAATAAATCAAAATTAACTGTAAATTTCATTGTAAATCCTGCAAAAAAGCTGTCAGATTTCAAGCTTTCTGCAATAAAACGGAGCAGTATGGATTTATGTTTACTGGGAAAGACTGTATCTCATGTACTGTACAACATTATGAATTAATGTGATACAAAATATATAGATAAAGTCTTGAAAAAACAAAAAGCAAATAGTTTTAAGTCTAAAGAAAAATAGTTGTGTTGAGTTAGTCTAGCTCCTGAACTCCGGTTTTTCAACATCACACCAGCAGGGGTCAGTAGTGCACTGCTATCAGAGCTTCTCGTCACCAGCTTCGTCAAACCAACTGCACAACGCTTTCACATAGGTTACTCTGATTACCTTCAATATGTGAAATATATTTCCAACATCGAATAATTGTCTATATTCTATATAGTAGTGGATAGGGATACTAAATATCCAGTAAAATCACTTGGAATTTAGCAATGTAAGTTAAATACATTTTATCAAGGACAATTATTTTCGTGCTACAGCTCCTAAAAACGCGGACGAGGGTCAGTAATTCGCTCTCATTTTTAAATGATAATGAACTTAGGTTAGAGTAAGAGGCTGAGACATCACTGATGCACAAAGGTAGAGACAGACATTACCTTATAATTGTTAAATTTAATCAGCATTTATAATGTTCACCTCAGTGAATTCAGATATCTCATGATGTTCTGGTCTAAATTTAAATTCACTTTATTTCTACGTCTAATTATACCAGTATAGTGCATCTAACTATCTTTTTTTGCTGTCCCTGCATAGGGCTGTTGCTGTTTCTTGTATTGTATTTGTATTTAGTGACAATTAGAAAATGCCAATAAAGATAATTAAATGAGGGAACTGCAGACTTTAAAACAATCACCTAATACTTAAGTAAATAAGGGTCGTTTAGCTACCTCTCCACATAAATCAGTGTGCTGATTTGTTCCTTGGCTTCCATTGTCAGAGCAATGGGGTGGCAGTTTAGTGTCCAACATGGGAAAAGACTGACACACTTTCTCTCTGCGCTTTCACCCTCAGGCAGAGAGCTAATTAAGGAGGGACTCTGGTTTTATTTACTGTCAGCTTCTGGCCCCTGGGTTCGTGTGCGTGTTGGTGAGTAAGTGTGTGTGTGTGTGTGTGTGTGTGTGTGTGTGTGTGTGTGTGTGTGTGTGTGTGTGTGTGTGTGTGTGTGTGTGTGTGTGTGTGTGTGTGTGTCGGAGATGGTTTGAGCAGGACTGATTTTGCCCTATCTGAGACCGTTCTCAGTCACACCAGTTTAGTTGGGCCTTGCCATTTTGCCCATATTCAGCCAGCGGCACTATAGTGGTAATGCTGACCGCTATCCTTCAGCTAAAGCCTCTCCTAGAAGAGTATCTGCACAGCGATGCAGGGAGGTGCTGGACATGGCAGTCAACACTGCAGGGAGAAATGTGATTACTATGCCCTCAATATGATTCAGATAGCACAGATAGATCAAAGATGAAATGTGGAGATTCACTGTAAATCACAGAATGGATAAACTAAAGAAATCATTACATCATCTTTTAATCATAATTCAATCAACGTATACCAGGCACATTTAAAAAAATATTCTAAATAATATTATTTTAAAGAATTTACAATTTACAACAACCTTTATTGGTTTTGATTGTTGAGCATTCAAAGATCTGCTCCTCTTTGTCTGCATAACATTATTTATCTTAAAATATTTTTTAAATATTTAAACAAACTCATTCTTGGACTTCGGTATGCTTTATATGTTTTAAAGTCAGTGCATATGTAAAGTACTATATCATCATGAGTAGACATGTTTTTAGAATATTATATTTTAGATTCACATTCAATTACTTTTTGAAATGTTCTTAATATGCTTTAAAGCAATTGCATGTCAAAAGCATTTGATATAATCATGATATCAGACAAAAGAGAAAAACTTTTGTTAATTTGGAGTAGACTGTGCAGAATGAAATATGTGCAGAGATTGGCACAAGAAGACTTTTCATATTCATCTGCTGAAGGGGGAACACTCTTCTATTCTCACCTCATATCTGAGGATAAGATGATAGATTTTTGAATGCGGGAGAAGGAGTCGACATGCCTTTGTGGATTTTTAACTAGTTACATTTTAGTTCTGTGGATAATGTCAAGTTGGGATATTTAAACGTAGGTTGAAAGTATTACTTTTGTAGGTATTCCCTGTTGTGCTAGAGTTCTTACATGCAAACAGGAAACAGATTCTCTACAAAGTTACCATTACAAAGGTACCAGAGCCTTTAACTCCTAACCAACTATCTACCAATAACTATGGATTTTGAACTTTTGCAACTTTCCTCATTTTCTACCAAATACAGTACCAGCTAATTCATAAATTGTACTTTGATTTGAAGCTATACTCTTAGAGTACTACATGCTTTTCTCTTGAACCTTGCCTAAATATACTGCCACTTATAACAAGTGCCCGCTGTCTGTGTTGATTGTGGATGGTCATTTGTAGTTAAGCTGATAGTGGACGTCTTCCCAACATCCGCTGATGTTGATCAAACAGAACCTGTAGTCCCCCACTGGCTCCAAGCTGATTCAAACAGTACCTCAGCAGGACGCTCTTTACAGGGTTCCACTCCAGCTCCATTTGTTGGTGACAGCGCTGCTGCAGAGGTGACACACCACAGTGACAGGGGCAGCCACCCCCCCTTTCCACTCACCCAGCGGTGGTGCCCCAGTGAGCCCTGTACCTCGGCCACATCAGTCAATAAACCGCAGGCGGCCACACACACACACACACACACACACACACATCATCGACAACCTGGAAATGTTGGGGGGAACAACAGGACGGAGAGGGAGAGTTAAAGAAGGGAAGTGATAGATGGAGTGCGTTTGAGTGGTATCTGAACAGCAAGCACAGCGAGGAGAACTCTCATTATGTGCTGTTTTGTCTGACAGCGACGGTGCTGTAGCTGTTATAGGGAGTTGATGACCCAAGTGACCCGGAAAGCAAGGCGTGGCCCACACAGCTGTGGTCACTGTGGTGCTCTCACACAGTGTAATTAATGCGCACAATCAGAGGTGTCTGCATATTTGTGTGTGTGTGTGTGTGTGTGTGTGTGTGTGTGTGTGTGTGTGTGTGTGTGTGAACACACATGCAGGGGTTTGCCTGCTTATTACAACCAAACAGTGAGTTACAATCTGACAACAGAGAGCTCTGGGTAATTTCCCATCATGCCTCATCAGGAACAGCGGGGGGCCAAGAGCCTCGCCACATCAGCTCACACTCGGACCTGGGTAGAAAATTACCATCATTAAACAGCGATGTGCGAGAGAGAGAAAGAGGCAGCCAAAAAATCAGAGCCTGTGATAGACAATGGGATAGCCAGAGACAGGCAGAAGGCATGAAGACAGTAGACAGAGACTTCATCAGTTGAAAGGAAAGCGGGAGATTGTCAGACCACGGTAAATGCCAAAATCATGATGCAGTATTGATCAAGGAAAAATGAAGGTCTCAGGATCGGCGGTCCACAAAAGACAAATCTATGATACAATTCCACTTTGACAAAAAACACAGAGCAGAGCTTTACCAATTTCCCTGCCTTTTTCTTCCTCTTATTAGCGAGTGGCTGTGATGATTGAACAGTGACGCTGTATTGATCTGGTCAACCCTCTGAGGACTAATGTGATCAATGCTCTCTGCTGGCCGAGAGGCAGGTGGTGAAGGGGCGAGATTCGGAGTGAGACAGGTGGGAGAACGGGCAGGAGTCAAGCACAGAGGATCCCTTATAAATTATATATATTTAAAGTTGATATATTATTATGTGACATGAAAACATGGTAAAACAAGCACAAGGAAACATCAACTACTTTCTACAGTGGTGGGAGAAATACCTTTTACTTAAGTAAAAGTAGCAAGATCACAGTGAGGCACAATATATTTAAACTATAAGTCAAAGCACTCATTATGCAGAATTCCCAATTTCAGAATAATATACATTATATTATTGAATTATAACTATCGATACAATACTGTAGGTAGGGTAATCTATATTAATATGTTGTAATTCATATTTTATATTAATAATTTAAATATGAAAATAAATGATAAACTCAAGCTTTAAAATAAATGTAGTGTAGGAAAAAGTACAATATTTGTCTGGAGTAGTATAAAGTATAAAATGGAAATACTCAAGTTTCTTATTTTTTTGAAGGTCACACAGACTGAAAGCACTGCTTGAAGCAAACAGAGGCAGTCTCTTGCTTTTTTTTATAACTGAAATACACACAAAGATATAAGATATGCAGCAAATCTGAGAGCTGAATCCCAGTCTATGATGTCTCGTCTCAGGCCTGCTTCATGTAATAGTGACAAATAAATATTTGAGTAGAATCTATGAGGAGATATTAAATAGTAGTTTGCAACTTAAAGACATATCTGTAAAATCCCAACCATACTGTGAGCTGAGACAAGTTCTGGTTGTTCTTGGAGGGACACGATGTCTCCTGACAGTGTGGAGAACTGCAGTTCCCCGGCCGTCTTGACAGCTCTACTAGGCCCGTGGCTCTTCTTAACTTCTTCTGTCTTCGTATCGTTTTCTCAGCCCGATGCTGAAAGTGTTTACCCTCCCATCCTCTACCATTACCTTCAGTGTCCCAGCCCATATGTCTGCAGCTCAGTGTTACCCACCTTGACTCCCTCTTGCTTTCCCCCCTTTCTAATCCCACAATGCTCTTTTATTTTCTCCTCTGTCTCTCACACTTCCTGTAGATCTCCTGTAATAATGTGTGGGGGGGAAATCATCACTTGATCACTTGACTGAGTGTTCACCTGGGTGCTCTGCTGGCTAGAGATGAGAGGCAGGAAGAGATTTAAAAAAAGGAGAAAACAAATGAGATGGAAAAACAACAGATAGAAGGGAGAGAGACTGTAAGACCCAGGAGGAGAGATGGACATATGAAGACCAGAATTTATGTTTTGTTGGGAAGCGGTCATACTTTGCCCAGCACCCCTCCACCCTCCCCCTTTCTATAACACATACTCACACACACACACACACACACACACACACACACACACACACACACACACACACACACACACACACACACACACACACACACATTCCCCATGTAAAGGCCTACACAGATGCGCTCTTGGTGAGGAGGAGAGAGACTCTTTGCATGGATGACCCAGTTGGGCTTGTGCCAGTTCTGGAGGAGCCTCGAGCCAAAGTGTAAACCTGGACAAACACACACACACACACACACACACACACACACACACACACACACACACACACACACACACACACACACACACACACACACACACACCATCTGGTCCCGTGCCTTTTAATAACTGAAACAAGGCACAAGATGTAGGCAGCATGGTGCATGGTTTGCCATCAGCCTGGTTCAAGAGAGCAGTAAGTAACAATAGCAACAATAGCCCTGAGAACAGTAAATACACAATGCATCACAGGTGTAGTAGGAAACACAGTTCCGCGGATAAGGCCTTTGTTTGGAGAAAATTGGAGATTTTTTTGAAGGAGAGTATAATTCTTTTATGGGTTTCAACACACAAGATGTTCAAAAAGATGCAGCCGATCTTTCTCGCCATACATAAATTCTTTCCCTTCCTTTGCTCTCCCCTCTCTTTTCTTCCTCTCGGTCTTTCTCCCCTGCTGCGTACAGGAGTCAGTCTGACTTTTGATCCTGACATCTGCGTCTTGCAGGAATGTCTGTGTGCTCTCGCTGCCCTCTGATGTAGCTCCAGGAACTAATGGAATGTGAAAGAGACAGACGGGCTTCTCGTCTGAAAAATACTGCCCTCTCTTCGTACACGCATGTATATATGTGTGTGTGTGTGTGTGTGTGTGTGTGTGTGTGTGTGTGTGTGTGTGTGTGTGTGTGAGAGTTGAGAGGGCACTCTTGCTCCCACACATATTGTCTGCTTCAATCCAGCCATTTCCACAGCATCCTCAAAATAAATTGAAATGCAAATTGAAGAGACAAGGGAGAAAAGCAAAAGCAAAGTACAACACCTCAATTTAGGATTTTGTACAAGGTAATGTGGAGCATGGTTTTAGATCGGCTAACCTTTGAGCTGTAGTGTATGGGTTAATCCCACAACTCTTTCACTTTCTCTCCCTCTCTCCCTCTCCCTCATTCTGCAGAGAGAGTCTGAAGGTCTAAAAGGGTGTTTACAATTCACTAATCTGACTTCAAAACCAGCTTAACTCTGGGAGACATCAAAGGTGCGCGCGTGATGGCCCCACTGATCCCAGTAAGGGGGGGATGTATGATAGACTGGAAACATAGTGAGAAGGGCTGGGGGGAGAAAAAGAAACGAGAGGAAACTAGATATTTCTGAGATCTTGTGATGACTGTCTCTCTTGATCCAAAAAAATAAAACTGTTCCAGACTTATGATAAGGCTTAGACATTAGGAGGATGCCTGGAACACATCATTTTGGATCGATTGGCTCTGGATAAATTATTTCAATGAAATAATCAATTAAACCACATTTGCTCATGAACAAGGTGGGTAATCTTTGTGCTACACATCTCAAAGTCTAGCATTAAATTGTTCGTGCCACAATAATACATGCATCCATCTGGTTTTATTGTCTTCATCAAAGTCACTCATGTTAAAAGGGCAGTCAATCTGTTTTTCATAAACATATTCATTAAGAATTGAATGTTGTATTTTAAAATACTGTTTCAGGAGATGGACATGGACGTCTTTGTCCTGGTGAGGTTAACTAATGATGAAGAGCTCATTTAGACGAGACTTGCATGAATATCTGTACAGGAGAAAATGCAGGCAAGGTAAAATTAGCCAGTAATAAATGAACATTGTGGAAATACGTCTGGCATTAATTGTCATCCAAAAGTCACGGTTCATTAAATTACCATTAAAGAGTTTGACAAAATATATTTGGTGCTCACTGAGGTATGCTGGCTTTGTGAAGTAAAATACATAAATAACTGTAATAACTATAGCTCTCTGAGACCTATTAATATCAGATGGAGAGGAGAAGTCTATTCTGCAGGGACGTTAACAGGGGATTTTACGCTATTAACAGATGTATTTTTCCTCTTCCTTGAACACATAGAAATAATGCAAATTATAATAAATTGTTATGTAATGAATAGTCAGACCAAAAATGGGGACAGTGTAATTTGATGGCGATGAGGTGATTGGACTCATATTAGTTATTCCGTATGGACTGAATACATCTCAATGCTAAGTTCTTTTGTGATTTTGAGTTTGTCCCACATTTCTATTGAGCTATCAGGGACGGACATGCGAGACTGCCCCGAGCAAACATCTGCTCACACATATACACATATGTATAAACATACAAAGGCTGACATACATGCACACGCTGGACCCCTTGGAGCCTAGACACTTAGACAAAAAAGAAAAAGAGTGTGTGTGTACAGTAGGAACACATTTGAATAAGACTAAGAGGAAAAGAAGGAGAGAGGAAGGAGGAAGGAGGAAGAGAGGGAGTGTGTGTGTATGTGTGTGTGTGTGTGTGTGTGTGTGTGTGTGTGTGTGTGTGTGTGTGTGTGTGTGTGTGTGTGTGTGTGTGTGTGTGTGTGTTAGAGAGAGGCAGAGCAACATGAGACGGAGAGACTCGGGTGGACAGACACTGATTCCCCCAGGTGCATGTTGGGTAAGTCTTCAATAATATGGAGTGACAAGGAACAGAAGGAGCCGATTTCTCCTCATGTCATATCCTCTTTCTCTTCTCGCTTCCTGCTTCTTGTCAACAGGACTTTAAACTGGTGTTTGTTAAATTGGATGTCAGGGTCAACAGAGGACTTTGTTACATCGAATGCTTGTCTGTTTGTGTGCAAACCTGCGTGTGTGTGTGTGTATGTGTGTGTGTGTGTGTGTATGTGTGTGTTCAATGCCATCGTTTAATTGTGATAACATGTTGTCTCTTGGTATTAGAGGGTCTGAGTCAGAGAATAAAACACTGCTGAAATACCTTAACTTAAGAAATTCCAAAATCAAACTTCAATACGTAATGTTCCAATATCACGACACATGCAATATAAACACAAAAGTATCCATGGCACTGATTCGATGACCTCACGACCGCAAAGGCCCTGGAGCCTTCACTGTTCAGCCATGGCACTGTAGCAGGTCTATACCCTGCCTTTCCAGGAAGCCTCAGATGAGCAGGAAGCCCCTGGACATCTCTGCTAATCACTCATCCCTACACAAGCACTTTCTAAATGACCTTAGAGAGAAAGAAACAAGAAACAGACAAACCACATAGACAAACAAGGCCCCCAGGCCTCTAACCAATTTAAATCCCAATTAGATTTATCAGATACTCTCAAGAGGTATGTGTGGGTCCGTATATGATCGTGCATGCTTATGCGTATGTTTGTATGCATGAGTGTGGATAGTCAGACAACCAGCTCCTTTGTATAAACAACAAAGGTCATTCCCTGTCTGAGTCAGTATATGTTATTGTTCCGATTAGTGTGTGTGATTTTGTTTTGACTGTGTTTGTTACAATCACAGAAGCAGCTGACCTTTGACTGTAAGAAATAGAGGATCACATTCTTGTCACTGTCAGAACATCTTTTACATTTTCTTATCATACTACGGCAAGTCAAATCCCTTTGATAGAAAAAGTAGACTGGTAAAAAAAAAAATGTTCAGAGATAGACAATAGGTCAAAGGATATGCACACACACACATTACGTGTCTATATTGGTAACTACTGCCAGGCTGATTTGTGGTCAAGATATTACCTACGTAAATGATGAACAGAATAAATAGCTACACAATGTTTTACATATGTCTTGGCCCCATATAAGGTAGTTACATACATTAAAATTCATGTATCAAATGAAGATTTCTCATTATTAAACCAAGTTATATCTCATGATTTGATTGTGAAAGTATTGACGAATTTCCACCTTGTATTAAAAAAATATGATTTCCATGTTGTTCATGGTAAAAGCTGCTTGAAGTAGTCCATTGGCCTATTAATGCTTTTTTTAATACATAAACAAAATCACTCACATTCGCTGACAAACATACCCCAGATGGACAACCCCCCATTCACCTCTTACATTTGAGTCCCCGTGGCAACAGGTCAAAACAGGTCCCACCTGAACGGGGCATTTCTAGTTCACAGGTGAGCCCTCTCTTGTCCTCTGCTTCTCCTTTTCTTTATAGTCATGTCCCGCATCTCAAATGAGAGCAGGTCAGCATGTGCCGGGTTACTTCTGCGGGCCAGATGGGATTCAATGGAGATGACGTTCTGTGGATGACCCACCTGATGTAACCACAATGCAGCTAGAGATGCCTTTTCATATCCTTTTGATAACCACAACAGAGAGCTGAACGCATGCAGGTGCACACAAATGCTCACATGCTCAAAGACAGCCTCAGATTTATACCGATGCTGTTCATTCTGTGAAATGGCAGCTTCATATATTCAGTTGAGCACTGGCCTTTGTCATAAACCGTAGCAGGACTGAATGAGGTTTTAGTCGGCCTTGAACTCCTGCCTCATTCCTCCTAGCACCTCTAGGTGGCAGTATTGTCATATCAACCTCTAAAACCAGTCTCTGTGCTCATCCAGTCTTCATATGCAGTAGGGTACTATGTCGGCTGCTAAAACATGATCCTCTACCTTGCATTCTCTCAATGCAGCACACACTATTAAATTATATATCAAATATTCCATGTCCCAGAGTTGCCACAGGGTGTGTGTTTGATCCTGCATAAAAGCTTAAATTGTTGGAGTCCCAAATATCTATATATCACTTCCCAAAACATTCAATGGACTGCATATCTTTTTATGAATATATTGTATACATATAATACAAAATAACTTTGTTAGAATGAAACTAACAACTGACATTGTGGAGTAAAATTAAATGATATCCCTTTCCATTAAATCAGAAAAAACTTTTCAGTCGAGGACGCAGTAATTACTGTACATCACACAGATGTGAAGGCATCACAGTGCTGAGGGCAGTAAAAGCAGCAACATCACAACCATGAAGACATCTACACTGAAGTATTTCTGGCTTTAGTGTGTGCATCCCTGTTTTGTTATGTGGAGAAAGGTGTTTTGGTTTGAGGTTGGTGGGAGCTTTGCGTGCAGAGCAGCGCTTGTTCCGTTGCTGAGAGTAAGCTAGAAAGAGAAGCAATAACAGCCGCCTGGTGCGCATAACACACAATTAGACTCATTATTGTATCCTGGAGATGAGAGAAATGCAACGTGGGCACTCCCTTGCTGGGCCTTGGCACCCTTTGGAGACAGTGAATCATGTACACATGTAGACATTTCCCTCAACAATACCCCAGAAGCACTTCAAACCGTCTGACCCATTCATACACCCATCAGCCAGCCAGGCACACAGTTTACAATTGTCAGTTATTGGCAAATGGTATTTAGGTATCTAGCCAACTCACCATTTCTCACAGGTACAGGTTTCACAGCTACAGGCCTGTTTCCATCCTGAGTTTGGGGAATGAGTATTCTGCATCAGTCAAATCCTTAATACACTCTGGAAATATGTATATTTCTCCATGTTTACAGACCTCAATAACACGCATGTGGTTGACAGTGGAGTTGCTTTTTATACTGTAGTTTGGCTCTTTATACACACTGGCTGCGAGACGCCTCCTTGTGCCCTTGCTTTTCCCTCCTTCCTTGGCTGCAGGACCGTGGGTGCACCTGGACTCCCCAGCACAGTGCTGGTCTGACAAAAAAACGCTGCTCTTTGTCACGATGTGCACTGATTGTCTTATCTGCCCATTTATCACAGTTGAATTGGAACCAGCCTTGCCTGAAACCTCCTTTCAGACTTTGTTCGGGTGACTTGGGATGCATGATGCTGCAATTGTTGAGCAAATTCGGAAATGGGGGTTCCATTGCAATTGTATTCAGGGTTACTTTAACATACCAAGATACGTCATGTGTTTCATACTATATGTCACTGGCATGAGTGAATAATAACAAATTAACCTGCCAGTATCACATAATAGGTGAACTGCGCTCAATGTCTTGTACCCACGACACAAAAATACTTCCTGACAAGTGAAGGATTCTCTTGCTTCAAAATAGCCTCAAATGGGATCTTGCATGATTGTAAAACCTAAAAAATGCATCAGTGTGCAAGAAGTGCTGGCTCCATGAGGCTGTCCGCACAAGCTGTTTGCACACAAACCAGCTCTGATGTCTTCTGTCAGCCCTCATTTTGGTAAACACTGATGTCTACGTGAGGAAACGGAGTGACAGGTGCATGATTGAGGTACTTAAAAGCAGACACTCTCAGCGACTCTCCTCCTCTCTCCTGATCCCAAGGTTGCTGTGATTCTCCTCATGCGTTTCAATCCTGACATTATATGCATCAGCTCTCTTTCATCTGCTGCCACATTTTTAAGGTCTTGTTTAATTTATGTAATGCACCTATTGCAAGCTTTAATGTTAATTGCAAGATAGTTTCAGCAGATCGTAATAATCACCTCGTTATCATTCACGTCAGAATTGTTTTGCTTCTTCATTAGAAAGAGGAGTATCACTTCTTAGAGATCCAGTGCAAACTTGTTTGATTCTGCCAGGCAGGCACTGGCTTCACATGGACTTTGTCACCTTTTCAAAGACTTTGCTTTATGAACAGGTCCACTTAAACGAGATCTGTAAAAGATAAACATTAAATATGCATCCAGATCTTCTGCTTGGGCGAGTGGACTGAATCTGTATGAATGGCTAATGTGTTGCTGTGACGGCAGCAACTAGATTGATCACTCATTACGATATCTGCTCCATTGGCCATTAACACCCGCAAGGAGTCTAACCACGGGCCCCATCACACACCAGGGTTAAATTGAGAGTGAAGAAGTGAAGTGTGCGTGTGTGTGGGAGGGTGAGGAGGGGGTCTGCTACACTATCAAACATGGTCAGCTAGGCTGCTGTAAGTAGAAAGCTGGGTTGACAGTATAGGTGAGTTTTCCCAGGTATCCTGGTATACATTTCTATAGAGTCCCACTGGGGATACTGTCCTCTGTATTTATCACCCTCACAAACCACATTAGGCCACAATACTGCAGATAAAAGCGTAACCAATTACGCAGATGGCTCTTCAATAGAGGAACATCATATGTGTTATAAAATGACACAATCTCGCTCACATGTGGCCTGCCTGAGACTTCCCCTCCTGGTGGCCTGTTCGCCACTGATCCAAAAGTAAGAAAGAGCAACACATGTAAATTTAAGAGTGAGTCAAGAGGCACACCCACCGCTGCAGGGATGATGTCAAAAGAACAAAATTTAATAAACCTGTCCATGACACCTGCACACACACTTTCTCTCTCTCTCTGGGCGTCTCTTGTGTTTTCTCCTTCTCTCTATCGCACACAAGCACACACACATACACACCTGCCTAAGTGAAGGATTTACTTGTATTACACACACTACATTGAACATGCCAATCACCCAACAGTGCAGCTGTCTGTGTGTTGTCTGTGAGCTGTCTGCATTCCTTTAGAAATTAACTGTGCACCTCAAATACTCTCTGACACGCAGCTTTAAATGCTAAAGTGGGGACAAATGTCATGACAAGCTGTTCCATCAGTTGCATGTCAAAATCGCTCAAATTGTTTTTAATTGCCATAACTGAATGACTAATGCTGACCAAGATATTAAATTCATACCGTAATGATTAATTCACTACACAAATGATCACAGAGCTGCTCTGCTACCGTGGAGTCTGACACCCCTTCACAGCACTTTAATTCCAAAATTAATTTCAAGATGTCATACCTTTTAAGCTTAGCTGATCATGTGACAAATTTATGTTTCTAAACCACAGCTGACAATAGCGTCGATGAAAATCTACAGGTGGATTAAGTATAAACACTTGTTACAACAAACAGAAACTCATACATTTGTAATGTATTATTCTAAATAGTATATTAGGGTATATAGTTCTTCCATTAAATGTTTGTGTAATGTCAGATATCATCCCACATTTGTCATAATTCAATATTAAATATTTTTTAAAATATTTTTCAAAGTAGAGGTTCCACAGCCTCATCACAGACACATCCCCCAAATGAGCCAGTTTGAAACTATTGTAGGGCTAGTAGTTGCTATGATGTCAGAGATGCTGGTATTGACATAAAGCCTGTTTACTCCACGGTGCTCTCTCTGTAAAGATTCTGTCCACAGAGACCTCATACGGGGTAAGGGGACCCCTATTCATCTCCTCCCAAATGGGATAGCATCCTCCAGGGGAGAGGGGTGACACGGTCCCTGCCAATGCAATGGGGAAGTCCTTCTGCTGATAATAGCAGTCGACGGGGGGAACAACCTCAGCAGGCAGCAGGCCAGACAACTGTCAATCAAAGTACCTCTCCTCTTCTTCCACTTTTGGTTGCTGCTGCCCCTTCCCACTATGTGTCTCTCTGCCTTCCATCTCGACTCCTCTCCTTCACAGTGTGCACACTCCAGAAAACTCTGGTTCAACTCTTCAGCCTCGAGAACCTCGCAGTGAACATAATGAGCGTGATGCTCCGACAAGGATTGGTCGGGGCACCGATGAAGGCAAACATCAATTACAGATGTGTAACTGTGAATAATAAGGTATTTTAATGGGTCAGCTAATTGCGTATCAGCAAGGACATCAGCCACACATAGAAAACAAACATCAGAACATTCTGTCCAGCTTTTTTCCTCTCATCCCTTTAGATAACAAATAACCATCAACAATTGTGGATCACGTTTACCTAATTAGTAATTACCACAATGATAATTACACACGCATTGGCATGAAAGAAGAGAATAAATGGCACTCCCCTCTCAATTTGATTAATTTGTAAAAAAAACAAAAAAAGCTGCATTGAAGAAAAAAAGAACAGGGAATTAATAGAAATCTCTGTATATAACTGATTGATATTTTAAACAATTAATTGATGCAAGTGCCCACCTGAAGACTTCAGATAATAATGTTTCCTGTTGCAAAAATAAGCTGTATAAGCTCTGTATTCACAAAGCCAAAATCTAAATAAGTATTTCTTTCATATACACTCAGCACATCTTATTCCTATTGTTGTTTTCTTTTTTTATCACACGATAAAGTCCATGTGATACAGTAAATGACAGTAAATGACAGTAAATGACAGTAACATAACTTTGAATGTTATCATGTTGTAATGTGTTTTGGGCATGTTTAGGTTTAGTGCCTTTATGTTGCCTTTGTAAAGACTACCTCAACCTAGTAATTGTATGAAACCAATGTTTTACGACACAAAGTATAATTTGATCAGAACAAAATGCCCTGATCATGAAGTACTAAACATTGGCATCCTTATGTTTATGTTCATGATATTTTGAATGCCTGGTTTGTATAGAAGGAAGGACAGCAACGGTGGATTCATTTTGCCCATCTTCATTTCCCAATAAAACCATTTTCAGAAACTAATAAATCCACTGAAATGTCTGGTCGATTGTGATGTGACGGTGATAAAACAGGGACAACGTGTTCTCTTCTTTTCAGACTCAATTCCTGTGAATGATAACAACTTGTTAACTATATTGTCATACCTTAGAGTGCACCCGATAACATGTTTAACAGAAATGAAAAAACATGATAATGGGTTGTAATTTAATAGAAACATGGCGAATTCCAGTCGAGATGTGCCTGAGCAATGGACCGAGGAGGAAAATACTTGCTTGTTTGATAAAAGCTGAATTGTCACCATGGCCCAGTAAAAGTGGGAGAGGTAACGCCATTCTTTTGCTGCGAGCCGTCTATTAATGAGACATCACTCCATCAGTGGTGGTCTGTTATGACAACTACCAGCGGCATTTTCGTGTTTTTATTTGTTTGTATACAGCATGTGTGTATGTGTGAATATTTGGACACAAATGGCCCACAGCAAACACTGAATAATGCAAATTTCATGAGTAAAAAAAAAAGTAAGTCCTACAGTGCATTTGCCATGATGGGCATAAAAATGCTAATACAAGGCATGAGGCAAGAATAATTATCACACTCTTTTCTGACATGATGATCACCAAGAATATTGCATATACTGTACAATATTATCATCCAAGGAATGCAATGGGAAAATAAATTATCAACAATGAGAGCAGTCTCTGTCCACAGGCCTGAGAGCACTGATAGTATTAACATAGTTATTATGGAAATTGCAATAATTTGTTTGCCATTCATTACATTTTATGATCAAATCGATCGCACAAAACGAAACCATGTTTAATGTTGGGATTATCAACAGGAAATACCTACATGTGTGTACTAGACCTGCGTGAGTTGCCATAAACCTGCTATGCATTATTGGATGAATCAGGCTTGGTTAGGTGGACCATCCACTACTTGTAAATGTAAAAAGCAAGCTTTTTACATTTACAAGTAACTGTGTGTGCGTGTCTTAACCAGCTTTATGTATAGCAGGTATTTGCGTGTCTAAGAGTGGTATGTTATAAAAAGAAACCCCAAGACTCATAAAATATAAAACACAGCCCATCTTGCAGATTTTCCGATTGGCACACACACATTCAACATACACCCACACTGGTGTGCTGTCATATTTTTTACCGGGTTTCCTTTGGAAATGTTCGTTTAAACTGTTTGAGTCAGTTGTAAAGTACAAATCTGTTCTTTCTCTCTACAGCATGCCATGGCTTATTCATTCACAGGGTTACTGTGAAGAAACATTATTAACACTAATAATGCATGTCCAGTCTCTCTGTTTGCTAAGTAATTCTCTGCTGTATAGAGAGCTTTTCATTGTGGTTAAAATCCATATCACAATGTTAATTTGAATGTATGACTATATGTATGTATTTTTCCTGCAATTAACCATGACAATGCAAATGTATATGTACAATCACACATGATCAAACTGATGCTCTAAGCAAAGAATATGCTCAATTGTCTTTCTATTTAATCAGCGTACACTCTTCATATTATACATATAAGGTTTTGATAAGGTTTTATTATTTACATGAACTTATCGACTCTGACAACCCAATTTGACCACATCACCATGATAAAAATCAACTCAGTGAAGAAGAATAAATATGCAAATGTAAAGCACATTCTGGTTTACAAATCTACTTATTCATGATGTTTGCAGTAAAACATTGTATTCAGCTTTTCATGAATTCATTTAAAGTCATCAAAACACATTAATGATGTTTTATTATCAAGTGTCTCCTTCACATCCCTCTCTGTTTCTCTCACAGCATTTCAGCTGACATCACCAAGAACTAATTTTTTCAATCTAGCAAAATGTCCGGCTTTAACAGAATGAACACAGGATTCTCTTTCGCACAATGAATTTCCCCGAATTCACCAAACTCCCATAATGACGAAGTCTCTCAATCCATGGCTATGGATGATGTTTGGCTTGCACTGTTGCTGATATTGCCCCTTCCTCTTGCTCTCTCCTTTCAAGTCCATCCATTTGACAAAGTGAAAACAGCAACAAAAACACAAACAAAACCTCCCCCAAGCTCAGACACGCACAGCCAAACCTGACATTCTAATTAGTTTTAAAAGTAATTGCTCGAAATGATTAGTTGAGTTGGGCCACTTTCCCCTGTTACCTCTGAATTGGAAATATAATTGCGGAGGACAGTAATTGGCCGGCCATAGACTGTTGGTTATTGTAGTCTGTTGTGGCCGGCTGCATCATTACCAAGGCTTGGACGCGGTTCAGCTTTTGAACTACAGTGACCGAAGAGGAACACAAACACACACGCACGCAATGCTCTGCTTCCCCATGCCAGATCTCCATCACCACTCAGGCCCATGTCCCGCTCTAAGGATCTAAGTTGTTTCCCATCCTGACCTCTGTTTTTTTTCTTTCTTTCTCTTGTCCCATTCTTTGGCCCTCCCATCCTATACTTTCGGGGCAAATGGACCGCGAGTTGAGAGAATGGGTAGCAGCAAGCTCGAATCCGGAGAGGAGACTCTTAAGCTTGGAGTTAGAAAATTGGGGAGCAAAGAGAGAGAGACAGAGATTGTTGGAAGAGAAGGGACTCTGCAAAAGTGTCATCTGAATCATCCTTATGGTCCACACTCATCCATGCCCTTTTGTATGATAATTACTATGCCTTTTGTTTGCATATCTAGATGTGTTTCTATCGGTGTTTGTGTGTTTCTTTGTGTGTGCACTCTCTGTTATTGCCTGTATCAGTACGTGTGTGTTTATGTTTGTTGTGCAGAGTTTCCTTTGCTAAATTGTCTGGAAGCCGAACAGCCCCCATCAGTTAACCAGGCAGAAAGAGCTGTGTATCCCGCTACAGGATCCAGGACATGCCAGGGGGACCACACACACACACACACACACACACACACACACACACACACACACACACACACACACACACACACATACACATACACACACACACACACACACATACACATACACACACACACACACACACACACACAGTACCTTAATCTCTCTGACTCACGAGCACACACACACCAACTGAAATTGACTGACCATCAGAGAGAAAGACAGACACACAAACATTAGTTTGTCTCAGTAATGAAACCATTGGACTTATCATCATTCTGATGACACAGGCAATTTGTTGTGTCAAGACAAGGCCTGTCTTATTATTTCCAAAGGTGACAAATAAGAAACTGAAGCGACGAGGGAAACTCCTCACCCTCGCCTACCACTCCATATATATCGACCACAGGAAACACTATCCAGAAAGAGAGCGCTCCTAACAGCAAATGTGTATCTACCAATTACTCTCTCCCTCTCTCTATTAGGCGAAGAGGGATATAGGTCAGGCCTGTCAGACTAAGGCTTCTGTCATCCCCCCCCTCACTGCCCTCCACTCTATGCATCACTCCTTGCCTCAGGATAGAGGTCCCATAGCTTTCCATTAGGACCCTCAGTGAGTGTACTGTATGTACAGCGGAGCCCCCCCCCCCCCCCACCCCGTACACATATTCCCACCCACCCGCACCATTAAAGGGAAGAAGCACTATTAGTGTTAACTGCCTTTAGGGGGGGAAACACTAAGGCCAAAGGCAGGCTAATGTTCCTGCAAAACCCTCAGCTTCACTGTCCCTTTGACTTCTTCACACAATATGTTAAAACAAGCAAAAATATAGAAATGTTACTGTTGGTGTTTAGAAGTTCAGTCTCACTTCTTTAATGAAATCCAGCAAAAGTTAAGTTTTGCCTTCTAAATAGTCTTTGTGCCGGGTTGTTTTTTTCTACTCTCTTTGATTAGTGGACTGTGAGTATTGACAGCCTGGTGTGTGTGATCATCACAACAAACTGACAGTAGGGAGCTCGATAGCCGTCCTACCAAGCCTCCAATACCATCTGTCTAGTATGGATCTCTGGAGGTTGACGCCTGTTGGCTTGGGAGATGTACACACCAAAAGCCTCAAGGCTGGCAGAACAGAGTTGGATGAGGTGTAGCTACTCCACTTGAAGCTGTTCAGTCATCTTCACACACAGTATAGGGAATGGTAGAGTATCCACACTCTTTTCAATGCTCTCTCTCTCTCACAAACACGCACACAGAGAAAAGTGTGATCAAACGCTACTGTGATGTCTTAATTAAGAAGTACTAACAGGCTTGATTAAAAGGAGAGAATTAAAGGATCCGCCAATGAAAGGAGCAATTCCCTCATCACCTCACAGCAACATGAGTAGATGGGAGAAGAGGGAGGGTAAAGGAAAAGTGAAGGCAGAAAACACGATGCATCAACAGAGCAAAAATATGCAAAAGAGAGAAGCAGGAGAACTGAAGCATGGCAGGATTCACGCAGCAGTGTTACTGATATGGCTTAGACTGTTACTGACGAGCAAAAGTTTCGTGTGATAAAGGCCACATAAGTTTTCATTAGTGACCTCCTGGCTGGTGGTGTGTATTTATAGGGATATTTTTGTTTGCAGACGGCACTAAAAGAGACATTCGGCTGTCTGTGTAATGCTGCAGCGTCTGACCCAAGTTTACTTTTGGGTCACGTTCTCTACCATGGATATGAAAACAAACAAACCAGGCCATTACCAGTGACAGGCGGTTCTCTTACTCTCTTTACCCATACCTCCCGCTCTCCTCTTTCACGAGTCTCTGCGCTTTTAAAGGATTCAATTAACCTGAAATGAACTAAAGAATCAGGATAAAAAGATACTGCCTGTCTTTCCATCTGTGCCCCATATTCAACTATTCTCCACTCCAATTCTCTCTCATCTCTTCTGCCCCCTCCAGTCATTCATCATGTTCCTCTTGCTTAACTCCTTTATTTTGTTTGTGCAACAGTTTTAGGAAATATAGTAGCAAGGGCAAGTATGAGGGATCTGTCTTGAGTTCAAGAATAGTATGTATGTATGTAAGTATGGTAATACTAATCATCATCATCCTCCTAAAGCAATAGACTAAGCAGAATGTTAATTCTAAAGGAAATTATGTTGTACAGTATGGAACTAAGGGCCAGACCTCCAAATTACCCAGAACATATTTTATTTTTTCATAACAATCTGGTAATTTAGCTTTTTTTGAGTCATTGCTGGCTCTGAAAACAAGCCCAAGACAATTGGCTTAACATAAAGAGCACGTTATCAGGGTAATTTTCTCTGCTTATTTTGTCACTCTATGCAAAAGGCTTGTGCTGAGGATTTGGACACCAAGTACGTAATGAATGCTATACAAAATGGCATTAAAAGTGAAGAAGGGTCAGAACTGAAAAGGAAAGCAATTTCATCTAAAATAATAAAAAAATAAAAAATCTGTAAACTTAATAGGACATTTTATGTAATGAGTTTTCGTTACATTACCGACAACCTTGGAACTCCACCAATTTTACACATGAAAGACTGTTTACATTCATTATAGTATTGCTGCATGTTAAAAAAAAAGGTATAAAGAGGGCTGTCATGCGAGTCAGCATCAGTTGAGTCTAAAGATTACAATATACAAAATGAAAGACATTTTGGAGTACAGAGTTAGAAAGAAGGGAGCTTAGACATATATTATGTAGACCGCTCATCTCTGCTCAAGGCTAAAGGCTTGGATTTACATTAACTCTACTACATCTGAATGTCTGGCTGGTTGAGGTGCATTGTGGGTAATGCAGGGCCTAGGTTTTGACAAATAAGAATAATGTTTGAAATGAAAAGGATGACAACTCTGGGTCAACTGCATGATTTTTTCATTTTTACTCCTCTTGAGTTCAACAATGGTATAGGAGTGTAATGACAAACCATAAGAATTTGCTTTTCACTTTCACTGCCATTTGTTTATATTGCATATTGAAAATGCTCAAATATTTTTTATTCCAATCACACAGAAAACTGACACAGCGCTTCCTTTGCCACATTACTTACTCATATATGTAATCAATCATCACGCCCATAAATCATTAGATATTCAGCATTATATTTCAGATATAGATACATTCAGCAGCCACATCGTGACAATACATTTGTGCTCGGTCCCTTGTTCTGTTACAGAGACAGCAGACACACCTAAGCCCTGCTGACAGCCCGCAGCCTGACTCTGTGGTGCTGCATAGCTCAGCACAGCTGTCTGTTGTCCGTTTCTTCCGATCTCTATCTATTCCTGCCTCACTCCCAGCTTTGTGCCCACTCAGCATGATAATGATATACACCTCTGCCCGGTCATCTCTTTGAAAGTCTGGTCTCCTGACACAACTCAAAGGATGACAGCAAAAGCAACATACAGGATGTATGCATATACTTCAAATAATATGCAGCTCAAACGTAGGTATGAGGAGAGTCTGGTCGGGCATAACTGTGACACTGGCCTCTCTCTCTCGGTCTTTGAAAAAATAAGTCAGATACTTGTACATGAAGTGGTGGGACTCTTGTTAAGATTCATCCTAGTCAACATTACTTGAAATCATAAACATCTTTTCATCCAGCAGGGCCCGAGTTACATTAGTAAATAGTCAGAGCTCCCTCTATGGGGCAGTATCTTTAAAGGGGCACGCTAAGATTACTTGTGTCAGCATTTCAGCTGAACACTGGCACCGTGTTGACACGCAGCAGATGAATATTAAACCTTGAGAAACAAAGATGTGCTTGAAGCAAAACTCTGCATAAATATTTTTCATATGCACACACACACAGACGCTCCCACAATCTTAAGCATCCCTCCCAGCAGGCACAATCACACTCAGGCAGATAATTCAGTGTCACAGGGAGCCTTGTCTCTGACCCTCTGGCCCCCTCCAGACAGAGGAAGCAGCTGGACAGGGACCCACGGCTGCCTGGAACTCACTTCCCCCGGGGAGCTTGAAGGAGAAGAGTCCCTTTTCTGCTTTGGAGAATGACCAGCTGAGCTTCCATAGCTCAGTATGTGAATGTGCTGTTATGTCCCTGTGTCCAGGAAGGTCTGAGGAGGATGAGCAGGCCTGAGAAGTGGGCAGCAGTGCAGGCTTTTTTGTGAGAGTAAGCAGGCTGATACAAAATATACAGTTGCTCCTGTTTGTGCTTGTGTTAGAACATGATGTGCAGGGGAGGTAACTGATTTACTTAGACTAATTTATATGAGCTTCAGCTTATTCAAATTTTGTATTTAATTATTTTGGATACAAAGCAAAGACTTACAGCTTGTACAGTAATGCTCTCTTTTCTCCACACTACTGTCACATTACTTCCACTTTTTAATCTTTGTCATGCATGTGCTCTTGTAAAGATCGTGTTAAGAGTTCTGGTTAAACCTATATATGACTAAGAAGTCAGGTTTCACGACGGTAGCTGTGTTTATACGAAGTGTCTCTTTGTCCATTACCCTGATAAGAGAAGCCATGTCTAATATGACGTGTGGTTACTACAGAAAGCTGACAATA
>NC_136592.1:17072896-17305396 GCF_910589615.1 Taurulus bubalis | reverse complement strand
GTGGGATGCTGCATTTTGTTTCATATTTGATAATTGAGACAGATGATGTGACATAATCATGAGCCAGTGACATGTTGACCTAACACGAGGTAAACAACTCACTAAATAACGACGACACAAATGAATATCATTAAAGGAGTCATCTGAGAACCATATGTCAGCATGCTGGATTCCCACCATTACACCTCATTAACATGGTGACATATGCTGGCTCCCAAGCACAGGAAAAAGAAACACCACCGTTTGTCATCTGCCAAACCAGGACTCCCTGTTTCTCCACATTTTCTATTAAAAAAAGCATCATCTTTGTTGTACTTTAAGGTTTAACCAAGTAGGACTTCAGAAAACTGAGGAAGTGAAGAGGTGTGGAACTTGAGCTGCTGTACTGTGGCCAGTATGATAGAAGCTGATGCATATCACTTTGCAAGTTGCAGGTGTGTGAGCAGGGGGACAAGAGGAGTAAGTCAAAGGCGAAGCTCTGAATTAAAACTATGTTGATCCAAAGCACAGGTGTAATGCACCATCCTTGACTCTGCTTTTCAAATACAACTTCTGTTTCAAGCACCTACAAAGCAATTAATGTCACCTAATTCTTTGCATGCACATAAAGGTTGTGTTTCAGAAGCTTCTCTTAGACAGGGTGGTGTGGAAATACCCAAGTCATTCTTTAGTTTGGCACACAGACAGTATAAACATGCGGTGTTGACTGTCATCAACAGATGTTTCCAACCACAATGATTTCTAAAGATCCAGGTAGGCCTAACACAGAGATATTAAGATGTGGAATTGCTTTGATCCGCTCTGCTGGCAGCTCTGGTATGATGGATGGAAGAAATTGTACCCGTCCTGCGGTTGTAGGTTGGGAGAAGCGAGGCATTGTGTACCTGTCAGGGACGTGTCGAGAGGTACTGAAACCAGAGATCTCCTCGCAGTGGAGGTGTGTTGTTTAACAGCCACACCATTACAGTGCTCATTACGTTAACATGATTGAGGTGGTGAATTATGTTCATCTTAAATACATGCAGGCTTATAGAGTTCATCTTTCACCGTATTACTCTGTCTATCTTTACTGCAAAGAACAGAACATATGGGGACTTTTCATCTCTCTCTGTCCACCTCTCTCTTTCCCTCGCTTGCTGTAATATGAGGGATCAACTGTCATTGTTTTGACACAATAGCTCAGACAAAGAAATGATTCCTAAAAGATGACGGGGCAATTAATCCACTGCTGGATCTTTGAGGGTCGAGAGGACCTGTCAGAACAAACAAAGGATGTGATGACAGGATCTAACACTGCCTTCCAAAATCTTCATATTTACAGGTCCACCCATAATGCCTCACACCATCCTAATAGTCACACATAAACACGTACATTCTCTGGGGGGGGGGGGGGGGGGGATTCCCTGAGGGAGCCCAAACATTTAGGTTAACAGCGGGTATTTTCACAGTTACCTCAAATGCTGTCACATAAAACCAGTGATTTGGCTCCTGGGAGTTACAAAATCACAAAATGAACATGGGAAAGCATACACTCGGCTGCATGGTATAAAAACATTGCTGAGTGACAATCAGCTTTGTGAAGACTAGCTTCTGACCTGCTTTGTTTGTAAAGCTGAAAACTGTTTAGAGTAGCTCAGTATTACAAATACACATGTAAAACTTGTACTGTAACTGTAATTATTCTTTTAAAAAAAAACAACCTTTTAAACACTATTGGCCCATATTGGGGTCGCTTTTCCTTCTGTACCTCTTGCTCCCCATGTTCAAGTACCGTAAAAGTCGGGTTACACGCCGCTACAACCTTCGGTCAGTGTCCCCGTTTGCTCTCCGCTGTAGCCAGCTGGTGCTCATGCTAGTTCCCCGCTAACTTCCGCTAGCTATCCGCTAACTTCTGCTAGCTCTTCGCTAGCTCCCCGAGAACCACCGAAGGTAGCGGAACCAGCCCCGGTTCAACACCAAACTTGGGCAGAGGGGATGCGGGCAGTAGCAGCAGCAGCGGGGAGCTAGCTAGCGCTGCTCCTAGCTTGCTACAGCGGGACACTGACCGGAAGTAGGAGCGGCTTGTAACCTGACTTTTACGGTAGTCGTATGAACCCCAAACAAGTTCTAATACTTGTGTTATTTTATATAATTTTTTTCAGAATTTATTTAAAAAATATATATAAAAAGAAAAAGAAAAATGATGACATATTTTGATCATGACTATTAATATCAAGCATGATTATGAGCAAGATTTGCCAAAAATCCCTCCTCGAGCGGTCCCCGAGTTTTTCCAACTCCATGGTTCAGGGCCTTAACAACATCCCACGTACTAATTTAGGACCTACAGAATTGGAATCTGCAACAAAAATCACTGCGAAACAAAGCTTTGGCATATTGGGAAGGAGTTTTTGTAAAAAAAAACGTGTCGTTCGGTTCAAAAATAGAAAAGATACTTATGGGAAAATATTGTTTGATTTTTGCATGCTAGGGCTTCATCTCTTCAGGAGCTTCTGCTTGTGCTCTATGACCCGGATGCAGAAACATCCGCCGGTCAGGGAAGCCTGTGCCCTAAAAAAACTCAAATTTTTTGCCGGCCCAAAGAAAAAGAAGAATAGGGTGTTTGTAAGGCTTATATTTTTTTTTCCAGACTCACACAAGCCTTACGGTTACGTGGATGTGTTTGTTAGTGAAATCCGACTTTGGGGTACTTATCACGAGTTCAGTGAAATGTTACGGTCGCCGCAGCAAGTTCACAGAGTTACGTACTTAAACGTAACAGTTACTTTAATTTGTTTAAACCATGGTGGCATCTTCTCACAAGGGTTACAGTATTGTAGCAATTTAAATGAAGTTAGTAAACGTTGTGGTTGCGGAGATAAATCAATTTAAGTTTTTAAAGAAAAGACTTTTTTTTTCCTCGAAAATCAGGCGCTGGGGGGCTTGGCGCTAAAAAAGGTTCCTGGAGTTGATTTTAGTCAAGATGTCACAGTAAACAGGCAAAACGAGTGATATGTTTACTCTGGTATGATCTCCTCTTTTGAGTTAACAACTTACATTTGAAACTGGATAAAGCTACACAATAAAAAAAATCCTGTTAGACAAAGGCAACTGAGGGTCATGAATTTAGAATCTGTGTCAGTAACCCTGATTTGAGGATTCATAACACATACATTAACCATATTCATAATGAGTGGGAAGCAGATCACCATGGTCTTGATTTGGATGAATTGATTTTAGACAACAGATTAATTGGAAGATATTATCATGCATTGATTGGTTTTGAGATATAGGTGAATGAAAGTGAAGAACCGTCCATAATTAAGGCGATAAATTTGATTCTGAACTTGATGGACAAAATATAGTCACTGTCAACCAAGTGGAAAGTTTAAAAATGGCTCAAACTGATCATCTGTCATTACATTCTGGGATCACGAATCACAACGCAATTATGTCACCTGTTACAAGTTCAGTCCCCTGTATGTGTGGGTGAAGCTATGAAAAGGAAACCTCTTTATTTCCTATTTCATTTGTTGAATGACACTTACAGGCTTGGCTTTGCTGAACTTATTCAAGTCTGCCCATAGTCTATAAAATACACATACAATTCAAAAACATGCAACATGCAACGCAACCTTTGGTTTGTGGACATATTCTCTCTCTCACACACACACACACACACACACACACACACACACACACACACACACACACACACACACACACACACACACACACCTCCGCCCACCCATCAGTCTGTCCATTCGGCTGGCACTAACTCTAACAGGCTTCAGAGAGATTGCAGGCCTGAGCTGTGGGCGTTGGGGAGAGTAGTAATAGAAAAGCAATGACAGTGGTTTCAGCAGCAGAACCCCTGCTCACTCTCTGG
The DNA here is from genome assembly GCF_910589615.1 of Taurulus bubalis. Taxonomy (NCBI): domain Eukaryota; kingdom Metazoa; phylum Chordata; class Actinopteri; order Perciformes; family Cottidae; genus Taurulus; species Taurulus bubalis. Next base: position 17,301,528 of record NC_136592.1, on the reverse strand, counting down.
TTTTATCACTGTTCTGAGGAAATATAGGTCTTGTCAAAAGCAGATATTTTGACCAATGACACAAAATAGATGTGTGCGGTCGAAAATGTAAAAAACGATGATAGTCTATAGACTACGGTAAATAGACACAAAGAAAACCAAAGACAAGCTGAGAGACGGTTTTGCATTATGCATAGAGAATCTGTTTGTCATTTTACAGTGAAACAAACTATCAAGAATTTTGTTGTCAACTCATTCTTTATTCATTCTCTATTTTACCTTATCTTTTTAACCGTTTTTTTTCTTCCAAAGAGACTCTAAAAATGCTACCAGGAACCTTCAATAGAAAAGCAAGTAATCACAGGATGTATAAGAAATGTGAACATACTCACATATGTGTGGGCCTTGAACAGATCGGATGGGGAACTCGTGCAGACCTTGTCCCCCTCCAGTCCAATAACCCTTTTACAAATGTTCATATTTGGGTCAAATGGACTCTTTGCAATTACTATATCACCCCTGAAAAGAAAATGATAAACACAATCCTTTATTTTGGAACAACTCAGGATGCAGTAATTCACAAAAAATACAAAATATCTCATTTTATCTATGATGTGTATTTGTACACAGTCAATATTACTAAAATTAGAGACAAAAATTACTCATAATAACAGTTGGTCCCAGTCTAAATAGAGTAAAAGCTACTCTTGCCTCAGAGTTAATAATTCAGAGTATTTTTTACTCTATTTAGTGTTCATATTTAACTCTACATGATGATATATTTACTAGAATTGGCTAGATCTCTATATAGAATTGGATTCAACTCTAGAATTGGATTAAATTCTATATAGAATTAGTTTCAACTCCCTTCAGCTCTCTTCCGTCCCATAAATGTCAGCTCGTTCCAGCGTAGTGAGAGGTTTCATGGCGGCGGAAACGGAACTTAAGGAACCGTAGTGGGCGTGGTCACGCTGTTTTACTCCAATAGAATTTATTCTGAATATTTCCTCCTACTCTACTGGCTACGGATAGTAATTACGCTCCAAAATGTTACTCCTTTAGAGGAAAATAATAGTAACTTCGGAAAAATTACTCTCCCGTTTTTCCTGTGTAGTAAATTGCTTGTAATCTTACAGAAAACAAAAACAATAAGTGAATCAAACATGTCTCTTCATATTCCAACAGGGTCACTGTGTCCACTCTTTAACTACTCCATATGGATCTACTGACTGGCACTCACTTTTGTATTTTGTAGTTCTGGCGAGTCATCCGTTCAGAGAAGACAATATCATGGCTGACAATGGTTGGCTCCATGGATGGACCTGAACACTGAAGCAACAACAAAAACTTGATTGTTTATTGTGCATAGATGAGTAAACTTAATTTTAGAACATAATTATCAATTTGTAATTGATCATTCGGTTATCGTAATAATACACACCACCACAAATTCTCCAATGTATTCAAAGGCACAATGTGCAATGCAGCCATACTGGACTGTGTAGCCCACAAACCCGAAAGTCTTCCCCAGCACACTGCGGAACATCTCCACCTACGGCACAAAGCACAATCACTGGTTATGGCACAATGTCAGTGTGTACATTGTTATCATTTTCTCTATACATACAGTAGTGAGGAAAGGATTTCATGTTTGATCCATTTATGGTAGGCGTATGTCCTTTGCAGTATTTCTAAAAACAAAAGCTGTTTGGGGTTTAATTTCCAAAGGTGTGGACAAGGTTGTCACAGTTGGCCTACTGCTAAGATGGCACATTCCCTGGTGTTTCATTCTCAAAGGCTGAGCGGCCAGTTCACACTAGAAAACTGCCCTGAACTTTGATCCTGTGTAGGATGGACCAATCAACACCTAGCACTCAGGTGATGGACAAACACAGAGGCTGTGACACATCCAGCCAAGCAGCTCAGCACCGTCTGTAGCTAGTCCCTGACACTGTGCTGCCTCCACTACCACCACAATCATTAGAGCAGTTATCAACTTCTGTCAACACCATGGAAACACAAAGACACCCCCAGCAACCCTCCACCCGCCCTCAAACAAATGCAAACAACGACTACCCGTGTGTCTTCTGAGCAAACATCCCAGCCACACTCAGGTTATTGACTTTTACTAAAGCTGCAACCTGTTGGACGGACAGAAGAAAGTAAGTCAATCTTTACACACTCCCCTGCAACCACACACACACACACACACACACACACACACACACACACACACACACACACACACACACACACACACACACACACACACACACACACACACACAGATTGAAACTGTATGTTTTTTTAAAAGAATAGATACAGCTTGCTTTAGAGGAAAGTCTGTAGTTGAAACATGTTTTCCTCCGGACACTGTCCTGCCAGTCCACCACAGGGTAAAGACATATTTTTCTCCGTCTCCCTTATTCCTTCTGTCTCTTTCCCTCTTTCTCTCTCCATGTCTTCTCTCCCTCCCAGGGTATTATTAACAAAAGCAAGTAGAGCGGAAACCAAAGCCCCAAATCCTCAGAGCTCTGGGAATGACTTCCCAAAGATGGACACGGATTAGACCCCCAATTTCTCCCTTGCCCCACCACCTCCACCCCCGCTTTCTCCCCAGGTCCCCAACAGACCGGGTGTCAGGTGGCTCTCCCAGCTCTGCCAAAGGTGTTACCCCTAATCCCATTACCCCCCTCTGCTCTTTTCACAAACACACACACACACACACACACACACACACACACACACACACACACACACACACACACACACTGCTCTCTCATTCATGCCAACTATATTCCACCTATTAAACCCTCTATCTATTCTTTCACCCCTAGCACGGTTTGTCTCTTTGGCCCATTCACCATCCTTTCTGATCCAAAAAAGACCAACTCCATCCTTTCACCTCCCTGTGTGTTGCAACTTCACTCTTCCCCCTGTGTCCTGATCACCCTTGGCAACCCTCTTCTTTTTGCCGCCACTGTGAATAACAGCGCTTGAGCGGATGACGGGGGACACATATACGCTCAGCACAGGGCCAAAATGAAGTGCCCCTTTCCTGGCTTAGTCTGCACTGGTCTCTTGCTCTGTTCAACAGGAACTGTAAAGTCAGTCCTCCCACAGCTTGCACAACGACACCTCTGGCCCTATAATTCCTCTGTTGGGAAGCAAGTGGTTTAAAGGTTAATGTGAATCTCTAGGTCTGCACTAAGGCGACATGTTCAGCTCTATTTGTCTTGCCCTCAGCTTCCTCCACCAGCATCTCTGTCATTGCGGTACTGTAATGTACCCTCAGACATTATCCCACATGTGCTCTTCCTTCTGCTAGGCTGGATCAGGAATCTTTGCCCGCACTCATTCTCAAAGCACAGTGGACAGCCTCTCTTACAGCTGCCCTCATATCTCAGTTTCAGATCCCCCCTCCATTCCGACCTGCATTCATCATAGGTAGGGATTAAGGGACTTTGCATAACAAGATCACACGGCCAGTGACTGATATCAAGAGAGTCCATATGCAGCCGCCTGGTTTTCAGAGGCACCCTCTGTCATTGATAGTGTGTGCCTGTGTGTGTGCGCATGTGGTGTGATGTGGTGTGACTATGCACAGACAAAAGCATTACTTATGTGTTTCATAGAACGTGTATATGAGCTGCAGTGACTCCTTTGGGATTCAGAATGAGGTGGACATCCACAGGGACCTCTGATTGGATCTCTATTACCTCTAACTCCCCTGAGCAAAGGGTCAGGCAACCAACACTATCTCTTGCCTCTAATACCCAGCGCATGTGTGTGTTGGGGAGAATGAACATTAACTGAATGCTGTATTACAGCTGTAAATTAACTCTGTTAATCCAGGATTACACACCAAACATGTTCATGGGAAAACAAAGAAAGTCAGTGCAGCCCTCTCTGCAGAACCATCTGTGGCCACCGGCCTCCCGTGGCACAGCGCTACAGTGGGGCAAAGAGGGGGTTCTCAAATGAATAGCTGTGGATGGAAAAACCTCATTGTGTGTTTAACTCTGATCCTCTTACTGATGGAGCCCAGTTCACTCAGGGCAGAGCAATCCCAAGTAGATGAATGTTTTTTTTTTTTTCTCAGCACAAAGTGCAGCAATAATTGGGATGTCTATCACTGTGTCAATCGAGCTGTCAAAAATGCATTTTTATGTGTACAATTTTAGAGACTGCAAAAATGTGTATGTGGATGAGGTGTATTTCTACGGTCAGCATTGACAAGGATGAAGAGGCTTCATGAGCGTCGCTATGACAGACACATCCACGAGAAAATGGATATAGTGTCTCAAAAGTAGATAGGCATTGAGCAAATTGGTATTGTTCTTTCATATCATCAAATGTGATGATTCCTCAGGATGTAAACAATGCATTGACCTTGGATATGTTCTCATGTTTAAGTAAGTTAGGCGATAATTATGTTATTGATTTATCCTACGATATATATGAACATGACCTCAATAATATTTACGTTATCGACTTATCTTATACTATATGGACATGACCTTGATAATTTTCGCTGACCATAATATTGCCCATTGTTTTTATATTCATATTTGTTTACACACGAACGTCACCAGCATGATGCCATTCTACAACTTGCAATTTATTTATTTTTAGTTGTGTGGTTTATTTCATTTTATTTAATATATTATATAATTGTTTTCACATTCCAATTCAAATGTCTGAATATTCTTAGGAAATGAAAAGTTCACTTATCTATGAAAGGGTGTACTTGCATTCTTATGCTATTACATTATAATTGTATCAGTGGCATAACATTATTTCATTGCAAATATTTCTGGTACAATATATCATCCACAAAAGTAGTTTTTGTTAAAAGCCATATAATAAGGAATGGTGGTATCAAGATGCACCGACACATATGACATGTCTTAAAGGATGTGATTTATAGATAGAAATACCATTGACAATATCATTTATATAAAAATATTTTTTTAGATTGTAAAAACTTTCGGCTTCAAGTAAGCATGAGACATATTTTACGGGCATTTTTCTGACCAATGTCACGCTGACAGTTCCATTGCGTTTTGTTGAGTATCCTTAAACTCAATTAATGTAGGAACAGCAAACAAAAGACAATGTAGTGAAGGTGAAGTCAATAACAGCACACTGAAATTGATACCTGATTATACAAACATTATTGACGCCATAAGGAAATATTCCAAAAGGAATTACCGCTACTGGTCTCAAGAGGTTTGAACCTGCCACTGGCTGAGTAGTGTTAATTGATAAACATGGCAAGTCTATTAGAACCACAAAGAGAATCACAATCCAAACAGCACATAAGGGCCTTGCAGCGGACTCCTTACACAACTAAATTAGGAAAACATGGGCTGAGAGAGAGCTGGGCAACAGGGGGGCTAAGAGGCTTACAAGCCCCTTGTCAGATATTCTTTTTCTCCCTGAGGATCCCAGATGGAAGGGAGTCTGGAGAGAGGGGACGAATCCCACCTCTGATGTCTTCCTCTGGGCAGCAGAAGGTAGAGGAAGGAGGGGCATCGGTCCTGTTGCGCAGAGCTTGATTTGATCTTAATGTGATCTATAAAAAGGAGGTTTGGCAACCAGGGGGGTCTGTTTCAACTATCAGTCCAATCAGAGATAATCCTGCTGATTCAGACACAGACACCTGGCTGGATGGAGAGTGACAGATGTAAAAGTCCCAGTGACAGAGTACTATGTCTAGCCCCCATCTCTTCTAGGTCTGCCTTCTATCAGAGGCTTAATTGAAGCAACTGATCTCCATATTGCTCTTTTCATTGTTGCTAACGGCAACATAGCCGTGAAACAGCTGAGCAAGGTTACTATTTGAAGAGCTGAGGGTTTAAACCTGCAATCAATGGGTCAGCCAGAGCAAATAATAGCCAAGTGATATGAATACAACTGCTATGAATTGAAAGGAAGTGTGGGTTGACAGAGTCCCCAGCCAATTATATAGAATGGAAAAATCTGCCGCTAAGCCTTATTGTATTGACCACGAGCGAATGCATGGTGCTGGCCTGGTGCTGAGAGAATTGAGAGATCTTATCTGGTGTTGTATCAGATTCACAAAGGAGTTTGTGTTTTGCACTCGTCGGCTCCCAACAAAGCCTGCTATATTTTAACACTAGCTCATGACAGACACCTCGACCTAAAAGCAAACCTTTTTTTAAGAATGAGATTTACTTTCATTCTAAATTAAATATATATTTTTCTTAATATCCTATAAGTCAAGCTAAATATGTGGTGTTGTATTTCATGTCATATCAGCAAAAAAGTCTCAGAAAATCGAAATAATGCTATTCAAAATGCGGGATGTTGAACAAATGGAAAAGTCCAATCTTTAGACAAAATTAGCTGCATACAAAACCCATCCTACCCTTATTGTAGTTGTGCCCTTAGAATATGACTTTACTTTCAACACTAACAAAACAAATATGGTCCATGTTGATGATAATCTTGCATCCCCCGGACATGAGAAGTGTACTACTTCTTGCTGTTCCACACTGATGGCAGAATTACACAGAAGAAACCAAAACAACCTGACCAGGAAAGGTCTGACATGTTATGACTGCTGCCATTATATAGCTCAATCAGATACTGAGACTGATACAACTGACAAAAACACTACAGAAAAACATGTACAGATGACACATTGAAAAGGGGGGAAATTATGTTATTTTTGTACAATTAGGTTTCTGTATTTACACCTCCACAGACTGAATTGTGCTACAGAGCCCAACGGTTAAATTGGGATTTGAAACAATTGGAAATAAGGTGACGATGCAGAGCACATGGACAAAGTTTCCACAACAATGTATTCCTACATCCTGCACGTTTAACTGCTGAAGCACGATCTCCTCCGTCTGAGATGCAGGTCAGGCAGTACATCTTATTTCTCTCATATAGGCTTTCCACAATGCCCAGTGTTGTCAGTCATGATATATTCTCTCGGTCTCCTGTCAGCACATATAAATCTCAACAATACTGTCAAAACAGCAGGACTGCGTCTGCTTAGAGCATTTGTAAAGTGAGCAGTTGGGCTATTGCCTCCTCTGGAGCTTTATAGTGTCCTGTAAGTGTGTTGCCTCTGGCCTCTTTGCCTCACAACGCTTATTTACAGCTGTCTTAAGGATTACACTGATCACTCATAAGTCGGCCAGTATTAATAGTGGACAGTATACACTACAATAGAAACTGGCCTTTGCCCTGCCAGTTTGTCTGATCTGACATTCTGATCTGAACATTCAGAGTTCTTGATATATGTGAGATAGATTTACATTGTCAGCAGGCCCGTCTGACAGCATACATTTTGACTTGTCATATTCGGAAAAATGTACAGGTGTTACTGAACAATAATTACTTCACAATAATGATGCTCCTTTCTATTTAGGTGTCCCATAACGGGAACCCTGTAACCGAAGCAGATTAATGAATATCCATCATTTGTTTTAATATTTACCTGTGCTTTACCTTATGTTGCATGTTAAAATGTCTTCTATGAAAAATGTGAGCTGCTGAGCAGAGTGCTGCATTAAACAGTACACATTTTAGTGCTGAACCTCTTTTGCAAACTAATATACCAGTTCAAAGCATTTGAGTTTTTTTGTCATGTTGGAGACTTCAGCATAAGATAAGTCACAATGTGATCAATTATATTCAATTGATTATACTGTTGTAATACTATTGTAAACTTAGCTTTATGTAATGACATCTAAAATATATTATCAATATTATATAAAATATCAGAATGTATTGTAGACCACATTATATGAAATACAACATGTTTACCAATGGTAAAATCTACTATACCGTTGTTGTGTATGTGAAATAAAAGATTTTTCCCATTTCAAGAAGGCTATACAACTGGATCTTAAATGCTCCACTTTAAAACTATGTTTCAGGAAAACCTACCAGTAACATGAATGCATTTTAAAAGGCAGTTCATCATCAGGTCAGCCAAATTGGTTTCGAGCAGGTTAGGCAGAAATAGTTTATGTTGGCGTTATCAACTTGAAGTCTAGTGCTCATTAACCTGTGATCATAACTCACAAACTAAGAGTGGCATTCAGAAGGTGCTGGTGCTCACCACGTCTAGCCACAGATATTCTTGAGCTGCAGTGTCTTCCTACTGCACGGACCACGTTCCTCCTCTGACCTTTACACCTGCTGAGCCAAAATGTAATGTGATCAGGGAAGCGACGCACAGGGATTTACATGTACATTCAATGTCAGATTAAAATGACTACAGTTTATATAACCAGAATTGGACATACATGGCAATTTAAATACAGCTGATCCCATGTGCACAGGCACATGAAGCTGCTCTGTGTAATGATGCACTTGTACAACTGCAATCGATGACCTATTTATTACATCACATTACATAACACATACACTGGAACAAAGCATTTCTGCTTTTTTACATTTTGAATTTAAAAGTAATGTGTCATATTTTACGTCATGTTGGAGACTTCACAATGTGATCAATTACATTAAATTGATTATACTGTTGTAATACATGTTTATATAAATAAAACTGTACATTTTCTTCTCGCAGCTATGGCTGCTTTAAGTGCGAGTAATGCCACCTTTACATGTTGCTGTGTGTTAAAACAGATGTTATGCTTTTTGCCACAAATAGTTTAAATCTATTATGCAGTGAATTAATTAAGTGTGCGGTTGATTCCTGCTTATTACACATAATTGTCCCTCTTTACACGTGTAGGCAATGTTCTCCTCATAGCATCTATGATAAAAGTCATATTGTTACGTGATGTATCCTGTAAACAGAGTGTTCATCTGCCATGCAATGACTAACTGTCTTAATAATGGTTACTTCTACTATGGCTGCTAAACAAGAGCTGAGCTGTAATGTTAAACGAAGGGAGTGAATCTACAATAAAGTTACGCAATGAACAAGGTCATGGCGATACAAACCTATGCATTAAGGTGACTTTTGTATGCACACAATAGCTGCTGGCCATCGCAAAAACACATGAGCTCACATACATGTAAACAGGATAGCGATATAACCAGCGACTTTATCTTTACTCACCTACTGACTGAGTAACTGAACGCTCCGGCCATGCATTTACCACAACAAACTCAAACGCCTCTCGACAGCTTCCGCACACGGCCCCGTAACAAGCGCGGCCCTGATTGGTCAAGCCCCACCAAAGTCTTCTCTGATTGGACAACGCTCTCCAAAACAGTAGCGGGCGTCCCCACGTTACAAAGCAGTATGGCAGCCCCCATGATCACTGTGGGTAAACCCTCAGCTGAGCGGTCGCCGTTCAATACTACAAGTTTTCAGAAGAAAACGAGGACCAAGTTAATCTCCATACCTGGTACCAGGCCATCGGTTCAAAATGGACAACTCTTAGTGTCGACCGGTGTCACGTCGCTCGACTATCTGCTCGGTCAGTCTGCAGTCTGCTTTACGTTAGCGCCAGCTACAGAGGCTAACGGCGCATCTCAACGTTAGGGTTACTAGATAATTAGGGATATGGTTCACAAAGAGGACATGTATGATTAGTATTAGTATTAGCTTCGAGCTGTGTCAATAAGTTAATGTGAAATTAAGCTGATGTCCAAACTGAAGCGCTCCTATCTTTGTTTGATTTAAGCCAAGGATCAAAGTAGTCTCAACAACATTTGATTTCCCTGTTTAATCTATATGCTTTTCCATCTATTATCATTATACAATCAATTGTCTTCATATAATTGGCATAATATGGTTTAGTACCAGAGCTGTCAATATCCACATGATCAATATCAGAATGATAACTTCTTCATGTATAATTCATAACATACAATTAGAGAGCAAAAGTGTTGTATCACAACTTGGCATACTTGTATTGCTACGAGCTGTCTAAATGCAGCAGTGTATGGATAGTGTGGTGTCTTCAAATATTGTATCTGGAATCTCACTTTTTGGTTGTTTCTAAACTAGAAACATTTGACCTGTAAAGCATTTTATATGATCTACTTCATGTTTATTCTCTATAACATAATTGTGTTGTAACTATGCTAAAGTTTGCAGATGTGGCAACAGTGGAGGTGTCACTTTTATTGTTCTCTCATCCCACACCTATTAAGACCTCTGTTGTCTGAGATTACCAGCCATATACTCTCCTGTGCCGGCACACAGGTTCAAGGTCAAGCAAGTCTCACTAACATTGTGAGTTAAGTGAAGAAAATAAAAACATTGTTCCATGTTAGAGCAGTCAGAATAATCAAGGACCAGCATGAAATACTCTTAGTTTACAAGTGGTCTTATATTTTAGCAGGCTTAATACATCTCTTGCCATAACCAGTGTGAAAACAAATATCTTTTTCAGATATCCAGACCGCCAATAGGCCTCAAGTGGTTCACATTGAAAAAGTGATATTTAAATGTTGTTGTTGTTGTTGTTGTTGTGTGTCTTTGCAAACAGGTGGCGGGTTAGCAGTTGGAACAGTACTTCTCATAGGTGAGCTTCTGACTTGACACATTTAACACTGCTTTAAAGGTCCCCTTCAATGGAATAATTGCCTCCATAATGTGACATATACATCCTGTTGAAACTATTTGGTCAAGACATAAGACAGTGAGGAATTAATCATGAGTCCAAACCAATCGACTCACAGTTATTGAAATAAATATGGTGTGATTGGACAGCACAGCTAAAATTGTTAAAATTGTGTGATGACTTTATTGGATAGAATTTTGGTTTGAATGAAGTTTCCACTGAGGAGGGGTGTTTTGCCAGGAAGTTCAATGACACATTTGATCGTATACCTAGCGTATACCTAGCGAATAGCATTATATAAAATTAGCTATATCCACTACTTATGCTAATCATTTATTACATTGTTATCAGATGTCTTGAGTCTTGAGATATAACCATTTATGAATGAGAATAACTTTTACCAAATATGTCTCACATATCACATATATGTGACTCCATGGTAAACAGTACGCAACAACAGTTGACTCCTCCTGAAGTACACCAATCCTTTTAGTTCCTCGGCTTCAAGAACAAGTGTATGTGCTCATCATAGTACCTGAAGCAATGTTTCAATACCTGAAACTACTGTCAGTAGAAGTTGCCCTGTAAACGTCACTGTATTGGTGTTCAGAAAGATACATCATACACAATAAGTCAGATGAATATTCTATTCTGACTCATTATAGCCTTCAGTTTACACTGCATTAACCCAGCGCTGAAATCAATCATATATTATATATTCATGAATAGCCAGAAATCCAAGGTATTGCCAAAGCTGAATTCAGTGGCATGCCACAGATAATGGTACTGTCTGTCTGTTTTCGCAGGTTCTTTGTGGTTAGCGTGTCAACGTCTAGCAGAATGGCAAACAGACTAATGATCTGAAGGTCTCCAGTTAGAATCCCAGGTGGTCACACGTCCACTGTGGTCCTTAATGGATATGCTCATCTGCATATGTGTTTATAGAAGTTTTCGGAAGTACATTCAAAGCAAGTTCTAGGCACATGAATGTCTTCCACTGTATTATTATTGTTATTATCATTCATCATAGGCTCGGCTATATGCACTGGTAGACAGTGAGGTTAAGGTATTCTTGCTTCCATTTGAAGCTGTAATTTGTGTGTAGCAAAGGCCTATACCAACTGATGATATTGCTTTGCCCTTTAATTCACCCCCCCAATCGATGCAGGAGTCAGTGATTATACACTAATGCGTTCTTCCCTTCCATTTTGGGAATCAATGTACGGTTGGTTTCATCTGGTAATGAGAGACACAGTAAAGGTGAAATGCGTGTGTGAGCTCTCTTGTGTTAGTCTATGAAAGAGGTGTGTGTGTGCGTGCGTGTGTGTGTGTGTGTGTGTGTGTGCGCGCGCGTGTGTGCGCGTGTGTGCGTGCGTGCACACACACACTGTGCTGTCTGTTTTTTTGTGTGGGTGGTGTTTGTTTGTGTTTGTTTCAGGCAGTCGTCTCCTACAGTCTGCCCCTTTAGCTGTGATGGCCTGTTTGTGAGACACAGACATAAAATTATCAGACTGGTCGTCGTCTGCCTTTGAAGTGTCTTGAGCTGTCCATCCCGATTTGTCAACTCGAGGGGATCAGCTCAGTATGGCTGCTGTCTGAAGATCTCTCGTCCCTTGTGTTTTTGTAATAGAAGGAACAAAGCTTTCCATCTTTTATTATGTTGACCATGTACGGTTTCATTTCATTAAATTCGTTTAAGTGAATATGTTTTTCCTTTTAATGTACCCATACTAATTACTATGAAATTGTTGTACATATTTACATTTTTCAAAGCTTTAAAGTACACTTTGAATGAGAGTTATCTCAAGTTGAGCATAGTTTTTGTATTTGTTTAGAATACTGCAACAAATATTTTGAAAGTAGCTGCTGTCAAACTAAATAGGCATTATAGTACAGGAAATGTAGTGACAGTGTATGGCAACATTCAATTTAATAACAACCCTTAAAGTTATTTAATCACAATTACAAACTTTTCTAGTTGTAGGTTATATTGAGTTCCATTACAATTTGTTTAGTTCAGATCTTTATTGTCCCACAAGAGGAAATTATTTTGACTGCAAGGCGTCATAAAACACAACATTTAAGACAAACTGCAGATTAAAATAAAATGCAATACAGAACACAATAAAAATGTTTGTTAAACAATAAATGACGGAAACAATTATAAAAGGGGAAAAAATATGATCACAAGATTTTTCAGCTTTAACCTATATATTAAATGCCTAACAACTCCAAAGAGGTCAAGTCATCTGTTTAGATGCATTTGTATGTGTCAATGGTAAATCATCTAAGAAATCCTAACACGCAAATTGAATTGATAAAGAGGAACAACAGTCACAAGTTGAAGCTTAACAATAGAAATATGCCAGACATGTACAGTATATAGGGCTCGACAGATGTGGCTAATTGGCATTTAACGGTAGCCTCATACAACCCACCTTTATAGTAGACTTACAGTGATTTAGTTATTTTGAAGCTCAAGTGCTTTTCTATTAACTGTCCATGTTTAGTTTACCGGCCTATGCTCTAAATTAATTTGAGCTGCTCACTAGAAATCATAAAGACCAGAGATTCATACAAGGGGGAAAACACCCTGACCTAGATATTTAGTCTCCTCCCCCTGCCATTTTAGCAGACATGGTTCAGGACACTCACTCCCCTGTCTGAAGGCAACAGAGGCGTTCCCCCACTTTACCAAACCTAAGTTAGAATCCCAAAAAATCCAAAGGAGAAGAAAAAATCATGCCATGACTGTCCAGAGTGATTGATCTCCCTCAAAGATATGACCGTCCCCCACCCCCTGTTGATTGTATACCCACCCTCACCCCCACCCCCTCCCTTACCCCCCGCCTCAACAGCCTAATGACTCCTGGAGGTTCCATTTGTAAGGCTCCCATAGAAACACAGCCACAATAGGCCCCATCTTGAGAGGGCCCATCTGGGAGTCTTTGTGGGGCCTGCTGAAAGCCACAAAGGCCTGCTGACCTAGAAACCCATCAATAAGAGAACAGGGAGCCCCACCGACAACAAATTGAAGAGCCATGGAATTTCCTGTGCCATCCTAAGTCTGTAGGTGAGGACATAGACCGGGAACGTGGGAGGGGGGAATTCTCTGGATGATTCAGGATGACACGTCAGGATGTCATTCCCAAGCTGTCAGCTGTATGCCCATTACCTTAAACTGTCACTGCTGCCTTTGTCCTTGTGCCCACTGTTTGTCATTGTATGGAGAGGCCTACGAAATCTTTACAAAATGATGATTGTGACAGGAAGCAGCAGCAGCATGCTGGGCAGAGTTATGTGCCCTGCTAGGGGGGGTCATGGTGATGATGCTTGTGAATTTGGGGTGGGGAATGGCCGGGTGGCCGCTTTGTGTGCATGGAGAAAGGCTACCTTTGGTAAAATGGTTTGGGTGTTTGGAATCACTTGCCTGTCCATTTAATGCTTGAGACACTCATCTAAATGAGACTGTAATGTCACCACTCTAAGAAGAGAATGACCCTTTCCACATGTGTTTAAAAGTCTCTCATGTAACTTTGATATGCCTTTTAACCTACTTTATGACAAAAAAATACACCTGATGTAGGAACATAATAATGAAAGCATACCATTGCCAGCAGAATTCACACAAAAAGCAGAGAGATTGAACCAGATGTCGGTAAGCATTTTGAGGACAGGCACTATATTATCCTGCTTCTGCCTCCTCTTGTCAGTTGTCCTGACAGCTGGGGTACCTTTGTGTTCAGGGGGAGGTGTCAGGTGAGTGCTTAAGACAGGTGCCTCCCTCTCTCGGCTGCGGATATGATAGCTGAAAGTTGACAGGGAGACTGTGAAGACCTTAACAAGAGAGCTGAAGATGTCAGCTCCACTTTGATAGTCAGATCACACAGAAACACCTATGTTTCTGTGCCATGTTGATTGCTACTTCATCTGTTCCATACCAAAGGTAACCCGAATGTGGTCCTTATATCAATTACAGTCAGCGACTGTGATGTGGTCATAAACTTCTGGATCTGTGGTGTCTGAGTGAATGGTCAGAACAAGGCAAGATCCAATGGTTGATATATTTTTCTTCGGGAAAATGTTCGGCACTCAAATCATTTCCTTCAGAATTTTCAGACAATGTTAGCCGAATGGCATTGATTGACATAGTGTGTGTTTATTTGAGTTTTCCATTCACACTCAAATTCTGATTGTTGTTGTCTTTTCTTTCTTTTTTAGAGGAGGACCGATATGATAGCTACTCTCGTATGATCTTGAAGTACTTCCTGGCAGAAGGAGTGGTGTGTCGACATGAACTTTTTGTGGCGGCGGCTCAAGATAACCCAGATGACATTTTACAGGTATGAGAGGAGGTGTCGTATTTTGCAAGTTCTTAAGAAGGAAATTTGATTTACTGCGAAGTATGATTTTTTTTTTTTAAAGCTTTAAGTCTTGACAAACCATCCACAAAGAAGCAAGGATGGCCTCAATATGTCTACTTTAACATCATCCTCGTACAACTGCTGTACTGTCAAAAAGACATTTTAGAAAGAAAAAAAACGTTGTTTACCTTTTAGTCATCTAAAGATGTTGGGAATATTCTGCCTACTTATAGAGGTATTTTTTTTCTCACTAAAATGAATCAATCAGCTCCCGCTTGTACAGTATTCAGCCAGATTCACGCTGGTCACTCTGGTCAGACCGGGATTTAGCAGGTATTAAAAGCGCGCAGCTTTCCCCAAGATGTGTCAGGGTCAGCGGGGGTATCTGAGAGGTCGAGGGTGGCATGGTTGTGGCATTGTTGAAATGTTTCCCGATGCATCACTCTGTGAAGAGGACCGTAGTCCCAGAAGCTGACTGCCAGCCAGCATACAGGAGGAGGGCCTCTCTACCACTGATTGATAGTGGGAGGGGTCGCAGCCTCACCCTCTCTTTACATATCAAAGGCTTATTAAGAGACGGGGACTCCCAATGGGGATATATCACATAATTTATTGTTTTCACTGCTACATTCATAGTATGCTAATGTTTAGATGCTCAGGTTGTACTTTATGCATTACATAGGCATGCACACAAGAAACAAGCTTGCTGGAAGACATCAAGTTAAAGCAGGAAATTTGAGAACGCTTCCTTGCACTTAAAAACCCATGATTACTTGAACCAGTTAATCAGTCAGATTTCCCACCCACCCGATCATGTCTTTGAACCAAGGAGCAAGATTTGTATTCATTTTGTTGGATTTTTTGACTGGTTGCACAGTGAAAGAACAGGCTTGTTTATCAGTCAGCTAGTAAGAGTTTTTTCTTATTGTGCGCATTACATTGAATTAGACAATTACTCAACTGTTCAGCTTTTGAAACCGACTGACTGGCTTATTGCAGTTCTAATTTTAGTTAGACTTTGCATCTAACTTGATACAAGGGCACATCGTTATAAGAAGCATTCATCCCTGTGCACTGCTGCCACATGTGCTATTGTAAGAACCCCAATTCAGTTTTGTACATGGCCAAGAAGTCAAGATTCTCCAGGAAAGATCTCCCAGTTGAATCTGGATTTTCTTAATTGCTCGAACATGACCAGCAAAACCAAATTTGCTTTTTGGTTTACATTCAATATATCAGGATACTTTTGACAGCGTCATTTGCATTTACATTATGTATGACACATTGTGACAAGTCATTGGATATTAAACAGCTATAAGGATAGTTGAGATGCCTCTTGGCCATTCACAATCACCATATTTTAAGTTATTATATTAATTGTATTATTTTGTGTAGGAACTCCCTGCTCCCATCTTGGACGATGTTGCGATCCACAAACCAGTGGAACAGCCCAGGCTGTCTTGTGAACCTCAGAACAGTTTGGATGCCATGAAGATAGCCTGGCGCTATCAGAATCTTCCAAAAGTACAGGTAATCAGGTGATCACATGTCTGTTTATATTGTCTGAAATGATAATTATTGCAGTATATTTGGATGGCGATATAGAGTAGAAGATAGAAGAAAGATAACACTGTATTAATGCTACTTTTATCAAAAGTCCAACATGTGTCTCTGTTAATGATTGTATGAGAAAGAACAGCACTGGCTCTCTGGTCTTAGTGGTTTGGCAATTGTCTCTACCACTAAATCCATCAGCTTCTAAACTCCTTTGTGGACTGAATGAGGCCTCAGACTCTCCTTTCAGAGCTGGACCAGATTACTCACACTTAGCTGGCAATAGGTAGGCTTTTCACTGGTCCCCAACTCACATATACACACATACACACACACTCCTGCACCCCTGCTTAGCCTGGGAAACAAGAGTACTTTGTAGCCTGTGCATTGACATGTCTGCTCGCTCAACCCTATGACCCAGACCTGCACTTCTGTCTTCCCCCAAATCCCTGCCTTTCCCCCTGCTAGGGTCGGCAGCTCTACACTCTTTCTTCCGCTTTGAGGAGAGGTGACCCTCCCCTTCTACTTCTCTGCAGTCTCCCTCCTTCAGTCTATAATCCATATCGCTATGTGGATTAACAGCACACAGTGTGTCCCTGGGGATCCTCTCCCTCTTTCTCTCTCCCTGGAAACTTCTTTATATCTGTGTCCTTTCCTCATCGCACCCCCTTCCCCTGTAAAATCGTCTTTACAAACCACTAGTAAGCCCCACCAGAGGATTTGCATCCCAAATTCACCCCCAGAGTCAACGCTTACTTTCCCCTTACACACACCTCTACTGGCATAGCCCACTGTGTTACTCTCCCGATGAAGACATCAGATCAAAGGTGAGGCCGTCAGGGCGGGGATGGAACGCTAAGCGGGTTGCCTGGCTCACAAAGAGAAGATGAGCCCCTGACCCCCCTGCCCTGCTGACCCCCTCGTCCCGCCAGGAGAGGGACACACCGGGGGCCTTAATCCAGATTAGGAGTAGATTATGGGCCCCTCTAACAATGGAATCCCTGGTTTCACTGAGAGAGAAGAGCTAAAACTCACTCTTTCAGCTGCAGGAAAACATCCGCCTTCCTTTGCTTTTAAAGCCAGAAGTGGACATTTATGTGAAGAAATGATTAAGAGCATGGCCGTAGTGGTTATTTAACTTCTCTGCTTTAGGAATGTTGAGGAATGACCCATAAACAATGCAATTGCATCACCATAGTATTGTGAAGCATACTCATTTAAAATATTAGAAAGACAATTATTTATTATTTATTTATTTTTTCACAACTTTATTCTTATCTGAATTGAGTTAAATACACATAATTTAGGGTAGCGTCATTTAGGGTTGCACTTTATGTAAAGGTCTTTAGTGCTTATATGCTTTAACATGAGTTTGACTTGTTGACCTCCTCAGAGTGCCCTGGCATCCTCATCTCGGTTTGGGCACTACTATGATGTCTCCAAGACGATGGAGCCAGAGATTCGCCAGGCAGCCAAGTGCCACTGCTTCTACCTTCCAGAACATCCCACCCAGTCATCACCCACCCACAGGTAAAACGACAAGACATAATTCACAGAACGCATGGAAACCAATGAGACACCATCTGCAGAGCACAGGCACACAAACACGACATCATCTACAAAAACACAGTTACACAAATTAGACATCTTCAACAGAACACAGGTAAGCAAACATGCCATCGTTCACAGAATCCAGGTAAACCAATAATGCAGACAGACTAACATAATTTAAAGAGCACATACTTTATTAGACCCTGCAACCAGCATTAGAGAAAAGTCAAGTCGAGGAAAAAAATAGCTTCCTAGTATTTTGTAGAGCCCTTTGAAATACTCATTTATAAGAATTTAATAAACTCTAGGGCTGCAAGAAAATATTGTTTTCATTACGAATTCATCTTTTTACATTTCTGGATTCATTGTTTTTTCTATAAAATGTCAGAAATAGTTAAACATTTCCTGTAGATCAGCTGATCGATCAATTAACAGTTTTAGCTCTAATAAAGTACAGTACACAATCTTAGTTTTGTATAATAGTTGCTGAGATTCATTGAATTGCTGAAAATCTGTAAAATATGAATCATTACTGCTGGGTCCAAGCATCCACAATTTTAATTGTATCATTTAATTGAAATTTCCATTTCTAACAAAACTGAGTCCCTAAAAGCTCAGTATTTTTACCCTTTAAACAGTCAATACAAATCAGTTAAAAAGCAGCTGGGTTCATCCTCTATTCTAAGTAGCTTGCCATTGGCCTAAGACATTCAGCCTCTTGGAAAGGTTGTGTATGTCTATTCAAATAAGGGTCTTGTTTGCTCAGCGTCTGTTTGATTTCTCCTGCGTTGAGTGTATTTAGGGTTCAAAGGTCACACGGGCTCTTTACTCAGAGTGCTGTTAAACAAACAGGGGCACACGAAGGCACACTCACACACACTGGGTAAATACAGCAATCTGGAGCACAGAGGATGTGGAGGAGTCTTTATAGAATGCCTCTTCCTTTATTTCGGTAAACAGAGACTGTTTAACAGAGCACCCACGCAAACACAGTAAATGTTGTGGATATTTGGTATAAAGCATGTGTGGAACATGAGGCTGACCATTATTTTTTCATTTTTTTTCTTTTTACAAATTATTATTTCAGAACGTAATAATGCCTATTGATAGGATACAAACAAAACAATAAAATATCTTCAGCATTGTGTGTCAGTGTCATGAGTAAGAGTGACATGGTGAAACTGTTGGGTTATGGGTTATAGATCTTATAGACATTTTGACAGCAGGAAACTACACCTGCACCACACCATTGTGCCCCTAACCCCGCCCCAATACTGACACACATACAAAAATGCGCACACACACACTTAGCATATTACACACGCATATGTACCACACAAACTCCGAAGCAGGCTACTCCCCCTTGCACGTGTCCACAGCCCCATGTTGATACCCTAGCTGTTAAATTGCTCCGTTTCACTTGAAGGCATAATTGGCACAAATTGCTCTCTAGGTGATACAGATCCTGTTGTTTAAGACCAAGCATCCCCCTTCTCTCCTCCTTTCTTCCCTCGCTGAAATAGGAACACTGAGATAAAGAAGCGTCCCTGTGTATGATCTTAATTAACTGACGCACTAGCCCCTGTAGCTAAGCACCTAGACCCTTTGGTACCTGAATGAGGGGTGCTCAGTAGGGGTAGCTAAAACACAATGCCGTCTCACACAATGGCTGCCAACCACAGGCAACCTCCTGCTCAACTGCATGTCAAACCATCCCAGCCCCCTACCTAAGAGCAGGGGCATGGGCAGAGAGGCCAAGGAGGGTAGGTGTCCCTCTTTCACCAAACCAGCTCTATCATTAGCCTCAGCGGGGTCAGGAGGCACCATTGTTGGGCTGAATAACTGAAATAGAGTACATGGATGTACTTGGCGCAAGTGTAATCAACACACGTACGTATTACTGTTCTTTATGCAGGGCTATTGGTGTGTGACCAATCTATATGTATCAGCTTTTGTAGCCTGCAGGTGAAATTGACAACTGACATAGCAGCCCACTGTGACTCACCACAGAGTGGTCATTACAATGATGGGGTGTTCTTAAGTTGAGGGACTTGTGTAAAATGATGGGGTTAACATTCCTATTGGCCATTCTATAGGCACATGGCTCAGCAGTAACCCATCCCTTGACTGTTGCTCAATGTTGCTCCGATGGTACCGGATGCCCCTTGTCAATAGTGCACATCTTACCCCTGATTAAACTCTAAAATGCTGTTCCCTGTTAATTCTAGCTATCAGCCCATTAATTCCCCCCCCCACCCCCCTTCTCACTTTGTTGTGTGTCTGCTTGTGCATAAGCACGTCTCATCTGTCTGTTTGTCTGTCTGTCTCGGCACAATCAGATCCTCGGGGAGCTGACAGAGAACCAGTCATGTTGTAATTTAATCAACCAAATAAATTAATTGGATCTCTTGATATGGATCATCTGTCTGCTTCATTGGCTCCAGAAAAGCACAGTCAGGAGAAACATGCTGCAGTCATAGAGGATTAAACGACTGTGGTGAAAGGCTTGGCCCAGTTTTATCAAAATGGTTTCAATTACATTTTACACGTCCTAAGTAACCCTTTTGTGCTCTCTTTCTGGTTGTCTTCTCCACTTTGTCCACTCTCTCCTCTGTGCTGTGCTCTTTTCAGTCCCATGCTTGAGTCCTACTCTGCGCTGCTGAAGTCCCTTCAAGAGGTCATAAACAGGGAGGGCTTTGATGTTTCAGCCCCCATGGTAAGAAGGGAATGAACTGCTATTTCGCCCTTTCCAATTATCAAATCGCAAGTTTTTTATCAGGTCCCCTACTACTGTTTGTGGATTTAGTTTTGGTTCTCTGATAAAACAGATCATTGGTTTAATGCAATAGGCATGCAGTAAGCTGCCACTAGTGGTGATTCAACACATGTGTGCATTTTTTTCTTTTCAATCACTAAATGTCATTCAAGGTGAGTTCTTTGATTTCAAACTGCTAACATGTTTGTTTTGCAAATGTCTGCTTGTAACCCCATTAATTACGTTGAGCCCAGTCAGACTATTGTGCATTTAAATCATTATGAGTGATATTCACCACAGGAGGATTTTTAAGATGGAGATAATAGATCAGAATCTGTGACCCCAAGCTCTTCTGTCACATTTCAACCTCCTCTTCTCTTGAGTCTGTTTACCTCTCTGTCACCTGCTCTGCTTGGCCTCACCTGTGTGTCCCAGCTGTGTGTCTTACCTTTGACATACATCTTTTTAATAATCACTAGGGCCACACAGAATGCCAGAAACATCCATAGGCCCGTCTGTTTCCCACAGGACAGACTTCACACTGTGATGTGTGTGTGTGTGTGTGTGTGTGTGTGTGTGTGTGTGTGTGTGTGTGTGTGTGTGTGTGTGTGTGTGTGTGTGTATGTATGTATGTATGTATGTATGTATGTGTATGTATGTATGTATGTATGTATGTATGTATATGTATATATATATATATATATATATAGCTCCAGGTGACGAGCAGAGGGTTCACAGAAAGTAGGTGAATAAGGCGTGGGAGGCAAGGAGGCAAGTAGGCACACACCCTCATACTGTGTGTGTATATATATATATATACACACACAGTATGAGGGGGTGTGTGTGTGTGTGTGTGTGTGTGTGTGTGTGTGTGTGCCTACTTGCCTCCTTGCCTCCCACGCCTTATTCACCTACTTTCTGTGAACCCTCTGCTCGTCACCTGGAGCCACCTCTCCCCCTGTCACTCACACAGGGTTTACCTCCAGTACCCCCCACCCTCCCTCCCCGAGTGCTGTCACTCACGTCAGATTAACTGCTGACATCATTAAAGCAGTGTGGCCGCCTGACATGCTGTTGGCACAGTCCAGGAATGCAGCCCGGCACTGAGCGATATGGGCACTGGCACAAGAATGCCCAATATGGGTGATAGTCAGTGTGTGCGTTTGTATGTTTATTTGTTATTCCATCATCATAGACTGGTAACAAGATGCAGATTTCATATGAACTGTATTTTGTAAATAAGCAGATTAAAAGAAGGATCCATATCCTAGAGACCATATGTTTTGGAGTCGTTTGAGATGTCTGGGACAGGAGTGGCAGCAGGACTGTGAGTCTCGACAGAGATTGGCTTGTGATTAGTTTGTGGTCCCAGGCTGGCTATAGTCTATATAGCTGGCCTCTAGTCCTTGGCTGGGCTCAACTGGCACTGTTCCCTGATTTTTCTATAGGCTAAACTATAGGAGTTAAGTTTGGCCTCTCCTGATGCCACAGCAACAGTCGTGTTACCGCAGACCCCCCTGCTGGGCTGCAGACATAGAAATAGAATTCTAATTCTGTGGCCCCCAAGACCTTTGGTGGCAAAGCGTGTTAAACAAAGAAAGGGCATATCTAATAAGGACAAAGGCACACATACACAACACTAAGTATAGTAAGGTATAGAGATGCAGCACTAATGTTGAATGGTGTAGAGGAGGATGAATGTAGAGTTCGGTGTGAGAGTCCTCCTTAGGGAAACTATGAGCCAACTGTGAAAAACTCCCAGAAACAATGGGGTTTATTTTTCTTAGATGCCTGTGATTCAGATCCAGGTCCAAACGAAGCTTAGGTCATACTGTTGGGAGAGGATGGGGAGTGGGGTAGAGGAGATTTTGGGAAGGTTGAGATAATAGAGGGGGAGGGATAAAAGAGAGGAGAGGTTTCAAAAAAAGGAAAAAGTGAGCAGATTTTAGGCCAGAGCTTTGTTAATCACTCTTGGCTCTCATCTCAGTAATCAGGAGCCATCCTGAAGAAACTCCAAATAGAAGACAATGATAGTAAAGGTTAAAAACCTCTCACAGTTTGGACAGGCGCCTCTATTCTCTCAGTTTAAGTGATATATATCCTACCACTATTTGATCACTTTTTTCTCCGTCTTGGTGAGAGTGGGTTACTGTTGATCTCTTGTGGTGGAGAGGGTGTTTCAAGGGAAGTCACTCCACCCTTACCCAGGCCCCCTTGGCTGCAGAGCATCACTGTTGTGCCAAGAATGTGCTAGGGTTTCTGGGTGGCAGCCATATTGGAAGCCTGTCTGACAGGTCCATTGTGCGTGTGTCAGATGGCCTCTGTGATTGGGCAGTTGTGTCCAGTCACGTTTGGGCACTGTGTTCCGATCGTCTGTGCTGGTGAGCAGACTGTCCAGTCGCCCTCTCCCAGAGTTTGGGAATACTACCCAAAACAGCACCTTTCCAAAATAATGCAAAAGCAGCAATCTGTTGTTCTTAAGATGTAATGTGAGGGCTTACGTATATATTGTGCGGTCATCTGGCAGAATTCTGGAGATTGCAGTTTAAAGCTAGTAAAATGGGTTATTTGTCACAGCACAACAGAAGCCACAGCCTTCGGAGTCTCAGTCCCGCTCCCCGGATTGTATTTCCGCATTAGTATGTGTGTTTACTTCTGTAGAAAATTAAATTTTTGTATGACTTTTTAATTTTTTTTTATATTCCTGAAGCCTTCTTTTTGCTTGTTCTTTCCCATAGTCAAAGTCGCGTAACATCCTGCGAATTGGGCTTCACTCTCTTGGCTCTGCTTTGTGGGGCGATGACCTGAGTTGCCACAACAACCCTAGAAATGGCCACGCCCTCACTACCTTTCTCTATGGACTGCGTGCTTTGCTGAGGTCATCACTATCAGTTGCAGTAGTTACTGTGCCTTCACATCTCATCCAGGTAAGACAACTCTGGACACATGAAAACAACTCGGCACAGTTCATAAGCATCAGCGTTTACTTAGAATGCAATTTATCTGATAAGCAACCGTAACCTTTATATATAGCTGATATATATCATTTTATGTTAGTTTTAATTAGTAGAAACCAGTTTGTCATGCAAGAATGCCATGATATACAAGCTTAACAAGTCCTAACTGCAGCAGGTTCTGATTTATTATCTAATTCTTTGCTCTGTTGTGTCCGAAACCACTTTCCTTTAAGCGCCACCAGAGGGATAAATAACGTGATAAAGTTGAATAAACTTGAGTTTCGATTCAAGAGACAGTTAAGATTGTTTGTGCGTGGGTTGATGTTTGGCCCATGTGCTTTTTCTTTGTCTTGTTCATTAATGGGGAACAAAATTTGAAGTCTTTTGTAGTGGGGCCTCCTCTTGACCCTGTGGTCCAGTGTCACCCTGGTATGACTCAGGCCTGCGCGGGGGCCTCTTCCTCACGCATCGCTCCCCCAACAGACCCAGTCGAGTGCACACTTCATTCAAAGGCTTCTAAGTTTGTTTGTTTGGGCTTTTAATTACTTGAAGCTGTACACAATGAGAGTGTGTGCCTGTGTATGCATTTTATTCTCTTACAAAATATCCCTCCTTGTAGTTGTGTGTATCTCTGGCTGTGTTTGTGGGGGTGTGTCTATTTGAGTGTTTGGGGGGGTATGAGTCCGCGTGCATGCGTCTGTGTACAGTCTGGCCTCTCAGTGTGAAGGTGGAGTCATCTGCTGAGGCATATGGCAAACCACAGCCCTCCCCCAGACAGTCGGCCATAGACGCACACTCACCAGAATAGCCATCTGAGACTTTCTGCTCAAATGTTTTATCTCGCCTACATTTAAGACATCCTACTTCCTTATAGTCCCCATTCTTAACAACATGGAAGCTGCATTGTGTCTGATCCTTGATATAAAGATATAGGTGATGCTTAACTTTCTGAACAGCTGTGTTGCCACAACATGCTCTGGCTCCAAGCCTATATGCTCGGTGCACAGCGGCCTTGGCCTAGTCAAAAAAGGTAAAGTGGCTAACTAGCAGATGTCAGCTGTGGTGGGAGCAGTCCCCCTGTCCCTCTCTGGCCTGGCCTCCAAACCCTTAATCTGTCCCTCTTCTCCACCCTGGGGAGTGCAGTGAATGAGCGAGGGAAGAAGAGGAGAGGGGGAAATTTTGGACAGAATCAGGTGTTGGATGACTAAGCCAACATGGAGGTAATGAGAGGCTGTTAAATATGGGCATCAATGAAATGACCTTATGATTAGTTTAACCAAACTTGGTGGTGTTGTCATAAAAAAAAAAATAAAAAAAATTCTATTTGATCAGCTAAGGCACCAAGGTGTTCGGGCTGCTCATTATAAGTTAATGTCAGTGTGCATGCTATGTTATGAATTGTGTTTGCAGAGCTTCTTTCTGCCAGTACCTTTGCTTGGATAATTAGCTTAGTTAACGGCGTGTGGCCTTTTGGAAAACTGTCTAGACTAGTAGCAGGCCTAGCTGGCCAAGACCACACTGGACTCTCTATCTATTATTAAGCAGCTTGGGAAGTTGAGCAACTCACTGAAAGCCTCCTCAAAGCAGCCCAGTGCCACAGTCCATCTGAAACATTAATTAGGCTTGTCCTAGCCTGGTGCTGCTGCTCAGGCTAAGTGGTGTCCTGACCTATGCAAATGTTTATTCAGGTAACGTTGTTTAGTACTGTGGTGGGGCTACAAAACCTGCAGGCTCATTTTAATTTTCCTAGAAATGTACCATAAATTTTCAATTTACCTTTATGTTTAAAGTCATCATGACAAATACCTGTCTGTGGACAGATTTGATCAATGCGATGCGACACAACTTCTGCAAGATGCAGTCAGAAAACTTTACAGGTGTTTATTTGAGATTAAAATGAAGATAGGATTTGAAGATGGGTGTGGTCCATACAAGGGTGCTAAAGTAAGAGGGTAGGAAGCCGGGAAGAGGCCATCGGCCACCCCACCTTACGCCCTAGCTCTTCCTATGACTTGTTCAGAGGATTTATACTGATGGAATCTGAGCTAATTGAGCCGGCATAGACTTTCATTGCAGAACTGAAGTGACTCTTGCTTTAGTCCCTTATCAATTATAAATACGCAAAAAAAGAAAAGAAAGATGTAACCTCCTAAAACTCAAGGAACTGTGGAGCACTTGCATGCCTTACTGACGTCATTCTGCCCTTCTGCCACTGAACTGAGCAGTTTGGACACTTTGAATTCCTCTGACTTTGAAACTTTTGAGTCTTTGCCAAGGAGTCTCATTTTTGTATTATAGCGAGCACAGAAGAATTATTATGGCCGAGAAAAATTAGCACACATAAAGTTTAAGCAGATCCTCTCTCTCATTCTGACACTATTGGCCATACTGTGCCATAAGTGTTTTGAATAATGTGTTGTATTCAAACTCTTACGTTGGCTTTATTGAGGCATTTAAGAGACCTCAGATACCCTGTAAGTGCTGGCGGTCCTGACTGGTGGGATATGCATACTTTAAAAGTAGGACAAAAATGAAAAGGAAGAAGAAAGAGTGGGGAAAAGACATGAAGGCATGAAAACTGCATTAGGCGGTGGCAGCCAACACAGAGAGAAGGATGTGAATGATTCAAGAGGCAAAGGGATTAATAATGCAGGACTCCCTCTTTCCCTCCATCCCAGTGTCCCTCTCGTTCCCCTCCTCTCTCTTTACCCTCTGACTCTACCCTTTTGTATATTTCTCCTTCATTCTTTCTATCTACTGTATTCGCCCCCTGACATGTCGTCTTTGTTGTCAAGTCACTGACCTAACCAGTAGGGGGAGCTCTCCCCATCAAGCCTCTGCTGCTTTCTCCCACTTCCCCTCTATCCTCCCCTGCCTTGTGCAGGTTTGAGAGTGTCTCAACGGTTAACTTTTTTGTAAAAAATTTGTTTGATGAAGTAAAGATCATTTCAGTGTGTTTTGATTGACTTTTCCCAAGCCACTTTTGTATATGTGTGCCTGATGTAAGGTGTAGGTCCATTTTCCTGCCCCAACATCACCTGTGTGTAACCCCTATCAGGGCTCTTTCCCCTCTATACCTCATCACCCTCACCTAAGCCATGGGCAGAAATGACCTGGCCACGGGACATGATGACCTAATTTAATTGCAACACTGATGGCCCGTCAGGTGGCTTTTAATTACCTGCTCATGTTTCACTCTCTGTGTGTCTCTGTCTCCCTCCCTCTCTCGACCCTACAGGACAGAGCTCTAATGGGCAGCATAACCAGGCTATGTGACAATGCCATAGCCCTGGAATCATTCAAAGGCTCTGAGAGAGAGACCAACCCACTCTACAAAGATTACCATGGTAAGAACACACACACTTGCTTATCTTTCTGTCTCTTTTCCATCAAATACACACACATACACACAAGCAGTGCATTAAGGCTGGGCTGTGGATGGAGGCAGGGCAGCCCCCTTGCAGGCCAGGCTGTCAGTGTGTGTTAGTGTGCTGCTGCTCAATCAGACGTGCTCCTCAGTAGACAGGCCGGGGGGGATTCAGCTGCCACGCTGTACCCCCTCTCCCTCTCCCTCGCACCCTCACCCCCTCCATCCCGGCCTCCTCCCCCCTACAGCAGAGCCTCTCTCCCTCTCGCCTCGCATCGCCTCGCCCCCTCTCCATCCCCAGTCCCATACCCCTGAGGCTCTGGAGCAGAGCAGACCAACACTGGGGAATCGATATTCTCACCATCACTCTCTCTTCCTCTCTGCCTGTATCTCTTCATCCCTCACTCAATGTCTCCATGGCCAGCATGCTCTGCTAATATATTGAGGGCAAGGCTTTCAGTAGGAAAGAGGACACTGGTATGGGACGATTTGAGAGATGGAAACGAAGAAAGGAAGGGGGCAACATAGTTTGCCTCTGCTCTCTCGGCCCTCACCATCACTTTTTCTTTACGGTTTTATCATTCCTTCTTTCTCCTGTTTGCTTCCCTCTTTTTTATTGCACTCTTCGTGCATAAAGGTCAGTTTAAGCGAGTGGAGTATTTTTAGCCGTGCCTCTCGAACTCTCCGACTCACTCTTGCGCTTTTCCTTTCATTTCCCCCCTCCCTCCCATCCTCGGGTTAGACAGCCCCGGTTGTGACAGATGAGGGGATGAGGAATAAAAAACATTCAATGGCAGATTTTGGTTTCGTCCAACACCATGTTTTATTTAGATAACACATCCCATAGTGATCACATTCCTCTGCCTTGTAAAGGCAGGTGGCATGTGCACCCATTCAATATATGCACGTTGTAGTGCATCACTTTTTAAACTAATGTTGTAGTACAAAAAGGTTGTTTGGAATTTGCAATTAATACTATTTGAATTCCTTGTTCAAGAATATAGTTGCCATCTGTTTAACCAGCCAGAGAAATTATGGTTAGGTTATGAAATACATTTATGTGCATGATTGTTTTGATGTGTGTTCATGAGTGCAAACGCATCTGGTACGAGTGTGAGAGTGCGTGCGGATGCGTGTGCGTGCGTGTTTGCGGCAGCAGTTCAGGGCTGCTCAAAGCATGCTGGGAAGCCTGTCACTGCAAATCAGGCAAGGGGAAATCACCCAAGTGCACAGAGGAGAGAACCCACCATCCCCCACTTTCTCTGTCTGTCTCCCTTTCTCCATTACTCCCTCGATCTCTTCTTCTCTCTCTCACGCTCATTTAACCATTCCCACTTTTACAGTACTTTCCAGTTTTATGAAAATGTAACTTTGTGGTGACAGGAAAAGAGAAACAAAGAGTAAAATAATACTCCACAGCTTCCCTCTATCCTTTGCAGGAATCGCTAGCTTCTATGTTCTCTCATTGCTGTAATGTGTCCTTTAATTGGCAAATTTAATTTACAGTACAGCCATGCTCCAGCCTGTAGAGAAATACGATCAGAGTAGGAATGGAGACATTGAAATGTTTATAGATATCACATAACATGTATTTTTTTGGGTGGTTTTGTCTATCAGTGATATATTTGTATTTCACTACAATACCACCATGTTTCTGGTCAGCAGAGTTTACTTACTATACAACGTAGATGTCTGAAAAACACTGTTTGTCGATGACTTATACTACATTCAATTAATTCCCTCAAGTAGACAAGGAGAGTTAACTTCAAATCAAATTTGGAAAAAAGTTACATTGATTTTTGCGCAACATTTTCAATGGAATCAGCAGGTTCCTTCTGGAAAACAATTTTACGATGCTGACTGTTACGCTTGTTTTCAATGAAAATAACTTTTTGTCGGTATCAAAAATAGAAGCTATTTGAAATGTACAAATATTAGGAATCTATGAGGTTGTCATATTAGATAGAAATTGCCTGTCATGTGTAAAGTTACAAACAAATCCTCCATGTATGAAATCTGCACTATTTTTTACAAGATTTCCACCCTTGTGTTGTCTTCGGGTCAAAATGACCCGTGTACGAGTGTACACTCACCTAAAGGATTATTAGGAACACCATACTAATACTGTGTTTGACCCCCTTTTGCCTTCAGAACTGCCTTAACGTGACATTGATTCAACAAGGTGCTGAAAGCATTCTTTAGAAATGTTGGCCCATATTGATAGGATAGCATCTTGCAGTTGATGGAGATTTGTGGGTTGCACATCCAGGGCACGAAGCTCCCGTTCCACCACATCCCAAAGATGCTCTATTGAGTTGAGATCTGGTGACTGTGGGGGCCATTTTAGTACAGTGAACTCATTGTCATGTTCAAGAAACCAATTAGGAATGATTGGAGCTTTGTGACATGGTGTATTATCCTGCTGGAAGTAGCCATCAGAGGATGGGTACATGGTGGCCATAAAGGGATGGACATGGTCAGAAACAATGCTCAGGTAGGCCGTGGCATTTAAACGATGCCCAATTGGCACTAAGGGGCCTAAAGTGTGCCAAGAAAACATCCCCTACACCATTACACCACCACCACCACCACCAGCCTGCACAGTGGTAACAAGGCATGATGGATCCATGTTCTCATTCTGTTTACGCCAAATTCTGACTCTACCATCTGAATGTCTCAACAGAAATCGAGACTCATCAGACCAGGCAACATTTTTTCCGTCTTCAACTGTCCAATTTTGGTGAGCTCTTGCAAATTGTAGCCTCTTTTTCCTATTTGTAGTGGAGATGAGTTGTACCCGGTGGGGTCTTCTGCTGTTGTAGCCCATCCGCCTCAAGGTTGTGCGTGTTGTGGCTTCACAAATGCTTTGCTGCATAGCTCGGTTGTAACGAGTGGTTATTTCAGTCAAAGTTGCTCTTCTATCAGCTTGAATCAGTCGGCCCATTCTCCTCTGACCTCTAGCATCAACAAGGCATTTTCGCCCACAGGACTGCCGCATACTGGATGTTTTTCCCTTTTCACACCATTCTTTGTAAACCCTAGAAATGGTTGTGTGTGAAAATCCCAGTAACTGAGCAGATTGTGAAATACTCAGACCGGCCCGTCTGGCACCAACAACCATGCCACGCTCAAAATTGCTTAAATCATCTTTCTTTCCCATTCTGACATTCAGTTTGGAGTTCAGGAGATTGTCTTGACCAGGACCACACCCCTAAATGCATTGAAGCAACTGCCGTGTGATTGGTTGATTAGATAATTGCATTAATGAGAAATTGAACAGGTGTTCCTAATAATCCTTTAGGTGAGTGTATATGTATGTGTGTTGATGGGTCATTTTGACCCAAAGACAACACGAGGGTTAAAAAATGAAGCACACAACTTTGTCTAGGTTGTTTCATTGGCACAGTGTAACGTAAAACATGTACATTGTGGATATGCACACTGGAATATCTTGCTTGTACGTTTACTCCAGTGTTGATGCTCTGTTCAGCTCAGGTAGTTCTAATCTGCTGTCACTGTCCTTCCCAGGTCTGCTGCATGTGCGCCAAGTACCTCACCTGAACTGTCTGGCGAGTAAACTTCCCGACCACAAGGACCTGGCCTTTAAGCTCAAGAGAAAACAGTTCAGTATTGAGGTAAGTTGTCAAGCTTCGTGAGTGTCTTTATAAACAAAACACACTGTTAAGGGTTCTACCCTCTTATCAGAATCAGATTTTCTAATGTGTTTTTGTAACGTGCTATGTAACCATTAACCTAAAACAAGAGCTGAATTTAGATGAGTAATTATTTATTGAGAAAGCCATTACATTTGTTCCCATTCATCATGTTTGTAGCAGTGCTGAAATTAAGTGCTGATGATAATGAGAAGTCTCGCACGTTAGTTCTGCCACCCTGTATCTACTATTGGGTGTCAAAATCAAAGGTGAAGCTATATTGACTGTTGCTGCCACACTTACTCCAGAGGCAACAGAGTGAGAACAATCTCTTTCTTTATTCATGAATATACAATGAAAAAATACTGGGGGAGTTTAAGTTAATGGTAAGAATTCACATTTTTATAAACTGAAGGAGTATGAAGTAAGTATTGATCAAGATGCTTGGACATGTCCCCAGCCATCCATGACCAACAAAAATGAAGCAACCGTAACACACATTGTTGCACTATCAGAAACATTCTAAGCCACAAAAGCTCCCAAGGGAACAAGCTCTGTACGGTAGGTGCTGCTGACTTTGTCTGGCAGGCTGCTGTTCATTCATTCATTCGTTCAGCTGGCAACAGCCGTGACCTGCTGAGAAAGAGGAGCAGGAGACAGCAGCTTCACTTCATACTGTAGCCAATAAACTCATTGAAATGGCAGTATGATCAATAGGGATTTTATTTAGAAATAAAATGCTGGGCCAACAACTACTCTGGACAGATGCAAGACCAGAAAATTACACAATTTTACATAATGCTTCATATCACTCCAAAAATAATAATTCATATTTTGACCACAAGACACTTAGTGATTCTCATACAAACACTAATTGCATGATGAAGCATGCAGAAGTAGAGTATCAATGTTTAAAAAGGTAAATAAGTATGTCACTACTCACAGGATTAAACCGTTCAGCAGCAGTGAGTTTGGCACCAAGCCCTCAATTCTGAATTGTTTTATTCGCCAAATATACAATGTACATTTTACACGGAAGCCAGATAAACAAAGTATTTCCCTCACCAATTCAAAGTTTACTTGAAGAGAAAAGATGCACAGTGGTTGGTCCTCTAAGATATTTTGAAAAACTCTGGTGTTAAAATCCTGTTTGCTGCTGAAAAAATAATAACATTTGAGAAAATAAAGCTATCAACTAGTTTAGCAGCGATAAGGTGTGCACTCTCTTAAAATCACTGTCAGCACTTGAGATGATGGTGCATGCCTCATTCGTAACTAGTGCTTTATTCGTGATATACTCTCATACCCTGGTTCATCTGCTCCATCGTGAGTTGAAGTGGCCAATCTTTTAATTTGCTGTGTCATATTTGAGGTTTTATGTATTCCCTTTCAACTGAACAACAGCATTGCTGACTCCAGCTGCATCAATGACAGCTGATCGCCTTCATGTTACCTCTGAGGGCTGAAAACCGTTTTGGAGACCCCTGAGAAGAAGGTGGTGATGGCGCTTAGGTAAAAAATAAACACCCTTAACACCCCTAGCAGAGCACAGCTGGTGCAAAGTGAGACTGAGCTGGTGTGCATAGCAGTGCTCAAAATGGCCATTACGATAGGTTTCCTTCATCAAGGTCTGTATGCTGCGGACATCGTGGTGACACTTCCATATGCTTGTGTAATCAAACTGTGCCCTAACTTGAGTGCTTCCAGTACACGGTTGATGGTGTTAGACAGGCATACAGCAATAGTTTCATCCCTAACTTCCACAGTCTCTAAAAAACATACAAACAACAAACAATGTCTCCGCCACTTGCACAGTAACTTACTCCCTGTGCACCTGGTACATGCAGTAGACATGCAGGTACATACATAGAGGTTCCTTTGAAAACTGGCTGAGCATCATAGTGCCTCCGGAGCTGTGAGTTGCCCTCGCACATTGTTTCAGATATACCTCGGAAAATCTCAGGGTTGTGAGGGTCCTCATGTTGCACCATTTCACGTTTTCCACACAGTTTACTATGGGTCAGTCAATTCCCTGATTGTGTGAACTGTCAATTTGGGTAGCTATGTTTGCTCTGCCCGTATAGAGTAAACGCAGCACAGGATTATATGGCCTTTTCATTTCTTCATTAATTTTGATCCAGGATTTGTTCTCCTCTTTCTCTTCCTGTCAGAGATGCATCCATTTTGCATGTACCACATCATCAGTCTCACTCAGAGCAATCAATCTGTCACTGAACTACCACTCAGGAGACAAATTAAAAGGCCCTCCTCTTGGCTCAGGCTCATGATTGGTCCTCATTACATTATCATTACCTTATCACACCCTCTGGTCCCTGGCTCTTAGTGAGTCCTATTGTCTCAGGCAGGAGGTGAGGGGGAGGAGAGGAATGCCCCCCACCAAACCTTCTCCACATCCTACGGTCAAGCCCTTCTCTTTTTCTGCCAGCCCTCACCATCCTTCTTACCCTTTCTCCTGTCTGCATTGGCCCGCTTCCCCTCCTCTTTCTGACCCCCTGAATAGGCCACTCCAGTATAGATTTATATGGTCCGTAAAAGTCAAGGTGGTTATCCTCAATGGTCTTTTAATTAGGCCTCTGTATTGGGCAGGCCAGGGGGCAGAGGCCTAGAGCATCCCTGTAGCTCTGTGGAGCCAGGTGTCATATATCCCAGCAGCACATTGTAAAGTCCACGCTTTGTCTGCCTTCCTTGTTTAAGGAGCTTTATTGGAGTTTTTGTTGTTGAATGGTAACCATACTCTTGTATTGCCCTCATACACGGAGTGTTAAAATAGTGATATCCAAAGAGGGTTAAACATTTTGAAATAGCTGTGATTGTTGACACAAGTGCGCAACTAATATGAAACGTCAATCACAATCCTTGGCCATCACACATTTTTATGCGTCAGGGAATTTCCCAGAGAGCATTCTATGGTATCACTAGTCATGCATCAAATCAATCAGAACAGACATTGTATTACGCTTTTATGTTCTAGTGTTGGGTTTTCTGGCATTTTGATTTGCTGTCATTAATTAGTACATCACCTTAGATGGAGATGTCACAAAGGTATGAGTGCATGTTGGCTCTGCGTCCGTCGTTGCAGATTCTGGTTAATATCAGTATACCTGTGTGTATATCTTTGCATGCAGGACTACCGCTGTGCTCTGACGTGGCTCCTCGTATACTTTGTTTGACCTGTTGGTCAGCTGCCTCGGTGGGCCACTGATTGACACATGAGATGGTGATTGGATTCTAAACCCAGTGTCTGATGTGTGACAGCTCACACCATCCCTGCTAATCACCTCATTTACTCAAGCTACAGGACTCCTCTGCCTGGGGCCACATATTACAGCATTCTCTTACCAAGTTTTGTGCTCACGGTCTGTTTTCTTCCACACATCTACTGTGATAATGATAGATCACTGCTCCTGCTACGAAACATTTCTTTCTACTTTTGACTCCTTTTCTATATTTTAAAGGCAGCAAAGTCAGCCTTCACTCTGTGTTTTATCCATTTGGATTTATATGCGGCAGAGTGTTGGTGAATGACAGGTTATTGACAGCACTAGCTTCTCACCAGTTGGGTCGGGCAGATACATGTCACCCCAGCTGTGCTTGGAGTCATGCTGATAACTAATTTCCTAACTGTTGGTTGACTCACACGTCTATCACCGAGCGCCTCAGGAACAGCTCACAGAGTACAGGTTTTGTCAATAGATACATGTTTTTGTGTACAGTTATAATTAATAATTCATTACTCCTAATTTAAGAGGTTTTACTAGCCTACATTAATTCTCTGCCCTGCACTCAGCACCATCATCAAAGTTCTTTTAATTCCTTGATAAGGTTACCGTGAAAACAGTTGACGTTTCCAAGAGTTCAAACTGCGGTTGATGAGTAGTTATTAGCCATGACGCCTGAAGCCAGAATTAACCCATGGCCCTGCCTGAGCAGGTAGGGGAGTGTTAGGTGTTTAGACCAGATTAACACATACTCAAACATTGCCTACCCCCACACGCATATTGACATTCATGCAATGACACAAGCACATACTTACTAAGAAACGCATGCACGTAGGTGACACGCAATGTGCGTGAGAATTTTCTCACTTACTCATATTAAGCTGTCACAGGCTTCTTTCTCTACTTTCACAATGCAAGATGCTTTGAGGATGAAGCTCTGAAGAATGCAGATGGTACGCAATTACATTCTCCTTACCTTTGTTTGACCCTTTAAACTGACAGGCAATGTGCCTGTGGGGTTCTGGGGTGCCAGAGGCAGGTCACAGGGTCAAATACAGTATAAGACGGGGATTTGTGTCAAATTAGTCTTCACCTAGACAGGCTATTTGTGTCCCTGACTGCCTCGTCACTTGGATGGCTATGTAGGCAGGTATTTGCTACAAGCTAAACTTTGTAGTCCTGGGTTCTTAATGTTGTACATTTTAAGTCACCATTGGAGAGATTCAGTTTTTTCTTTTTAAAGCTTCCAGCAAAAACGTTGAACTTTGCTCAACGTTTGCTGAAACGCAGCACAACTTTATCCCTCACGGTGCTTCGTTTTGCCAATCAAATACAAGTGAGAGCACCTTCTTGGCAGGCTACTTTATAGCATGAACAATGTATTAATAATGTTATATAAAAGACGAAATAATTGCCATCGTGAGTCGTAAAAATGAGAGTATTAGAAACTGCTGTGCAGTGTTTTGACATCTGAAAGGCCTTGAAACTCATCTTCTACTCAGATTGGCCACTTGGACTGGATGAATTTTTTGTCATCATCTCACCATTACCTAAAACAGCACATGCCTACAAACACAGCCCCTGGTCTATTTTAATGCAGGCTTTGGTCTCAACATCCAAAATAGCAAACAAACACAGATGCCTCGTGTCAGCCAAAGTCCGGCATTAAAGGTAAATAAATACCAATTTAATGGATATGATGCTAGGTTGACAATGCAATGTATTTTTTACTTTCAGAAAAACAACTCTACAGTCATACAAACATCTCAGATTATCCAATGACCTTCCATCCCATATGACATGCACGTAGTATGGAGAATAGTTTTAAGCTTAGTGGAAGCAATGAGGAAGCAGAAAAGGGGAATGAAGAGGGTGATGGTGCTGAGTAGGAGAAGACTTAAAGAGAAGAGGAAGCCAAACTGAAAGAGTCCGAAGGAGGTGTACAGAGTAGGTTAATGTTTCTTGGCATGTCCTCAAAACGTCTTTAAGACAACGCCTGTGTCTGCTCTCTGTTGAAGCCTGTGGGTGCCGAGGGAAGGGTGTTAATGGACCTATGTGAGGAGCAGAGCGAAGGCTTGGGGAGGAGGGGGAGGCATAAACGGAGAGGAGCAGTTAAGTGATTCTCAGGTCAGGTCTAATTAAAATGAGGGCTTTTCCTCAGAGGCACCAAACCGTCTTATTGAGAGAGAAATAAAAAGGGAGGGAAAGAAAGAATTGTAGAATGCAGAATGAGTTAGACAGAGACCCAATCCTCAGGGCTTGTTTGTGTATTTGCTTATATGTTTGTTTGTATTCCATGCCTGGTCGTATATCTGCTTCCCCAAGTCTTAAATAATGCTCGGTACTAAAGATCAGAGAAAAGCCATTGTTGAAAATAACTCATATGGTGAAAAAACTGGGTCATTTAATATTTACTTCCATTAGCGGATCACAATGACTATTTGCAGACTGAGTAAACTGGATACAAACAATAGGCTTATTGGATGTCCTGAACCTATTAGTAAAATGCAAAAAAATCCTTATATTCTTCATACATCTGCCAGTGATGTGTACGTCTGCCATGGGAATCACGATCAGATGGGAATGGACCTTTTGGAATAATATTCCAATTGAATAATTTATACTTCCTCCCTTGGTGCACACCAGCCTCTGTCGCAATTTGGAATGAGGTGTGCTTATGGTTTGTGCGTGTATGAGAAAGAGAGAGACGGAGAGCCTGGTGGAGGCCAGTCAGTGGCACGCGATCCGACCCCACAGCCGAACAATATTCACAACATACACCAGATTTTCATTAATTATTTAACAGGGATTTTATCTATTCTGCAAATGTGCATGTGTGTTTGAAAAGGCCCTGCTTGTAAGGTCTCTGTGCTGAGTCTTGGGTGTGTGGAGGGGAGGGGGGGATGTGCATGTTTTTTGTGTTTGTTTGTATGTTGGGACTTGCGTGATGGGACCTGCAACGGATTTGCTGCACTGGCGCATGAACTTCTTAAATATTGATCTTTGTTAAATCTATTGATTGAGAAAACCAAAGCTACTTCACTAAGGCCAAATCGTATGAAGGTTCCACTGAGTTTTACGTCAGGAAATGCAAATTTGGCAGTGGCATAGAGGCTCCATTGTATAGAGGATGTGCTTGTCTTGACAAGGTCAAGGTTCAGAATTCATAAGGACAATAGCTAAATCAGTCATTAAGGATTTAAAAAACATTTTTATCCTCAAATGCCTCGGGGGGGAAAAATAGTAGTAGCCGTTGTGTTTGCTGTAGTCAAGTCAAAGTGCAACAAGAGATATCTGGGGTTTTGCCAAATGTACTGCCCTCTATACTATATCAACACAATGCCGAAACGTTTCTTACAAACGTGGAGTATTAAAGGAAAACCAAACAGGGCATATGTGCTCCTCCTGCCAGACTGAGTAAGAGTGTGGTCTGCCTAAACTTGCCCTGGAAGTGAAGCTGTTTCATCAGTGAGCAGTGAACCCTTAACATGGTCCACGCACCACTCAGCCCCCATCAGACTAGACTGGCCACATTGGACTCAGACCTGATTAGAGTAGCCTAGTTGTCTTCAGCTCCCATTAGAGGGAGAAAGGAAAAAAAGGCTGTAACTTGCATGCCACCCCACATCCATGGGGTCTTGTGGTACTATAGGGTATGTGTAAGTGTGTTCAGAAAGGGTTCACCATTAGCATAATGATTGTGACTGGGGAACCTTAGGCCCCATGGTGCTTATAAACTGGGTCTTCTCTTTATCCTTGGCTTCTGAATCATTTTATTGTTATCTCCTAATTTTGCCTTAGGTCCATTTACTTTTGTTCTTTTAAAAAATAAAAATAAACATTATTTACAAGACTGATTCACTGTAAAGCCTGTGCAAAGCATCTACTGTTTTTTCTCACAGTGAAGCATCATTCATTGCTCACTTTTGTTCTTTGGTTGTGTAAACATAATACTTAGACTTGTTTGTTAATAGAAATTAGAAATGATATGATGCAGCAACCAAAATACATATCTTGAGTGTTTCATTTAATAGACATTAAATCATCTGTCACTCTGCATATTAGACTGCACAGAATAGGGCATGAGCATTTGCAATCATGCATATGTTTTCAAAAAGCTAGATGTTCAGTTCTATAAACAATCCCCAATCTAAAATTGCACTGAAACCCTGTTAACATCATTGCTGAGACTTGAATAAATGGTGGCGAAAGGCAGAAGTTGTCCTGTTTTGGATGGTGTCATTTTAAACCAGCCAAAATGAAAAAGTCCCCTCACTGCTGTTAGTCCAAAGAGAAAGTTCAAATTGCCACAATGAGCACAAACGGCTCCATGGTCGGAGTGGTTCAAAGGTGGAATGTTGATCCGGAGCAGGAGCATCCAACTCAGGAAGGCTCTCTGCTTGGGTCCTAAAAATAACTTTCCCACACTCAGTGCTCAGTGTCCTAGAGGGGTCAGGAGGAGGAGTGTGTATGCATTTCTCTGTGTGTCTGCTCAGTGTTTATGTATGCCATGCTGCTGTGAATTAAACACATTTAAAAACACACTGTACTTGTATAACGCTTTTCTAGTCTCCCGAACACTCAAAGCGCTTTCACACTACATGTCATCATTCACCCATTCATACACTGATGGCAGGGGCTACCATGCAAGGTGCCACCTGTCCATCAGGACTAACTAACATTTATATACAACGTTCACACACCGTAGGAGACACACAAGGACACATCGACATGGACTAGTGGAGCCGGGGATCGAACCGCCGATCCTGATTGAATGATGACCCTGCTCTACCACCATAGTTGCCCCGTTAAGACGCACATAATGTGTCTGAACAAGATGATGTATACACACATTTTTGGGATTGTTTTACTAAATATTTGTTTTCTAATTGGTTAAATGTCTTCTTTGTTTGTGAAGAGGGGAGTTGAATGGACATATTAAGAGATATGACCAGCAAACCTACTTTGTTTAAGGAGGGTAAAACTGATTTTGATCTATTTGCCTTTTTTATGCAGTGCAGTCAGCTAAAATCATAAACATAAAGATGTATCATCCACAACAACACTTGCAGTACGAGGTTGGCTACATCGTTTTTTTGGGGGGTGGGGGGGGGGGGTTCTTACTACAATGTAAGACTTATGTCTTCAGAAAGAATATCCACATGAGACAGTCCTATATTTAAGGAGTCATTTCCAGACTCCTCCCAACAAAATATGTGTGCTTACTTCATTCATTTGATGGCATAAGAAAAAGTAGACTGAGAGATGCCAGACCAGTTGGACACTGGTCAGCAATCCCTCAATGAGTCCTTGCTTGATGAAAAACAAATTGGGTGTTTTGATCCTCTTTCTTTCTCTTTATCTCCATGCACACCATAAAGGCATTTGTTTCAGCTAATCATGGGAGGTACTTAACCCCTGCTACTGTGAATATGGTTGTGTTTAAAAAGGATTCACTCAACAGTCAACACAGAGTTGTTTAAAGTGGTGTCGGCCATTAAGAGAAGTTGGCCAGCCGCTGAATGTAGTCGTGCTCATGTATTTTATGAGGGTAAGTGTCCTTTTCCTTCAGAGCTCACAGGTGGCTACTGAAAGGCTTGGACAAATGATGGAGGATAGCTAGGACATACATAGAGGCCTGAATAGACTTTAATTACACTCAGCAGATGAGTCAGAGGGCCATTTGAAGGACAAGCCTGCACTTCAAAAGGCAAGTTAGAGGGCAAGTTGATGGCGCTTTATCGAATAGTTTGCGACCCCATCCGAGAATTAAGGTGCATGTTTGAGTCAGTAATCTTGCGTTTATGCCGCAAAAATAGAACAATTTATTTTGTGTGTGTGTGTGTGTGTGTGCGATACCTAACACACATACGTGAATGTGTGAAGGTGGGGGAGGCACTGGGTGGGAGAATACTCCAGTGTGTGGCTTAACCAAACTTTCCTTTTGTCCCTAACAATGATGAGTGATGATGAGTGACAGGGGTGTTAGGAGTGGGATCTGGGGAACAGAATGCTCCTAAGCAGTGCTCACCCAAACTCACACAAAAGGCAGCAAAGGGTCAAATCTGAGGCAAGCTTCTTATGCACTAGGATATAATTTTGCACCATGTTATGTTTTAGCATAATAAGCTAAAACATGTCTTTGCTGTGTTCATGTTGACTTTTTATGTATTACTTATTATGCAGTTCCACCACTATTCTTTACATCAGTATGAAAAGGACTTTGCAGTCTTTTTGACGTATACAAATGTTGTCAGTTATTGATTATCAAAAGCATCTTTACTGGCAGTCAAATCACATTGAGCCCCTGAGATACCTCTTGCCTTTTCTTTGCCCTCCTTTTAAATTTTAATAATATGGTTTACCTCTCTCTCTCTCTCTCTCTCTGCACCACTTCCTTTTCTTGACCCAGCCTTACTGCATATCAGTGTATCTCCTCACTCTTAAGCAAGTAAGAAAACATGCACCGTGGTCATTTTGTTACGCACAATCCATACATTCTGCTTACACAGCCCAACTCTACACACAGAAACGCCTCCCTTTACCCCTCCACACACACACACACATTATGCCCCACCGCTAGCTAGGGATGAGGAGGACTTGCGTGCAAGTGTTTCCCAGGAGGCAGTTGTAGACTGAGGGTTCTGAGGCCCGCGGATGGCTTTAGATGGCGGTTAGTGAGGAACCAGTATTTCTTTTCTTTTTTTTGCCTGCTCTCCTTCTACCCCTCCCCCTTTCTGAGCGCAGGCAGTGAGCGTAATAGGGGGTGACAGCTCACCTCTCCCTAGCGTGCCTACAGTCCTCGGGGCGCTAGACCCCCCCACCACCCCCAAGTCCCGGAAGGCCACAAAGGTTACTCCATATGTTAGTCTGAAGATTCTTGTGAATCTTTTTTTCCCCCTCAGACAAGCATATTTTATTATGTCAAGTCAGGTTTTGTATGAATACAATAAAATCAGCTATATTTCTGCTTGATCCCCTCATCATGAATGGAGCATGGAGTCTCTTTCATTGTTTTACTTTTTTGCTCTGTCATCCTCTGCCTCCTGTTCTTCTGTGTGAGTTGCGACTCAGTGGTGTGAAAAGATCCAGGGCCTGGAGTTTCACATCTATTAAAGGCTTCATGTTTGGAGAGGGAAGTGATCTGATGGCCTGGTGCTGTACGCTCACTTACACAGACTGTTTGTATGGGGACGATGTGTACGCTTGCTTCATCACCCACCGTGAATTTGTGTGTGTGTGCATGCCTATATGTGTATTTGTGGGCCTGTGTTAAGCATGCATTTAATCTTGACAGTGTATCTTTACATGCCTTTGCGATTTCCAAACATTAGTTTTGTTTTAAGTCTCTGAAACATTGTTTCATGACTTTATTTTATTTGACAAAAAGTAAGAAAATTGTACACCTCAGTTTAATTTCTATTTCAAAAGTTTAAATACATTCAGTTTGTTTGTTTGCTTTGTTGGCGATATGATGGGAATATTTTATGTCTCTGTTGAAGATATTAAAATGTTCACTTCTTGAGTGACTTAATTTACTCATATCAGAAACAACCTGCTTTACCTCAACAAGAGGAAAGATCCCAATGAGCGTCCCTCTCCAGATTAATCTCACAGGACATGAAAGCTAACAGCCTCCTTTGATGCACATCTTGAACAACACATTCAACAGTCATCCTTTGAGCTTTCTGCATCAACAGAAGTCTGACAAAGAGACAGTAGCTGTGATGCACACAATTATAATTAAATTAGCACAATGAATATATTGCACCCCTCAACATAATGCACATCTTGGTGTTTGTGTGTGTCTTTGAATCTTTACAAGAGTGTTAATGCTTGTGCAAGTCTTGGATAGCCGGCGAGTGAAATTGTATAATGAGTAGTATGTGTATTGAGAGGAGGGTTTGCGTGCTTAGATGGGCAAGGAATAGCGCACAAAAGCATGTGTAGTGGTGAATATTAGAGTAGGCAGAGTGTTAGCAAGGTCACTCTGTGTACAGAAAGAAAGAAGTGCTTTCCCATCTCAAATGCACTCCCTCTTTCTCTCTCCCACTCACTCTGTTCCTTTTGTCGAACGCTCCCTCCCTCTACTCCTCTTTTTTTAATCATAGCGAGCTTTTTAAGAGTGTTGCTCTCTCTACATTGAGAGGCTTTAATCCAACTAAACAGCCTTCACATTCACCCTTTTCACCTCATTTGCTACCAGACACAAAGTCAACTTGGCATCTTATAAGATGTTGCCTGTTTTTAGATGTTGTAGTCATGATGAACATTCCTACTAAACTCAACTTTGGCCCCCCAAGAGATAGGCAAGCTCATTTGGATGGTCGGACAGAAGTGCACAGACACAGCAGCACTGCTGTGGGAATCAATCTGCTAGGTTAGAATATCCAAGGTGTGTGTGTGTGTGTGTGTGTGTGTGTGTGTGTGTGTGTGTGCGTGTGCGTGCGTGTGCACGTGCATGTGTGTGAGAGAGTGTGTGTGAGAGAGTGTGTGGCTTCCCAGCATCCTCTCCAAACACCCTGCAGGCTAAAGTGGAATCCCAGCCAACGCCCCACATATCACCCCATGTGATGTTTGGGGACGCATCTGACACCTACTCTGGACATGCACACGTCTTTTTTTTTTTTAAACATATGAGCTTTCTATCTTCTCTCCATGTGGTGTGCATGCACATCACCACTTATGGCCTTAATGGCAGCCTACATATCAGAGAAGAAGCACTGGCCTGGTGTAATCTGACTTGTCTTAATTACAGGCAGTATCCAGTAATAGGCTGCTTCCATAGATATCAGCCATTAGAGCAGTGTCTCTGACGGGAGAGGCCTGATTGGCTACGAGGTGGGTGATAAAGAGGCCATGCCTCATTTACCTCAGATTTTTTGTTCACACATCCC
Source organism: Taurulus bubalis (assembly GCF_910589615.1). Taxonomy (NCBI): domain Eukaryota; kingdom Metazoa; phylum Chordata; class Actinopteri; order Perciformes; family Cottidae; genus Taurulus; species Taurulus bubalis. The sequence goes on along the minus strand of NC_136592.1, from coordinate 17,258,683 downwards.
TGTATTAAAGTCAAGCGTGAAGATGGCAAAGTACTGTGTTAAACTGATTTATGTGCTCTCCTATGTGGTGCTGGCTAATCTGCTCGTCCTGATTGCATTGTCAGCAATCATTGCTGCTCTACAAGTAAATGGTTTCATGGACAGAAGTTGTTCTAGCAAAGTTTGTTTTTTATTAAATGGTCCCATTTTTGGACTCATTAAAATTGATATCAGTAGAGCATTGTGAAATAGATTATTTTTCCGTTGAGGGCTTATAAAAGGGCCGTGCCGGGGCTTTTGTCCGTGTGCTTTCACTTCCAAAACCTCAAACCAGCAGCTCTTGTCTGCTAATTGAACTAAACCACAACAAGTGTTCTCAAGTAGACTTTACAAACTCAAAGTTCTTTCAGCGGACCTGTTTCCTCTCAACTCTTTGCAATTGTCAGTCTTTCTTCTCTCCCCACAAGTATACACACGCCCTCTCGTTGTGTGCATTCCTTGAGGTTGAGCTTGTATGCTGGGATGTACATTGATGCAGATGACGACCCGAAGGATATTGATGATACGTTCCCAATCCTTCCATCTCACCCATTCACTTTGCGCTATTAGCACCAGAATAGCATGTGATCTGATGACATGATATGTTTGAGTAATTCCACAGACGGTTTCACCATCCATTTCAAATGCCATAAAACAAAGTCAAACCATTAAAGATAATATACCCATTATTAGTATGGAAATTAGAAATGGAATGCCATAGAGCACTGAAAGCTTGTCACTTGAGTGACAGTTAAAGACACTCCTGGTTCAGTGCACTGTATTTAAGATATGTTTGATGTTTTTCAAACTCCATATTTGGCACATTATCCTCGGGTGGCAGCTCACACCTTGTTGGTATTTAAGACAGATTTCAACGGATATTACCGGATTGTGGTGGCGGTTTTATTTAAGGGTGCAGCTCCCTCATAACAGGGAGGTGTCGTCTGCTGACAGATCACTGTCTGGATGAGAGAGCACAGCAGCATCCCACCTCATTACCGTAGCAACATACTAACCGAGGGACCGACACACTGCTCGCTGTGATTAAGATGTAAATTTCCTCTAATTGGAATGTAAATTCATACATTTATATGAAGACGTCAGCTGTCAGATTGCAATATTGTGTCCTTTTTTCTCCCTGTCCCCTGTTCCCCAGGCAGGGACTAGGTGCCTGTAATCTGTATCGTACTCCCACAGCCCATCCTGGGATTTGCCGTTTGTTTAATGTCGGGCCCATTGTCTTGCATCCAGCCCGTCATTGTAATGCTTCCTATTCATGTTTCTGTGTTTTGTTGCAGTCTGATTTGCTCTCGCTACCTGCGTTTGTTCCTCCATGCATGGATGAGCCGCCAGGGCTTCGGGGACGAGGAGGGACTTTGAGTCGGGGCCGGGGTCACTGGGTGGCCGTATTTTGTGTGTGCATCGATTACTTCTGCTGAATGTTCCTCAATGCAAATAAGTCTGCCACTTTGAGAGGAAGCACATGTATCTAAAGTAATTAATTTTACCCTTGAATGCCAGCTGTGGTGTTTGTGTGACGTGTTCCAAATAGAGCTTTCTCACCAAAAAGGTGTTAATTTAGGGATTTGGCAGATGAAGTTAGTGTGTTTGCCAATATATATGGCACATTCAGACCCAATCACTTTTAAATTGACTCAATTCAAAATCTCCCTACTCAAATGTTACAGTATGTTTAAGTTCTGTTGTAGTGTGCAGCCCTGTGTATGATAAACTAATTACAATCTTATTCAGAGCGGTTCTCTGGAGAGGATGGATGACATGCTTTTACAATGTTTGTTAAGGTGATTATGTGTATATTTTCCACACAACAGTTTTCAACATACGCTGCTCCTGGGAGAAGAAATAACTAAGATATTAGTATACATGAAGAATGTTTTGTTTATATGTATTCTGACAGTTCAAACACTTAAGACTTCAGATAGGATACGGATCCTATTTTTTACATAACAAGCTTCACCAATACCTGTCTCAACAGGCCATGCTCCTGAACTGATCAGCATGTACAAAAGGAACATACCAAGATGTCACACCTGGCATACAGGAGCAAACAAAACATAATTTTCATGACTAAGCAGAAGCAACACACTTTGATAATGCCTTTCTGGAGAAATGTCTCCTTATTGTTATTTACATTTGACCACCAGTGATGTAAAAGTCACACATGTATATTTTAACTTGTATGTTTTATGATGTGACTGTTCAGACTGAGGTCACATCGCCACAAATCTGGTGTATCAGATTTACTGGGTGGTCAGACTGTAGAAGCCACACAAAAGGCTGCCTTAGTCCAGGTGCGCTTCCTCAGGCACCAGAGGAACAAGGAACGTCATCAAAATGGCTCTCAATGTATCCTCCGTCTCAGCAATTGCGGCGTAAAAAGTTGAATTACACCATTTGCGTCATAAAATAATTTAAAGAGAATGTTTCCTTGCACATTTGATTGGCCAGCGGAGTGTGTACATTGTATTGATCGATTGTGTTGCATAGTGTCGTGGCAAAAACCGACTTGTTGGAACTTATTTGCTTTGGAGTCGTCTGCATCTGCAAATTACAAATCAATAAGAATCCAGTGCGTTATCACAAGTCGCAATGTGTCACAGGCTAAACATTGTAGTAAAAATATGAAGATTTCGTACAACATAGGCCTACTTGTTAAAAATATATAAAGGTTTAATTATATTTTTTTTATAATCTCAAAACTACAACAAATATGTATATATACAAACAAGGACTTCCTCATGAATGAGTACAATACTTACCATTTGTTGTATAAAAGACTGGTGTTCCAGATCCTCCCCACAGGCCAACTTCGTTTTTGTATGTTTGTGAACAGATCATCCTATATCTCTGGGTGTGTACTCGAGGATCCTGCATTTCTTCTGTGCATTCCTCTCAGGCATAGGTAGCGTGTGACATCTCACGCAAACCTTTCCACAAAGGAGTTTCATCTGCGGGAATTGTAGGGACATTTCCTTGATTTTTGACACGATTTTTCTACATATCGGCACGAACACTTTCTTCGAAAGTGTTCGTGCCGATATGCCTTCAAGCATATGAAGGCATATCATAGCATGAATTACCTTCAAGACGATGATGTGTTTACAGTATATCCGTGTGTGTGTGTGTGTGTGTGTGTGTGTGTGTGTGTGTGTGTGTGTGTGTGTGTGTGTGTGAAGTGGCTGAAGGTTTGACAACGCCATGTGTAGGTGTTGTAAGGTGCAGAAAATGAAAAACACTCGAAAGAACACCCAGACTAAATCATTCAGGGAGGAAAAGGGGAGAATGGACCCTTCTATTTTTAGGTCCAGCTGCAAGTCAAACTAGCTGAACCTGTGTAAAAAAAACAGTGGTTACTTGAAGGCCGGTACGTCTTCGCAGGCCTTGCCTTTTGTGTTGTATGTGACAGAGCCCAGGATTCCCACGCAGTCTGATTCCAGCTGAGGGATGATCTGTGCACTAGGAATCCTGACTATGCTGCTAGAGCGTGTCAACACCACTCCACCCATCTGTGGCACAAAACATGTCCTCCCAGGAAGGAATCCTAATGAACCTGCTCCTTTCACTTCAATTCAATCTCTCATCTTTATCACATAAGTCAACGGCATGGAAAACTGACATGTTCCCAGCCGTTGTTTCTGTTAAACAGGAATTTGCCTCTGGTCAGGTGAACTGGTCGGCCCTGGTCATGTGGGTTATTTTCATGTTTGGGATTGGTTCCTACATCCTGGTGACTGTAGAGAAGCCTATCAAAGATTATATCCTGATGCAGCCTTCTTACACACAGCCCTCAGTGATGTACGGTTCCTCCCATCGCCTGACACGACTTCAGGTGTCAGAGGAGGAAGTGAATCATCTTCTTTGCCTTTGGGTGCCGTTGGCAAAGTGGTTCACTTACTTTACAAGTTTCTCCATGATTGAGATTTAGAATTGAATATATTAAGTATTTGTATTATTTTGAATCGTTTAAAGACATTGCTGATAATATTTCATACAGTCCATCACCTGCTCCTATAGTCCTCTGGATCTTTGGCCACACAACCAACCAGGCTTGGCTCACCAGAGTCACAGCACAGACATACAAGAGGAGAGTTGGGGAGGAACTGGGGGAGAGAGAGAGACCATTGTGTCCCCCAGGTATGACAGAGTCACTCATGCAGAAATATCTCACATGGAGGGAGGTGGGAGAGAGGGAGGGGGCATGAAGGAACTCTTGGCTTCCTCTCCCCATAGTGCCCCCCTTCCCTGAAAACACATCTGTCTTCTTTTCTCTGCCACACACCCTTTCTGCATCCTTCGCTCACCTTCTCACTCCAGTAACAGACTTTTCACTGCTAACAGCGTAAAATGTTTTTGTTTTTTTAATATTTTGGCCAGCCAGGAAGTGTGTCGCTTGTCACATGCCACCTGCCATATTTTGTCTGACTTTCTTGAGATAAAGTTTTTTAGCTGCAATTTCGTTCTCTTTTTAGCCAATATTCTTTCTTCTTCGGACACACTGCCGTTACCCCAAGCGGTCCGTCTTACATGCAAATATGTGTCAGCTCCACAGTGATCACCATTTTAGTCCATGGCAGTGCTATCTCATGGCTGCATGCATTAAAACAATTACACTTTGCCCCTCCCCCGACACAACAATCCTTTGCGGATGTGTTGGGTGAAATTTAGCAAGAAATTATCATTTTCTGAATCACTTCACTCTGCTTGCTCTGTGTTTGTTTCATTCTTTCTCTTTCTCCATCTCGTCTTTGAGCTCTTAAATAGACTTGGAGCCCCCTGCATGTCCTTCTTTTTACTTCTTTTCTCTGTACTTTTTTCATCATTATCCAACAGCACTTTTCTGTGCGTGCAAATGCTTTCTGAACGGCGTCCTTTCTTCCCTTTCAGGCTGGATGTCATTGTTGCTGCCTGTGGGCTGGGTGTATTTATTTAGGGGTAATTGGTGTGTGGATGAGTGAGGTAATGAGGTGCATCCACACTTGGCTGCTCCCCTCCCTGAGAGCCTGAGACAGACGTAGCCTAGCTGGGCTCCGGCTTGAGCTGTACCACACTGCTGTTTCCTCCACACAAGCCAGAATGGCTCTTTCATACCCAGGTGGACAAACACAATCACTGGGGCTGATACCTAAATGAGGCGTCTGCTGTTTGAAGTGTGTGTGTGTGTGTGTGTGTGTGTGTGTGTGTGTGTGTGCGTGTGCGTGTGTGTGTGTGTGTGTGTGCGCACCCACACATAGTACATATCCTGTGTGTGTTCATGTGCTTGTATTTGTGGGTGGAGAGGGGAAAAACAGCTTTTGGTTGTTGGCCTGTCTCTGTCTTGAGTCCTTGTTTGTCTTGCGGCTCGTGTTTGTATAAGTGATTTTCCCTGTGTGTTTGTAAGTACATGTATATCAGGCTGAGTGGGTGTTCAATGGAGCTCAAGGAGGACCTCTGGCTATCGTAGCCCCCTGCCAACCCCTGATGTCCTGCAGAGTTACCTAATGATTTCACTTACACCTCCCTTATCTGTCTGGCCCGTGTGGCAGCGACCGTCTGACGCTTCAGCCTTTACATGCCATTTGCTGCCTCATATCCTGTGAAATTCAATTGCACAGCTCCAACTGTAGCCAGAGTAGGGGGATCTTCCTCTCTCTCTCTCTCTCTCTCTCTCTCTCTGGTCTCTCACACTCTCTTTCTGCCATGTTCCATATTTGTAAATACAAGCAAAAACAGTTTGACCATCACACCACATTTCTTCCATATTATCACAGCAACGTTGCATTTTTTCATGTTTTAGCACTCAAAAGTTGCCACTTCATTTCACTGCAGTGTGTTGATGACAGACTTTGAATGAGATGTAGAAGTTTTGGACTGGGAAGCTTGGATGTGTGAGGCTGCCTACAGGTGTTCGGCAGATAATATTATGCATAGATTGTTTTGTTGTTATCAGGGTAATTGGTGTAGACCTGCCAGCCTTTGATAGACACACAATTACTGTATGTGATGCATAAGTGGACTCATTTTAGGGCAGGATTTTGAGTTGCTAATGGTGCATTATTCAGTTTTTGGTCTGTCCCCAAATGTGCCGGGCCAAATCAAACACGCCGCTCCAGGATAATTGAGGCCCACTCCGCACCCCCTGCAGTGAGCAAGGGAGAACTGTAATCCCCTGACAACTCTGACTTGGCCCCAATCTGGCAGGCTGCCATTTCCCAGCAAAACGCCTAACTCAACATTGGGGAGAATGAAAAAGCTGATAGTCACATTTGGAACGCTTTCCAATTTTGTTATTCTTTTCAACTCAACAGTGCTCTGAAGCCATCACTGTACTTACCCTTACTTTGTTTTATTTGAAACTCTACTTCACTGAACATAATTACACTCAAACCATCAAACTAATATTCTTACCCATTAGTCTCCTCAAGCTTTTGTGGTTTTATGATCAAAGATTTTTGGCAAATAAGTCCATCCACCCTAACCTCAGATATGCTTCCATTTGTCTTTTAAAACTGTTGACAGAGACCGTCACAAAATGAAAGGCTTCACATTTTTAGCAAAGTGAACTTGTACTGTCCAACGCAGTTTTGTGAAATTAGGAAAGGATCTTACATCTATCAGGATCTTACATAATCAGGATAGTCACTTTACTAACCAGCTTGCTATTGCAGCCCACTCCCTTTGCTCTGATATTGATTATTCCTCTATGCCTAATCAACTCTAAAACACCTTCAGGGATAAATAATGTATATCAATTTAAACACACCTGGACTATGACATTTACAAAAAAGTCTACAGACATTTTTTATTAAATATCATGTTTCATAAAATACCTTGTTTTAAAAATACTGCGTTCTTTATCATGTCAGTCTTTCAGTCTTTAATGGATGGATTTTTCAGTCTAATTTGACTAATATGTACATAATGAAGATTAAAATGTGAGTCTGTAAATGCTGTTCATCATAATGCCACTGTTTGTTAGTTTTTTGAGGAAAATAATTTTTCATATTTTTTTAAATCCAGACTGTCTGCAATGCCACATTGTATAGGGGTCATCTGCAGAGAAGATATCACATGCATTTAGCACTGTCGCTCTGATTTTTTTACGTGAGCATGCATTCTCCCCAGGCCCTGGCTCACTGTTTTAATGGCTTTAGTAATGCTTCACAATTAACACTCAGCCAGCGCTCTAGGTTAGATAATGGCTGGTGTGTTTTGGGCTAAATTAGAAAACACAAAACAAGAATTCCCCATCACCCACAATGCTTCTAGGACCTAGAGGTTACGGGGGAAATGTAAGGTGGTGAATTTTTTGACAGGGCAGCCGAGGTGATGTCTCATTTCCTCTGACATCTTAAACACCCTAAAGGTGGCTTTGCCAACAGTATACCCAGGAAGCACCTCACCTAGCTGTGGCTAAATTTACACAACCACCTGCCCACAGGGAGCACACTGGAGAGGAGAGCAGAGGTGGAACTGGGGTGAGGATGGAGGACAAATAGGGGAAGAGAGAAGGAGGGGGTAGGAGATTGAGGTGTGTTGAAGTTTCACGTAATTTGCTATTTGAATGAAGAATATTCAATTGAGGGTTTTTATTCAAGACATTTCAGCATTTCTCTGTAGTATTCTGTCCCTCTTGGCTCGGCTGTTCTCAGTTGTACTGCAAGTTTGCATCAGAGTGGAGACAGAGAATAGGTCAGATTTTAGTTTTCCAGAGTGCATTTAGGAACTCCGTAGATTAGTGGAACGAAGCTTTCAGCCCCCAGCGATTCCTGTTCAACTCCACTGAGAGCACATCAGCTGTTTTCTCATTTATTATTTCACTGTGAAAGTGACCTTCATTTCAGAGTGTCACAAATAACAGTGGTTGGGGGGGGAGTTGGAAAGTGTTAGTTGAGAAGCACGTCTTTGGTCTGCCGTAACACTAATAGTTACTTCTTAGCTGTGTTTAGCTAAATGTCGAAAGGTTATCTATTGACACATTTTAATGAAAAGGCAAAGCCTCTTTCCCTTTTGAACTGTATATTCCTGCTTTTTATGAATTCACTCAAAGGCTGCTCTCAAGACGGACAGTCGAGTAGAATGGTAACAATTCTAGATGCTCCCCAGTGGCAGAGTTCAGGCTGGTTGCCTGTGGGCTGATGTGGAGTGAATGGCCTTAGAGGCTCTAGGCTGGTCTATGTGTGGCCCGGCTGGTCCAAGTCAGCAGTAATGACTGGCTTTGGCCAGCATGCCTGTTAATGTGAATGGGGTTACTCTGGGCAACACCTTTTCAGCTGGGTCCTATGAAGTCCCCAGTATGGTGGTCTTTGTCCACACAAGGGCTGTCCTCTCAGCAAAAAGAGCTCCTTTTTTGTGAGGACTATCAACTGGTGATGGATTATACCCACCCCCCTTTATTCATCCGGGCAGACTAACAGACACGGATGCGTATAGACATACACACACTCTCACACATGCATGCAACCACAAAGACATCACAAGTGTTACAAACACATCATCCCATTATCTTACACAAGTGTTTTAAAAAAATGGTTAAGGTGCTCACATACAGATGCACACATTTTACTTGGGTATACTCACAAGAGGTCACCATTGAATGCTCTCATACTGTCCTTTTACATTCCCCTTCAATTCACATAGACACAAAGAAAGAATTATTCCTGATAAATCTTCTTTTCCAGTCTTGAGTTACAGAGAAAGTAGAGTTACTTATTTTTCTTCAATATGTCTGTTGACTTTTTCTCCTCTCTTTTGCTGAGTGATAATACAGAAATCCTCATTAGCTTAATTAATGCTGGTACATGCGTCCAAGTTGCCTTTGTCAATCATGTGTTTGCTTGGATAATTCCTGAAGTTAACTGACATATTCATATATGCCACTTTGCGCTGGTCATTGTGCTACCGAGCTGGTAGAAAAGAGTTTGTATTGGTTCTGCTGTGTATTGCATTACATTTCATTTAGCTGACGCTTTTATCCAAAGTGACTTACATGTTTGCTCTATACACCGTAGACACAGCAACGGGGAGCAATTAGGGGTTGGGTGTCTTGCTCAAGGACACGGCGATGTGGACTAGCAGAGCTGGGGTTCAAACCACAGACCCTCTGATTGACAGACGGGCGTGCTAACCACTGAGCCACAGTCGCCCCCGCTGTGTACTTCTCTCAGTATGGATGTTGTGCCTCACAGTGCCATACAACTCTGTGCAGGACCAGTACAAGAAGGCAGGTGGTTGGTTCATAGACTTGTGGTGGGAGCTTTAACATAATCACGTTGATCCTGAAAATATTTCAAATGACAGATAACATGTTGTTATCTTCTGCCCTCTGTCATAGTATACGTTCTGGTGGGCTCTAATCCATCCTGGTCTTTTGCTAACCCAACAACCGACCATTCTTAACTAAGTGTGATCGCCCTCACCCCTCCCAAGGGGTCAGCCACTTACCCAGGATGACACAGTAACCTCCAGACGACCTTTCGCTTTGCCAAATGTCATGCTTGTAAACGGCATGAACTCCATCACGGCGCAAAAGAGGAGACAACAGGAGAAATAGGTTGTTCTGTTGGAAGGTAGGCTGGGTTCAGGAAACCCAGGAAAATACTGGTGGGCTTTGTGTGCGCATGTTGTAAATACCTCTGTGTGACACATGCATAAGCAAGTGGCAGTGTGTGTGTGTCTGTCTGTCTGCTTTTGTACATGGGTGTATGCACTTGTAGACTGAGTGCAACACAGAAAAGAGAATGAATAATACATGACAAAATATCCTTGGTAATGCTCTGTCTTTTATTTATTTTTTTATTTTTATTTTGGCGACTAAAGCAGTACCAGAGCCTGTTAGGACAGTGATCTTAAAGGGATATTTCTACAATTTGGGAAATACGCTTATTTGCTTACCATCTTGTCGTTACCATGAGGTTGCCAGACAACCAGCGGAGACTCAAAGAAGTCGCTGCGACCGTATATGAGTCACTTTTGCAGAAAACCCATAATTATTTATTTTTTTTAACACTTTGCTTTTTGGATTAAACAAACAACGTATAAATAGTCAATTAGTTGACTTTAGAGTTTGATGGATTTTGTTGCCCTCGGAAATAGCTAGGCTAGCTGTTTCCCCCTGTTTCCAGTCTTTATGCTAAGCTAAGTGGATTCTTGATCAAGCTTCCTAAGGACAGATATCAGTGGAGTGGTATTGTTCTTCTCACCTCACTCTGCATGTACGCAAATAAGCGACTGTCCTAAATTTGTCCCAAAAAATGCTGTCGGTTGATTTCCCAACCTGTTTTGTTTTGTGCTATGCTCATTTTATCAAAAACGTAAATCAAAGTCATCAGTAAAGCTCAACGTGGCCTGAACTTGATAATAATGAAGAAGTAGGCCCCATTGCCTATAGACATTTTAATAGTGGATTCAGATATAACCTCGTGCTGTTTTTAAGATTTAAAAAAAATGGAAGTTTAAATATTTTCTCCCATGTGCGATTATTATAGCAGGCATCTGTGTAGCACTGTAAAACCTGCTTTTACCAAAAGTGTCAGTGGTGTTTTCACCTGAGGACGTGCATATCAGAGTCATGGTTTGAGGCGCCAAATGTTTGAGGGGTGGAGGCCACAAGAGGTCCCCCAGATATGCTGTCATAACTCATGCAGCCGCGCTCTTTGCTATGGGCCTATCTGTAGTGAAGGCAGCACTTAGACATGTTTGTACTCTATGCCCTACATCCCCCTCCCTTTCTCCCCAGGCACCATGTCACTCCAGGGGTGGACCAGTACTCCATGACTATGCCCAAGTACATAACACCAACTAACCCCCCCTCCTTACTCCCCACCACCACTGGGGTCAATGTGCCCTCGCCCCCTCACCCTACAACGCCTACGGTCCATACCAACACTGCCCTCCAAAGAGAAACAAAACAAAACTGAAAAGAGACAAAATGGCCCCACGCTGCTTCCCCTGTCAAAGCTCTTGACAGGCCCGTGCAGAGGCCCCCAGAGGAGGGTTCAGTTGAAGATGATGATGACGACGGAGATAACAAGTCAAGTTGTTGTGGTACAGCACAGTTACACTTTGGCCCTTGTTTGTCCATTTGGTTATTCAGAAGCATCGCAGAGCCAACTGATTCCAAAGCATGTCATGTTTAGTAGCATGACAGATACTATCAAATGCTGTTTTACATCAGCATGTGCAACGTGAAGGGTAAGTGAGGAGCTAAGAGAACAGGAATAAACATTCCATTATGTATTAAAAAACCTTGAAATATTGTCAGTCAATCAATTTCCTGCTTGAACATGCTCCCTTTTAATGAAATTCAGTCAGTTATTAGTCCCTTCCCATTCTCCCAGTGTTTGGGAATATAATTACACTCAAAATGCTTACTCATCCTTCTGCCTGCCTGCTGCCTACTCTGTCAGATGCATTAGCCATGAAGCAGAAGAGATGAGGAGCCTGTGTCTGTATATGTGTATCTGTCAGTCCGCCTGACTGTCTGTATGCCTGCCTCTCAGATTATCCTGGATCAGGCAACAGGTGACATGGCGAGCAGGTGACCATCACCCAATTACCAAAAAGAAACCCGAGATGAGCTCCAGTGTAGTTTACATTTGTTTGTTTCTTCTCCTGCCACTCATAAACTATTCTTACGCCTCTTTTAATCACTAAACATTTACGTTTACAATAGTTGCATGTCAAGAGGACAGATAGAGAAAATGTACCCTTCCTTACATGTCATGTAACATTTTATATTTGACGAATTCAGCTGATGCTGAATTGTTTGAATTCCTTATTTAGCTACTAAGAGTAGCTTGTAATACTGCAGGGAAAGAAATTAATGTATTTACATTTGTTCAACAAAAGAGTGCTCACCTGATATATGATGCATTAAATCAACGCTGTTAAACAAAATTAAATAAAAAAGTCCAAGGGATAAAAACTTCCCTCGTCCACAGGTTATTCTTAGGGCAAGGTCACAGATCGAGTTGCACTCTTTGTTACGACAAAAGAAGAGGAAGGAAGAGCTTCTTCTCGGCTTTTGTTAGGTGCAGGTGAGCTAGAATTACCAAAGTGATGGGATTTATGCTAGGTCATTTCTGCTTTTTTGCTGGTATGGTAGCGTAGGTTTTCTGTGAAATTTACACCATAAATGTGATGATAGTTTGCTTCCCAATAAAAACGGACATAACTTCATTATGTGGGTTTTGGTGTGCTGAAGTTAAAACCTATAGGAACTGTCCAATAGCTTCAGCAAATGATTTCCAACACAATGCCGTGTAACTTTAGAGGTGCGGGGGATTACGGCACTGGGAGGTGATTTAGCTTGGTTTAGTCACTGGATAGACCAGCAAGTCTGGGAAATTTCTACCTATTTCGTTCTGCTACCATTTTGACCCATGGCTGGTTGTAGAAATGGGACTGGAAATGGAGGACATTGACCTGGTGTCATGGACAGACGTACACATTAGTTTACAGTGGATGCACTGCAGCTGTGCTGCTCAGGGAAATTGAATTGGCAAAAGGTATCACCTCTAATGTGACCACTGTCCATGAATACTGGACTTGTGGTATATAAATCCATTCAAACTATATATATTTTTTAAATATCGGTGCATCAATACGATAACTTTAATTTCTTGTTCATGCATTCTCAGCATATAACCAGATTGCATTGTCGACATTTCCTCTGATTGTTATGACTTCAGCTTAGTGATACAATGTTCGGTTTTCACTGACTTAATAGAGCTTACAACAAATACAACCAAATTACAACAATGATTGTGTTAAGTAGGTGTTTATGGTAAATATCGTGTCACTTCCATCAGGATGTTCCAACATCGGCTAATCTGATTGGAACAGCCAGACCGGTTGTCATGCGTTCCAGCGAGGTGTTAGGTTTCCCATAGTTTTAAGCTGTACAGTGACATGGGCCATTTGAAAGTGTGGCTCAAACTCTATGGAAGAAATGACTCGTTAAATTAGCACCTAATACTCAAGTCATTAGCAAGCCGTTACCACCAGTGGAATGCCTTTGATGGTGCTGCTTTGTGTGAGTAGGTCCTGTTTAAGCTTCAGTTGGAAAAATTGGTCTGTTTGGATCTTGTAATATAATGCACTTACATAACTTTGTTACACTCATAACTAAAATGATTTGTTGCTTTTTCTGATCTATAAAACAACAATGTGGCATCCACAAACAACCACCAGTGGACGTGGCGATTGTGAGCGACTGGTTGCAAGCAGCATGAAGTGCCATATTCCTTAAGAACCGGGTCTTTGGGGTGTTTAGTAAGCTGTGGGGAATTGTCCATTGTGGGGTGATATTAGTAACCCTCTTAGGCAAAGCTAGTCTGTGGGCCGGTCCTGAGGGCTCATTTCAAGTGCTTAGTGCTCGTTTGGAGCTTTGTCACCCCTCACCCTGTTGCCAGCATGGCCCCAGCCCCTCTGGCTGTGGAGCGGAGCTGAACCACAGACCTTCACCCCTGCCTGCCACTAGGGAGGGAACACTAACATCACATTTATAACACACACACTCACACTAACATTATGGCACACATCCATTTTTTACAACACCCCCCAACCTCCACCAATGCACCACAGCCAATGGTCTATTTTCCCGCCGTCTACTCCCATCCAACACCCCCCCCCCCCCCCCCCGTCTCTTATTTTTTCCCTCTTTCTCCACACTCGTGAAGGTTGCCAGGCAGCAGAGAAAGACTTCACACACACATACACCCCACTATGCCTCTGAGGGTTTTCCGGATGTCCTTGTTTACATCATGGAGTGTGCAGGTCGTGGGGAAGCAGACTCTGAGCCTCCCTGGTTATGTCTGTCTAAGTCCTACACTGACCTCCATTTATTTGGAGTCAATGCAAATGTTCATGGCAGCCCCTCACATATTTGGGTGCAATTCTTTTTAAAATAGGGGTGAAAATGAACCTTCAACTTGCATTGACAGTGATATATGAAAGTAGTTTATTTGGAGTGTCAAACAGAATATAAAGAATGTTTTCATGGCCTTGATAATCAATAACAGTTATCAGCTCTAATATTGTCTGTCACTGCTGTGCAGGATGGTTGCTAACTGTTACGCAGCTCCCTTTCCCCTCCGTGTTTCAAACTGATCGATTGGTTTTTGTCTGCTCCTCCCTCCAACTTTGATGTTAGCATTGATTGTTCTCATCTGCCCCTGAACTCAAAGGTTAGAGGAGCTGAGCCGCACTTCTGGATTGCTTTGACCTTCGCTCTGCACATGCTCAGTGGGTTCACAGAGCTCAGAGCCAAACAGACACGGTGTAGCCAGGCCCATGGGTGCGTGACAGCAAGACAACGGTGTGATGTCTTTTTTCTTTTTTTACTCACCCACTGAGGGTGATGTATATGTGATTGATTTTTCGCTCTCTACCGTGTTTCCGCTGCGGTGCACTAAGCAGTACTGAGTCCAGGCTTGATCAATGCATTGTTTTTCTTTTTCAATCACACTTGAGTGAGCTGAAGACACGAAAGGTTACACAGGTGAGGTTTGGCAGCGGTGGAAGTTGGAGCTTCTGGAGGCCCCCTCAAGGCCAATATATGAGTTTGCATGGATGTTCGTGTGTGTGTGTGTGTGTGTGTCAGAGAGAGAGTTATACAGAGAGAAGTTTAACTAATTTATCATGTGTCTTTTACCAACTGATCATTCTTTTTGTGGTGTCAAAAGAGCTAGTTTATGCTCTTGTCTTTTCTCGCAGTGGTATTTTCCGTCTATGCATCTATAAGTCCGGTGTAACCTTACCTTTACCATCTCACATTAAATTATAGGTCTTTCACAGTGTCTCAGGGCTCACCTGCCCCAGATAATCTGCAGAGCTGTATGAAGACTTCTCCTCTTGTTTCCGCTCCTTGTTCGACAAACGGTCTTCTGACACATACACAAAGGCAATGCGTTGAACAGATAAGAGACCACTTGAGTCACCTCCGACCTCTCAGCCACAGTAGCCGCGGCAAAAGGCTTCATATCAGACATGAACATCAGGGATGTAAAAACATAATTACTACAGACTAAGACCTTTGAATGCTCCTAAAAAAGCTGTATTAATCTAAGGGAGGAAGTAGTCTATCCTCGAGGGGTAAAGAGTGTTGCGTAGTCCTGAATTATCTCTTAGTAAGGATGCTGATAAACCCTGTACCCAAACACCTAGTCATTAAGAAAAAGATAAGTATATGTGGGAGTGGAGGGGCTCTCCTAAAGCTGCATGTCTTGAGGGGGAAGGATGTGGCAGGCGGGGATGTTTCAGAGGGCTGGGGTGGGGTGGGGTAGGAGCGCAGGCTTTGACCAGTTGGTGTCAGATGTCATGGCAGATTCTTTCAGGGGCAAATTACAGGGTTTAACTTATCTTTTACCCGGGATGCCTGTATTCTGATTTAACTTCCTCGATAGACACTCGAGCAACGTGCTACTCAACACCATTGTTGGGCGCACACTTGACTCTGGAGATACTTCACCTCCTCTCACGCTCTCAGCACCTCTTCAAGACTTTGTTCATGAAGTGCCATTGGGGGCCTTCTTGAGAGAGCGGAGCAGTGTAGCCCCTCTTAAGGTTTATAGTAGTTAGCGTGTTGGTCTTAGGGGGCTTTACATGAGTGGCCCTCATTAACCTCTTAGGGTCTTTGTGCTTTGAGTTGGCACAGGGCTGCTCCACAGATAAGCTTTACTATGAAACAGCTAAAAGACTTGATCCTAATGACTCTGGTATTAGCTGAACATAATCATCTGTGTTGCAAACAAAGCAAATCAACACAAGTGCAAACACATCCAGATTTAGCATGCACAGCTGCACCTCATAAATGCATGCTGTTGTGTCATACACAACTTCTCAAAGCACCCTCACCTCACACACTCTCACACACAGACATATTCCCTGTGAGCTGTAACAGACCTAAAGCTCTCTGAAGCATTTAGCAGCACGCTAGCAGGTTTACTCCTTGATGCCAGTGCTGAGGGGAGTGCTGAAGCATCTAATGCAATTTCAACCCAACATGGCTTTCTGTGAATAAACATCACTGAAGTGTTCCATCTACTGTATGTTGATCCACTGTAGCGCTTTCTTTTTCCTCCATATGAGGTGATCTAATACTCTGACCTCTCTCTCTCTCTCTCTCTCTCTCTCTCTCTCTCTCTCTCTCTCTCTCTCTGACTTCTGTAGAGACTGCATTTGCCTCCAGACTTGTCTGAGACGGTGAGTCGTGTGAGCAGGGGGGAGTTGGCAGGAGCGGCCACGGTGGCTTCGGCCTGTGGTTCTGGAGGTTCCGGCAAAAAACACCTGGACTTCTAGCACTCCCACACAGTCGCCAAGGGCAACCAACACCTGGAATGCCGCGGCGTTGTCCTCTTTACCATGGTGACCAGGTTGTTCCGTCGCCCACGTAATGTCAACATCAATAACCCTGCAAGCCATTACCACCTGCCAACTGTCCCAGCCAGGGCTGAAGATCTAAACATCAACTATATTTCAAGTTCTTTTTTTATATAAACGTACAGTACACTCACAAGTTGACATCTGCATGTGCCATTCTGCGATGAGAAGTTCATGTAACTTGTATTATTGGTCAAGGTTGAATACCTACAGTTTGCTTATATTTTTCACTTTGAGTTCCAAAAATGTGAGCCTATGGTATTTTTATGCAGGTATATGATTGGCAGGGTGAACAGTGCTTAACCCAATAAAAATCCAAGATGATGGGATTATTCAAAGGTGTATTCAGCGCATTAATATAGCAGAAATCAACTATTTACTATGTAAAGATACAGCGGAGCAAATAGCGAAGTCACACTCCCTCCGTGTTTGTTGTAATCCAAGCTTCTCTGCTTTGTTTGCGTAGCCGGGCCGCCCACTCGTGCATTTTAGTGCATGTGATTCTCTCTGTGGTGCCCAACTAGCTAGCTAATAGCCGCCGCTCATACAGCGGTTACCACGCTGTTAGCTGCTAGCTGCTAGCTGCTAGCTGATGTTTAGAGCCTGTGGAGGAAGAGGCTCCAAATTACGTATTGAGCACCTTTAACATTTGGTACATTTTTTTGTTGTTCTCTGTCTCTAGGGATTTCACTTACAAGTAAAGTGTCATCATAAAATATTTTTTAGTCTACACAGACTCTCACTCTCGACAAACATTAAATAATTTAACTGCCTTCTCCCTCGTTTGAGCATACTGTACAAACAAAAGTGGCCACTCCTGCCTAGCTCCTCTATGTACAATAGTATTATTTTCTTTTGAAAATGTTATAAAATGTGCTTATGTTTAATTAAATAAAAGCAAATAAATACACAGCATCTGCTCTTTATTTATGTTTTTGTTTACATTATCATGTCTCAACACCAGCTCTGAAGGGAAAGTTGACTATCTGTGAGACTGTAAGAGGACGTAACGTGAGTGTTGTGTGTGACTGATCTCTGGTCTGCCTCACTGGTTTCAACTTCGAATAGGGATGCTTCCATCTGACCCTGAGACTCTGCCGGTGAGTTACGTCTACCTCCAGTGAGCTTGAGAGCTGAGTAGGAATGTGGGCAGAGGGTAGTAGAGCTGGATTTGGGTGCAGGCTTCACACCTCATCAGGCATGTTTGCTGGATGAGCTGCTTTGCCATGACAAGTCCAAAAAAACAAATTAGGTCAAATGGTGACATGGAGAAACAGAGAAAAAAAAAAACATGAAAAATTAAATGTTTCATTTTTGTTTTCCTCTGCTGCTGCTGATGCCAGTTTGAATAATTTTGCCTGTGAAAACTGGCAGTATTGGTAACCATCTGCAACACGTGTTGGGAGAGGGTAGTGTTACCTGACAGCTTCACGCATGAATGGAGTGCTCTTACATCGGGTATATGAGAGAAAGAGATGACATACTTGGGTCACTTATACAGGTGAACAAAAGCTTGAGTTAAGATAAAAACTGTTTTGAAAGTTATTGTTGTGGCGGAGATGACATATTCAGGATACACTTTTAGGTAGATTCAAATAGAATAATTTAATTTTAGCATTTTTTTTTTCTTTTTACATTTGCCATGGTGCTGATACGCCTAGTTCAAAGTATATTATTTTCAAAGTTTTTAAACCATCAGCAAAGTTTTATAATGTAAGTGTATTCTTTGCACATTGTAAAGAATGATGGTTCTCACATGTGTGTGTACATTTAGAATTGAGTGAGTTAATGCTCGTCTTGGTAGTCGCTATTGTCCTCACTTTCGATTATTGTCGTCATTCAGTATACACACACATTATGCATGTAGCTGTGCACGTTAATCCACATTTAGAATACGACTTTGTATACCTGATTGACGGTTTGGGATTTGTTGGATGAATGATTTTTATGAGGCTCTTTAGAGTAAACAGTATACTGTACGACCCGATTTCTTTATTTTTTGTTGCTCAAATCTCAATAATGGTTTATACCATTCTATTGTGTTATACATTTTATAATAATCATAAAATATCTCAACGTGGTCGAAAAATACATTTAAATATTACATATACGGTATTTTCTTTTTTTGTTTGCATTGATCTTAATGTAACTTAATGTAAGGCCTTACTCGGCCTTAAGCAAAGACAGGAAGCTATGGGACCGAGTGTCGAGAACGTTCTTTTATAATTCTGTCTTTTGGCAAACGCTGCTCCCGTCTATGGATTCCTTAAGCCAAAGTTGTTTTTCTAGAGTAGCAATAGCTGCGGTCTTATGTGTCCTATTATTAAAGGGCCGTCACATTGCAGCACTATTCTAGTACATAATGTAGGTCAGTTTATTTTGACCACTCGATATCTCTCTGCCAATTTTGGTTTAATAAAGCAGACCCATCTTCGCAAATGAGGCTACCATATCTGTCAAATACAAAAGACAAAGCTAGACTATTATGTATTGTATTTACAATGATGGGGGGAATTTCCATTCATGTTTGCATAAAGCACACACTCACACACAGAACATAACCGCTGACACTAAAACAGGAGAGTGTTAGCTTCTGTTTGCTGCTGTGGGAATTCAGATTTCCAGGTCAGAATTGTTGTCTCATTAAAAAAAAAGATCAAAGTGCCCGAAGTTCTTAGGAACTTTTCCAGAAACTTATATTGTTTAACTTGTTTTCCGAGTGAGAATTACATTTAAACCTTTTTATCCCAAAGCTGTGTATAATTTAGACTTCCAGTAATTGCAGTCTTTCTTGCATTTTGAATCTCTCGTTCATTCTCTCTGTGTAATAATTAATGTTCCTCTTCTGCCTGTTCTCCCTGTCCCTCCCTGAGCTCTCAAAACACATTTCCTCCGTCTGTGTGATAACTCAGTGTGATTAAAAATAAATAAAAAAAAGCTCTTAAAAAATCAACCACCAATCCTCGAAGTTCTGATTGGACTATTAAATATTGAGTGGGCTGTGTAAATTTAATTAATCAGTTTAGCAAGATATTTGGCGCTGTTATGTGCTCTGTGAGTGTTACCTGACCTCGCTCTCTCCTGGACATCCTTTCCTTTTAGATGCTCTCTCTCTCTCTCTCTCTCTCACTAACACACACCCTCAGATCCACACACACACACACACACACACACACACGTACACACATACACAACCCCCCTGCTGAGGCAGCAAGTGAAGCAAAATAACTCACTCTGCCACACAATCGCTCCTTTGCCTCGCTCTAGGCACTGACTGCTTTATTCTATGACTCCCCCCTCCTCCTCTTCCTCCTCTTCATTGGCGCTGTATTTTATTTTTTTTCATACCATCGTAACTCTACTCAACAAGAGCCACTGATGGTGGATTGCTTGACCTTTCTCATTGTGATGCGGTGTTGTGCTGTGTGGTCTGTGTCGACTTGGTTCAGCCCATACATCAAGAGAGGTTTGTTATTTTGGACACCTTTGTTAGGTGGGAATCAAAAGTAATGTGTGTGTATTACAATCTCTTGTAATAAATGCATTGTCAGCATAATATTTGTTTGAATGTGCAGCTATAATGCATTATGTCAAAATGGTTGACTCTTGCACAGTAAAGATGTACTGTATAAGACACAGCATTGAACAGGCAAAAAGGTTTTCTTTAAGACACAATTTTACTGTACAAAATGTTTTATAGTTTTCACAAAATACATTTAGAAAGCTCCATTTTAAATAAAATTAAATTGAAATATTTAAGAGACAGCTTGTAGACGTTTTATCTCAGAAGCATTGCCCAGACGTAAACCCAGTGTGTCCATGTTCTATGTACACACTGAAATAAAAATTCAAAACTCAAAAGAGCATGACAGATGATGCTAGAAAAACCTCCCATGGTCTTCAATTATAAATAAGGACTGCGGGGTTTGACTGCAGTCTTACGAACTCGAAGCCAATGTAATCGAACAGAACGTGTTTACAAAATGTTGCAACACAAGACTAATATCTTTAAAAAAAACATTGTGTACTAGATGAAATACAAAGGCTTTGGTCTGTTTTACAATCAACAATGATTAAATCTGATATGTACTTGTAAACAACTGCCAAACACTTAAGTTTAAAACTCTGTCAAGCAATCTTCAATCATAATTATAGGAATTAAATATTTCTAGTAGCACAACTTTTTTTGACCATAGGACACTATAATACAACTATACCTAAGAGACAAATTGTACCTGACCCTAAAGAAATGTATTTTATGATGCATGGAACATTTATAGAATATTCTCAGGGATATAAATGAAATCAACTTTTATTGGAGAAATCTTTCTGGAAGATTTCTAGGGAAGACAAGTACTTTACATTTTGACATAAACAAACTGGATTATATCGAAGACGCAGTCTACCATTTACAGACTACAGGTTTTCTTTTACACCTGTTTTCCACATTTAAAGTTCTTCGTGGTAATCTAGAGTCAATCCAACCACCAAAGCAAAAGGTCCAAGTTGTCGCTCCGTCTTTGCACACTTTGAGCTGTTAATAGTGATCCGTGTTTAATAAGCCGGCAAACGCAGGCAGGCCCATGTCAACGGAGTCAAGACCACAGCCTCAGTGGGTGGATCGAGTTTGAGTTTCCTCTGCTAAATATCCATCCGTAAGAAATAAGACCAATAAATAGTTTTTTTTTTGACACAGTAAGAGTCTTCCCTCCAGCTTTTTGTCTTTAATGATATGCAACAGCGTCCAGAGACCATGCAAAGGCTGGTAGAAAGTCTCGATATAAGCAGAGCAAAAGATAGTCATGGCAGAATCTCTCAGGTTCTCCTCTCTCAAACAAACGCAAGACCGACATGGTTTTCTAGCAGTCCATCTATCAGTACTTGATCTTGGTTTTTCATATTAACATACAAATGGCCATTTACTAACACACCAGAGAAAAAAGGAAACAATGACTGAAGTTGGAAATAGAAAAAAAACAGATAAGTTTTTGTTCCATAAAAATTTTACACCGGGCACTTTACAGAGGTCCATTTTCTTCCCGACTTTCCATCGTTGTTCTCTCTTCCAAATCCTCGTTTAAATGTGCCTAGAGCTACAGAACAGCACACAGTCCCACTGGAAAAATAGAGCCCAGACGTCCCAAGGCTCTCCCAGAGTCTCTCTCTTTCTTTTCTCCTCTCCTGTCCTTTGCCTCTTCACAACCCTCTCTCGCCTTCTTTACTCTTCTGTGCCGTGTATGTGTGAGGAGCACTGCCGGAGGGCGATGGTGGAGTGGGTGGTTACAGGGTGAAGTAGCTCTTCTCTCTACTGTAGTCTTGACCAGTACTGAGACATGTCAGGCTCGCCCCCTGGGACTTGGACAGGGACAGACACTCCAGGAGAGATGAGTCCTGCAGAGACAACAAGAGAAGATGTCAGTAAAAAAAATGAAAAGAAAGAGAAGAAGAATCCCCAGAAGTCACCAGGCTAAATTAGATGAGTTGATGCACCATGCACAGTTAGTGTGACAGCTAACACTAGTTAGGCTCATAGCACCGAGCATTGTGCTTTAAACGTTTGCAAATAGGTAGCAGTGGAGCTGCAGTGAGTCACAATGCTCTGCACATGGTTGCACAGTAAAAGGCTTGCAAGCTCGATAAATTGAAGCTTTGGCAATGGCATTTAAACAGAGAGAGTAGAACAGCAAATGAATCAAATTAATTAGCAATTTAGCACAGAGGAAATGTGGTTATGCATGATTAACTCTTCATGACTATAACTGGTATATATGGCTCTCAGTAAAATCATCCTAATGGGGTGGAACTAAACTATGGGCTGGAGTATGGGATTGACATGATGGCGTAGAGCGCCACTGAAATGAGCTTCATGCAACTGTAGAAGGAAAATTATATGGAATGTAGAAATATTGATCCGTTTAAACCATGAAGGTTCTCAAATAGACGGAAAGAAAAAGGAAAGTTGCTGCAACAGATCATGAATCAAAGATGGCTATAGTACCCCCTTTTTTACAGGAAAGGTGGCAGATGTTTCAAAGAGTGCACTGTTTGTTATGATTAATTCCCAAGCATGTTGGTAAACAATGAACTGTCTGCCTACCTGTTGAGGTGGTACCAGAAGCGGTCATTGATTGGCTGTTCATATGTGCCTGCATATGAGGGGGCGTGTATGTGTCGTAGCTCCGCCCGTTCACAGGCGGACTGGTAGGCAGCATGCAGGAATAAGAGGAGGTCTGGCTGGGCTATAGATAGGGGGAGAGAATGTTACATTAGCTTAGCCAACCATAGTTGTAGGCTGTAATACTGTAAGGCAGATGTGGCTTGATTTAATTAAATGTAAACGTTTTGGTTTTCTGAGAAGTTTTTTTCGTTGTTGTTTGGCCAGGAAACACAATTTAAATTACTCGTGGTGTGTTTGATACCACTCTTACAATCACATCAATCGTCATAAAATATCACATACTAGGTATATCTTTAAACATGATTGACTATAGAGCGTTGTGGTCGTTCTGGTACTTACTTGCATAGGTAGACTGTTTGCCATGGTGAAGCTGGGCATGGGGGGCAGCGCACTGTAGGTGTTCGCCAGAGCAGAGTCAGGTCTACCCAGCATGGACCCCGAGCCGAAAGACACTGTGAATGAAAGGGGAACAAGTGTTTAAAACCCGCGGAAATCACAAACAGTCCTCCGATGTGAGCCACCGTCTCATTAGCGCTAGTATGCGTGCGTGAGGTGACGCCTTGTTTGACGGGCTGATGGGTCCGGACACGTCCTGTTCAGCGTGTGTCTCAGGTGATTGACTTGTGAGCATGCGCTTCAGCTCTACCGGTGTGCCCTCGTGCCTGATTCGGTAATTACGCAGATATATAAGTCAGCTGAGGAGTTTTGCTCAATCATCCATCAAAAGGAAACCACGGTTAAGTGAACTAGAGCGCACAGCCTTTGAGGCCTTTTTCTTCTTCTTCTTCTTCTCCCTTTTATATTAATCCGCAGGCTGTCGCATGTAATACTATTTAGTAATATTTAACATGGATCCTGTCTGACCCGAAACCATCGACATTTGAATGTGTTTTACGCACATTGCAACAGTAATAATGCAATGTGAGTATTAACGCATGCAGCACAAAAGTTGGCGCTTTCTTTAATATCACATTGTAATAGTATTTGAAGGGGTGGGGTTTTCCTGCACTACCCCAGCTGTGGTGGACCTACCCGGTGTAGTGGGCTGTGGGATGGCCTGGTAGACGCTGGTGCTAAAGCTGCTGCTGATGGGAATGTGACTGGAGGAGTTGTTGGCCTGGCGGCGCTGGTTCCGCAGCTTCTCCTCTCGCCTCCACTTGGCTCTTCTATTTGAGAACCATACCTGCAACGAAAGTTGCCTATTAGTTTCCCTTTCACCGTCATTATCTTAAGCTTTCACATATCCGTTGTAAATTAAAATAAATAAATAATTAAAGTTATGATCACTTACTTGTATTCTTGCTTCAGGCAAGTCGATTTTCGCTGCTAGTCTCTCGCGAGCGAAAACATCTGGATAATGAGTTCTTTCAAATTCTGTAATGCAAGAAACAAAATTGTTAGTATATCAGGAATACATTGGGACTAGGGTAATTTATTTATTGCAGGGCTGTTTTTGATATGTGTATGTCAGGGGCCTATCCAAAACTATGGACTAAGCTTTGTGCCATGTCTGACAGATATTAGAACAATTTGTTTTATTTCTGAATAAAACATTAACATGTCGCTATCCTAACATATACCTTCAGACAAACAGGACCGTGTGTATTTTTTTTTACAAATAACAATGCCATTTTTGTCAATTAATAAATAAAACATGGCGGATATAAATGTTTAAATGATTCACTGCTTGCTCGGACCTTTTTCCAGTGCTTCAATCTGCTCCTGAGTGAAGGACGTGCGGTTTCTCTGTAGCTTCCTCTTGAGCTGCAGTCGCATCTGTGTCTCCTCTGAATCCTCCCCATTCGAGCTGATGGAGTTTGTGTTTTCTCCTGCGCCGTCTGGTTGTGGGCAGCCGTCTGCAAGAAAAGCATATGAAGGAAATATACATTAAATTAAGCTAATTGAATAATGAATTCTCGGGTCGCGTGTTGTATCGGCCTGCAGCTAATTGTACAGACCGCGGTGCAACATCATTAATTAAAGCCTCTATCATGGTTGATTAAATTCAAAATCAGAGGAATCATTGCAGTTGCTTCCCAAATGCTGCCAGATTACAGACTACTGACTGCGTGGAAAGGGAACAATATGAAAAAGGCTTCGCGGTTAAACTGTTTATAAAATATTGTGGGAAAAACAAGCTGGCGAGGGAAAGGCTCCGCGTACTTATCGCCTCCCAACAATGGCGTGTGTTCTCAAAAGGTTAAGAGAAATGTGACAAGATGTGGCGAGCCTCTTTTCAGACCTATGAAATGTATTAAAACCCCAAACTCTCTAGCCCCCTTTTTTTAAAGGCAGAGCAATGCCTCAATGGTCGTTCCCATATGGGCGTTGGTATAGCCATTGAGGTGACCACCAACTTTTGAATAGGAGAAGACGCTTTTCAGAATGATACAATGCCTTCAGGAGTAAGGGAAACCATTAAACTATGGACACAGCCAGGGACGAGCAGTGAGCCCTCGGTGGGTGTAATATATGGGAGGGGGGCTATTGGAAGATATGACAAAAGGATCCTCTCTCTCTGGAGGCGCACAAGCTATAGTACTTTGGCATTGTGCGCACGAGGATCCCAGTCAACAGAGCTTTGAGTCCAGTGTGTTAACCCTTATCCACTACCATCATTAATCACGTCCCCCGGCCAGCTACACGCCAGTCAGGATTTCTGTCTTCAATTGGAAACAAATGAGTGAGGAGAGAGCATGCAACCCCCTGAACAACCAAAATAAGGCCAATCTATTCACTGCCCCTTCAGTTGCAGGGCGAGGCTTATCGACTAATGTCTGTCTTGTTGTTGGACATCATTATCACACCGAGAAGTTAATGCGAAAGTAAGCAGGGGTGCGTCGATAAGAGTGGTTTATGTAATATCTCACGGAGGTTTGTCTGGAGCCGTGGGTTGAACTCATGCAGGAGAATTCAGCTTGTTGTATGCCGATTTTGTTCATGTTTTCAACCAGATTAGCATGCATAGTTTTAGAGTATTGCCTTGCTCATGGACACGAGGTAAGAACAGGTGCAGCCATGCATTAAGCGTATGTGTCCTTTAAAAGCAAACGTGTGGGTTCCATGGACACCCACAAATTGTTATTAAGGTGTGCAAACTTCCTTTTGTCTTGTCTGAAAAATGCAGCAGTTAGATATTATACAAATTATAAAAAATAAAAAAAACTTTCCATCATGTGAGTTCAAGCAAGTTGCAGGTTTGCTCACAAGCAGTTGTGCATGCTTGCTGTTGCCCTGAAAACATATTAGTGTGTCTAAATGTGAAAGTCTTGGTTCACTAGAAAACCTGATGCGACAATTTTTTGACAATTTCCCTCGCTACAAATAGACAAAAGTATTCTTCTATAGGCCAATAGTTTGTATCCACGCTATTTGTTTCTTCACTGGATAATCCATAAAAAGGAGTGAATGTGCAGCTATTATCCTTCTGCCAGACCCACTGACGCTAGGATGGGATTTGTTTTCTTTATAAAAGCGCTGGGAAATAAACTCATTCTTTAGTATCACGATGTCTGAGCCAGTCAGGCGGAAAAGCAGCAAAAAAGAGATACCGAACCAATTGCGGCACCTTTCAGCTGCTGAGACTGGATCAAAACACTCTTGAGAAACCGCTTAGAACTGAAAGAGAAAGTGAGAGACTAAATCCTATAGACGGGATTTAGAGCCATATAGCCAGCGAATGGGAATGAGAAAGAGATAAAAGACAAAATCGGTAAGGAGTTTTTATTCGTTCCTCTTTGGATAGAGTTGTCTTCTTTTGGGGCCCTGTCACTCTGCATGTCGCCTTTATAGCTGCTGACTCGGCGGTGGGATGCAAAACATGTTTTCGTTCCCCTGAGACAACAGACTTTGCTTAAATAATCATTGATTAGAAAAAAATAGATACATAACTCGTTAGTTATTAAATAATAATAATACTTGTGTATTATTATTTCTTGTGGTTTCATAATTATTATAAATCATCATCTTTATTAGGAATGATTATTAATGGATGTAACGTGCTATACCAACAACAATACAAAACTAAATAAGTAGCATATTACTGTTATGTATAATAATATGAACAACAACAACAATAGGCGTATTACTTATAATAATAATGTTATTATTATTCCAAAATAAAGTTAATACGTTCGCTCTTATTATGATATTTTCCGCGTTGCTGCTTTTTGATAACAGCTCCACGTGTCCAAATGGTCATCAAACAAATGCTAATTATTATTTACAACGACTAAATTTCAGCACTTGTATTTCCCAGTTCTGATGCATATTAATTAATCGCAATGCTTTATCGTAAAACCATCAAATTAGAAGAAATAGAAAATGAAGCGTAAAGAGGTGTGTTTCTATAATAAAATGTGCTCAGTGTTTGGCCTGCAGTAGGCCGACAGAAAACTCTCTGAAGTGGAACATTTCCACAGCAGCCTTACCATCTCCACACTCCTGCATGTTGCCATAATGAGAGACAAAGCCCTCTTTAATGAGCAATTACACGTAGTGCGGACCTTTCCCATAGCCAATCATTGCGTGTGAAGGAAAACATTCCTTTGTACTAATATCCCCGCACACAGCTCCCCGGCTCTGCCTCCCCATCAGGAGGGGAGGAAAATGCAGGCTGTTGGGTGGACACCTCTGCTGAAAGGACAAGCCGCTGTCACGCACATCCATGTCTGGGACAGTGGAAGCATTCAGACTGCATGCATGACCTATGGCTTGCTCTAATCGACTAGTCTTAATTGGGGGTCTTGTTCAGGGCATCAACGCATGTGCAATACCTTCCCGCAAACAGAGCCGTGGACCGGAACCACTGGAATAGTAAGCTGGAAAACTATTCATATTCAAACGTGATCATGTATGGTGACCTCTGTGGAGTTCACATACATCCTAATGTATCCATCAAACACTAGGCAAGTCAACTGTTTAAATGTCACTGAGCCTCAGAAATCAAAACGCCCGGCTGTACCCGCCCTTACAATGCACGCGTCAAGGTGTCTCTAATGCCACTGTGTGATAATGAGGCTCACCTGGGTTGGGCTGCCCTGGCACTGATGTTCCGGGGTACCAGCCGGGCCGGGTCCCCCAAGTTCCTGTCTGACCGTTGAGCATTCTCAGCTTGTCATACATGCCATCTGCGCCCATCTGTTGCTTTTCACTAGCCAGGTTGCGGAGGACTCTGTTTATCGATGACACCTGAATGACAAATTACATGATACAAGTACAGATTAGATGGAGCCCCATTTCTATCAATGTGTTTCTATATGTGGGTACAAAATATGTGACACACACACACACACGCACGCACGCGCACACACTTTATAATCATAATAAATGCGCACAGGAAGATGTTCCTCCAAAGCACGCTCCTTCTAATTGATTGTATGTTTGGATGATCACACATGCAATAATGCGCGCGCCACACTTTCTATTTAATAAGACTGAATGGTTGGTTGCCCATCTCCTTTTCCTCCACTGCATGAGAAAAAAAAAGTCATTTCATGTGGCAAATTAAATCATGCACATAACTTACACACACGCACACTTACACTTACACTGGGTATGTTGTCGTTGGTGCAGACCCCCTCCGACAGAAGTCGGTCACGGATCTCCCACGCAAAGATAGACGGACACTCCCGCTTGTACTGCGCGATTTTCGCGACCACCTCTGGAGTGGCAACCCTGGGCTTGCTGCCGCCTATTGCTCTCGGTCTTATGGAGCCAGTTTCATAATACCGGCCCAGGATCTTGCTTACACAGCCGTTGGATACCTGTATAGAAAACAAAAGACACAATTCACATACATTATTTACGACTATTAGCGGAATTTCTAAGATGACGTCAAATCATTATCACCTTTTCACTGTCCAGCACTTGGACTTCATCATGGGTCTATAAACACAAAAAATATGCCTTCAATGGTATATTAGGCATTAGATGTATTCTTTATAAGAGCAGGCAGATTACTTTTCTTTTTGTCGGCCTTATTACATTTCCAGTAAACGGAATGATGTAACTAGTAAATTAATTTGACTGATTTAAATACTATCTTAAATTGCAACATTTAGGCTACAGGAAACGTGGATTTTAAGGGGAAGCCATACCGTTATGTCCTTCATATTTTTGCTTCATTGTTTAAAAAAATAAAATAAATAATAAAAAATAAAAATCTGTTTGCATCCATTGAAAACAAATTCTGCATGAAACGTGTTTGGTGTTGAAGAAGGAGTGTGGCTGTCACCTGCAGTATCCTGGAGATGTCGCAGGGTCGAGCGCCACTGTGAGCGAGTTCAACTATTTTCTGCCTGGTGGAATCCGGCAGCGGTCTACCATTAACAAACACACCACCAAGCTGGTTTACGCCACTGTGACCTACATGGAGACAAAGGCATCGCAGTCAGCACATCGTAAAATAACGATAATTAAAACATATGTGATAACGCAAATTAGTTTATTTTAATGGGGAGGAGAATGGGATACGCGCTTAGGATAGCAGAGTTAAAGATTAAACACGAAGACAGCATACGGAAATACAGACAGTTCACTTCAAAATGAATTGCCATGTGGTTGAATAAAGTGTTTAAAATCAAAGCGCGCTGATCAAACAATAGTTTTAATAAACTTTTAACCCGCTCGGTATAGTCACAAGTATTGCGCAGTTATTCAGTAACACATACAGAACAAGGATTACAGGACAATAGCCTCGCATCAACCAAACCATTTCAATAGAGGGTTTTTTTTTCTCAATAATAAATTAACAACCCGAAAAAAACTAAAGCAACCTTTTATCAAACCGGCAAACGTCGGTATTAAAACAGTCGCATTGTTATCCATCCCTTCATGTACAGCTGCGCATCGCCAACACCTGCACCTCACTCCAAAACTATCCTCAAAATAATAACCAGCAACACACCGACAATCACAGAAAATACTCAAATTGAAATAATCTATTAAATTAGCTTTAATTCAAAGGAATCGCTTTCGGGAAAGTGACTTTAAATCGAGATGTTCTGTCGACGATAGTCCTTCTAAACACACAATAAGTACGCATAAATAAGACAGACACCACATAGGAATCTAGCTCTAAAATAGTCTTTTTATCATTGGTTATTGTCCACAAAAAGATTGCTTTTTGGAAATGATTCCTAAATGTTGCCATGGTAAAGCAGAATAAACCGGCAAACCTGAAGCCAAATGGGAGAGCTGGCTCCCCGGAGTGCCTGCGCCGCTCTCTGCGTCTCCGCTCCCTTCCCCTGCGCTGCCGCCCGGTACATTGACTCCGGGAGCAGAGGCTCCTTAGCAATAAATAAGCTCCAAATATAGAAGAGGGGGAAAATATGATGAGCCTGCCTGACATTTGTCTTTAAAATAAAGCTAGCTGCACGTCAAGTTTGAGCTTAATTTCTGGAAATAGGCGGAAGTCGCCTCGGATCATGCATGGGAGGCTAATTGAAAAGATCAGTTGGAGCACTTGTGGCAGGCATGTCACTTTATGACACCGCTCTGCTTTTGAAAATCGCATCGTCACGACAAATAGTAGCATGATAAAACGACCCTTTCTGTCTGCATTTGGATATCACTCAGGCAAAATTGGACGCTACTCGTTTACCCTCCGAGGGAGACTTCGTTTTAAGGTGGCCAGGGGCTGCGCGCGGTCACAGCAACGAGGGCGCGCCTGGATTCTTAACATATTAAAAGTGACATGCAGCTCTTCCCCCCCCCCTTGTTTGTATTTGACAACAAATGCTCACAGCCACCGCATTCCTGTTGTGTGCAATCGGTAGGCGTCTTTACTCTGAAATATGTCACAGGACTCTGCTTTAAACTGCAGGCTTAATTGTATATAAATGAGGAAAGGGGGCCTGTGATAATAAACCTGTTTAAAGGAGTAACATATCCCCGTTGGCCGCTATGTGTAATAATCTTCCAGCATGGATCTGATTGATAGTTAATCCATTATCATCCCTCCTGCTCTTTGGTAATTCCAGGATTAAATGGAATTAATAGACTTCTTACGTTGAAATTGGCTTACCCGCATAGCAGTCCTGCTCTGCGGGTTCTCCAGAGCTGCTCCGTCTCCTCTGATTTATAGCTATCATATAAATCCTCTGGATCGATAAACCCGTCAGATAAGGACATCACATAAACATGTAACTCTCTTAAGGTTAAGTCTTAATCATGGCACAATTCCCTCAAGTGCCCAGAGTCGATCTCGCCCGCTGGCGCTGATTATGCGCCTTGTATTCTATTGCAAGTCGACTAATAGGAAAACATATGGTGTCAATTTGGACGCTCCCCACCATATACACCCAGGAGTTATTAGCACAAAAGCCACCGAGGCCGTCGCGACCTTTAGACAACCCAAAGGGCCGGGCCCAATGATATCTCCTCGGCAATTCGCACCAGACATCACACGCCAAGCATCCCATTATCATCAA
Source organism: Taurulus bubalis (assembly GCF_910589615.1). Lineage (NCBI taxonomy): Eukaryota > Metazoa > Chordata > Actinopteri > Perciformes > Cottidae > Taurulus > Taurulus bubalis. The sequence goes on along the minus strand of NC_136592.1, from coordinate 17,227,675 downwards.
TCCGCTGCAAAGCAGCAGCACTGTGTACATGCGTTTGATAAGGCGCCATTATCTCTAGAATGAAACACTGGCAAGCAAAACATAAAATACAAACAAACAAAAAAATAGCTGTACCTATAAAATACGACGCTAATGCCAGCAGTTTGTAAAAATATATACATTTTTTTTTTTTTTATCACAGGTCACTTTAATTATCACACTTCTCCACACATCAAACAATAATGATGTCCAACATTGGATTCAAACATTTAAAATATATATATATATATATATATACTAATGCGCACAGATTACAGCACAGACACGTCATCAAGGTATATGAATAATATAATAAAATCATCGCACACACCTTCATCACAGATGTCATACACCTCTTGTCCAGCAGCAAGAGAGAAAATGTTTCATGTTTATCCTTTTTTGTTTCAACACACACCAGGAATAAGACAGATATTCAACTCATATAGGCCACTTTAAACACAGAGGCCAAGCAACTTCATGTACCATGTTTTATTATTATAGCACCCACGACAATATGGTTAATATGTATCTTTCGCTGATAGTTCAGCCTGCCCATAACAGTGAAGCCTGGGGTTGTAATATGAGCATTTTATTTCTAGTTCATGCTGTCTGTCCGTGAAGAATATGGACTAATCTACATAAGACATTATTGCTATTCCTCATGTTTCATGCAGGGCTCTTCTCTACGCAGCTAATCTTGTATGCAGCCTGGCAGCAGCTCTAACGCTAATGCAGACGGCTGTGCAATTATTTAATACCAACTCAAGCAGAAACAAAAATCTCCCTCTCAACCCAACCCCCTCTATTTCCCCCCTCTCTCTCTCTGGAGCAGGACGACGTGTGATTAACTTGTTCAATAATAACTTCTCTACCTATCATTGCAAAAAATAAATTAACAGCAATGAAACGGCCATCAAATAACTGAGAATATTTCGCCCCTGCACCTCATAGTCATGCAAATGTATGCCTGCACGTACATGTCCTTTCCTTTAAAGTGTTCCTAAAGTTATTGCGCTACAACAAACAGTGCATAATGTCAGTGGGTGTTGCTTCCATGCAACCACATTCAAACTTGCGGCTGTAATCAAAACTTTCCAAAAACAAAAATATATATGAAAACAACTTACTGTTCTGCATCATTGAGGCTACGCCAGACTCCCACGTGGCTTGGCTGTGGTATTCTACGCGTCACAAGAAAAAGACAACGCTGGTTAGCATCATGTACACATCTTCCTTTTCACTGTCAAATTATTTGCAACAATTTTGATTTTTTTTTAAAATAAATTAAGTTTCTCATCTCATCGTTCGATTAGAATGTCTGCGGGTCTTTGTGCTTAAAACATTATTGATGCATAAAGAATATTCACATCCTATGTATGTATGTATTTTAATTAAACTTGCCTGGAAACAGAGTTGACTGTCCTCTATAACAATTTAGTCAATCATCTGCCGTTTTCACTACTTAATGTCTCCCTATAGGACAAAGCAAAACAACACATTAGCACAGCCACAGCTATACTGATGCACGTATGTATCTTTATTTGTGGCCTACATTTACAATTAACCTCAATGTTGCTGCTAAGCAGATACAAGAAAATGGATGCAGGACAAAATTACTTGAACATCTCTGTAATTCCTATTTCAGACAGCTTGTCACAAATAAATTAAATTGGGCCTATAACTTTTACAGCACTATTTATTTCCTCATTGCCTTATAAACTTGATATTCCTCCTGTGAGGGAGTCTGTCGTAGAAACTGTACACAGTGACACACGTTGTCTGCCTCGCCTCACTGCACTGCAAAAGTCCAGACCAGGAGGGGGTACAAAGCTGGTGTACAAAGCCTCGCAACAATGCACCCCCTTTCCTGCCTCGTATACCTCAAACCCGGCGCAAAAACTCGGCCTCCGCGACTAGAAACACACAGCTTCCCCACTAAACACACCAACAAGTTCAGATTAATACAAAGAGCCGGAGGCATGCATCCACCCCCTCCGGGACCATTCATAAACACACGCACACACCGCACACACACAAGCGCGGGCGCGCACACACACACAGATTCTTTCTCTCTCACTCACACACACACTCTCACAGTCTCTCTCTCTCTCTCTCTCTCTCACACACACACACACACACACACACACACGCACACACGCACACACGCACACACACACACACACACACACACACACACGATCGTGACCCCGGTGCCGCTAGAGCGTGAATGTGAGTTTTGTTGGCCCTGCTTTTCTAGAAAACATTTTTTTAAATCTTGTAACCAATATTTGGTGGTTATTTTGTGCTGCTGGTGCGGGTTGTAAAGCGGGTTTACAGACACAACAGCGCAGTAGGGCGCTAAATTGGAAAAGACAAATGCATTAAAGAAGCTTTTGACTGGAGGACAGATAAAAAGGGGGCCAGGGAGGGAGAAGTCTGAAGTTCTGGTTTTCTCCCTCCATGTGAAGTTGTGTTGTGTGGAGCAAAGTGTCCTGATAGCGACGTCTATAACATACTACTGTGTTTAGTCCAGGGCTAGTTTGTGGGATGCACGAAGGGGCCGCCATTGCATTTATATTGTAGCTTTCTTTTATGTTTAACAAATAGGCTGCATTAATCAAATTCAGATTCCATCACACTGGGCCACATAGCCGCAGTTAGCCTGTTTAGCACAACCTCTCATTACCAAAACAACCGCTAACTAATGCAGATATACTTCTTGTTGTTGGCATGATGTCATGTCAAAGTTAAAGTGGACCAATAATAATACATCAAAAAAAGCCTGACCAGTCTGAACGTGCTCTGTAGTTAGAAGCTTTTAGCCCTGTAAGGTCCAAGTTAATCATTTATTTAAGGTCGAAAGCTCAAACGCTGTTGTTCCCGAGTTTAACTACGATCTAATCTGCATTTCTTTTCCTTTAGTAATCCGGAACAACAATGTCTTAATTCAAAATACTTATTCTGGCCGCGCTCAGAACATTCATATGCAGAAATAGTGCATGTGGGCCTTGACTACAATGGCCCTGGTGTATAGGCTAACAGAGAATAGTACATTACAAAAAATATGTTAAATAGTACACATATTAGTCAATTAGTTTTTAGCATGCATATCGCCAACATGTTTAATCTAAAAAATAACACAATTATTAAGCCCTCTTATTAAGACCTGATGTGTTTCTTCCATCAGTCGTTAAAAAAATATATTAGGCCTATTTTAGGCTGAATTATGCATAATTTATCTTAAAAATTACAATATAAAGATGCTAATTACAGTCCATTAATACTCCTGTTTTATTCTACTAATTTGTCTGTTTTGACCAAATGGTTTAAAAGCAGAAATTTGTATACAGTTGTGTTGTATTATATGGTTTACATTATTTAAAACATGATTTACTGTTATTGGCTGATAGGCCTGTCAACGATGGTGTCTGACTACTTTAAATACTACTCAGCCCAACTGCGAAAATGTAAACGTAGTTTAACTCGCTGTCATTAAGGGAATCAGCTTATAAAAAGCGGAAAGCTGTACACAAACACACTAAAACGGATCTCTTCCCCAAGTGCTCCATGGAGTTGTTTTTTTTGTAGAAGGCGCTTGGGTGACTCGCCTGCATGAATCAATCTGACACCTTTCCTCAACGGGTCATCGCGCCCCATTCTCCACGATGATCACTGTCCTGGCCCAACGTGACTTTTTACTCTTTACTGTCATAAATAAGCGGTAAGCTATCCGTAGGCCTAAACACACCAACACAATCCAGCTGATAAAACAGACAGAGGCGCTAAAGGCTGTTCGCACTTTTGAGAGTCCAGTCAGAAGACAGGCTACACAGTCCAAACGATAAGACACCTCGATCTACAGCCGGGAATAAATAACCTATAATAATAATAAAAAATAATAATATGTATTAATAATATAATAATATAATAATAATAATTACAATAAGAATAAGCTTCCATAATTGAACAGCAGACAAACTTTAAGTCAGGATCTTACCTTTTTGTGGCATCTTGCGTCGTTGTCAAAGTCCTTGGTAAACTATAGGCTACAGCCTAGTTCTCCAGACCACAGAACGAGCAACAACAAAAAAAGCCGACCAGGATCAGTCTCTCTCGGGAAGTTTAGAAGAGGAAAAATTAGTTTCCAGTGGTCTTCGGCGGAGACGGAGGGGATATCCCTGCGAAGGGGACAGAGATTGACAGTGAACTCAGATGTCAGGACGCACGGAGTTGGGCGAGGATGTGCGCTGGCGTGTGAGAGAGCGAATGAGAGAGTCAGAAAGAGAGAGAGTGGGGAAGAGAAAGAGAGAGAGGGGGAGGGAGTGGAGGAGAGAAGAAGGGAGGGAGAATAGTGGTGGTGGAAGGAGGAGGTGGGGGTGAGAGAATGAACACACCTATGCTGATTAGCGATGGAACAAGTGTATTAATGTAGGCCTATGTGTTCCTGGTCCGCTGTGCGCGCCTCGCCTCTCCTCCCTCCGCCGCTCTTCACTGGCCCATTAGCGCGACCCGACCTCTGTCATCATCCCCCACATAAACACTTCCCCCTGCACCACAGCAAAAGCGGGAAACGGGGCCGAGTCACAGCGCGAGAGGGGGAGAGGGAGAGGGCGAGGGAGAGAGAATCTCGTCTTCCCAACCCACTAATCAGCCCACGCATGCAAATACCCTGCGCTCACTTGCTGAATATTGCCCTATTGCAAAGCAACTGCTTCGGAAATGCCCATTGGTTGTAAGGCTCTATTCTTCAGCTCCAACCTCAGGCTAACTAGTGCTGCGAGGGGGACGGGAAGTAGTGCTGCAGCAGCACACGTGAGCTGGAGCTCATAACACTACATGGAAATGACCAAGAGCTGCAGCTCACTTTTTATGAAGCAGCCGATGCTGTGCATATTCAATTCATGTTATATATAGACATATGCAATTATGAGATATAATGTTGACAAGTTGGGATACATGTTGAAAAATGTAATGTTGTGTGTGTGTGTGTGTGTGTGTGTGTGTGTCTGGGGGGGATTCAGCATTCACTTGTTAAATGTTTAATCATTTTCTTCAGTCATCGTAAAACTTTAATTTACTGCTCTAAAATATGAATTTGAAGCCCTAAACACATCCATGAGAGGAGACCTCTGCATGGAAATGACAGCTATTATCTACTTTTTAAATATTTTACTTTAAAAAAAGGCACGATCTCCACTCCCTAAAGACGATTAAAAATGTCCACCACGTGCTTTTGTTGATTCTTTTGGGTATCACCTCGCCCTGAATAGCCGTACCCTCCCTGTCAACAAGGACACCATGCGTAAAGAGCGCAGCCTTTAGGCAAGCTCCGCTGCTTTTTATGGACACATTTGCGAGGCACGGCAACGTCACTCCTCCGACCTGACAGCAAATAGCACGCGTAAATAAAGTAAAGCAAATGACTGTGCAGCCATGGCCACACGCTCCCAAACTGCGCTGGTTGAATGACTGGCTATTAACGCACACCTCAACGCACCCAAAAGCAACCCCTCTGCGCCCGTGTGTGAGCATACACCCGGAGCTCTGGGCAGCACCAGTCTTAGCTCTGAGGAGCCCCGTCGCTTACTCCAAAAGGAGGAAACCCGAAGGGAAGAGAATGAGGGTTGTATGGACGTGGAAGCCAAACTAAAGCAGAAAAGGGGGTGCATGAAAGGGTAAAGAGAGAGTGAGAGTGCAGGCACAGGCATAAGCAGGGAGAGGGGAGATCATTTTTGGGGGGATGGAGGCCTTGAAATGAAGTCATGGAGGCCTACACTTGACTTTCTTTGACATGTGAAAAAGTAGGAGAAGTCAGAGCTCATCAATAAAACACTTCGGAGGTGAAAGAGGGCTCCCTAACAACCATCGCATTCCTGACTATGGGTTCAATGAGTAGACAAACGACGCTGCCAGAGAGAGAGAGAGAGAGAGAGAGAGAGAGAGAGAGAGAGAGAGAGAGAGAGAGAGAGAGAGAGAGAGAGGAGGCAGGGAGGGAGGGAGAGAGAGAGAGAGGGAGAGAGGAGGGGGTGGGGGGGAGTGGGACTGCTTGCTTGAATGGGGCCCTCAGTGGGCCGGCGAGATAATGAGCTGAGAGGACCGGCTCAAACTGTCACCGAGGGTCCCGCGGAGAGGAACAACACTTTGGCCAATACTCCTTCATCAAACAACCCGTAAACTAAACGAGCACATTCATCTGTTTCTCCTTCCTGCATTGTTTCTACTCACTTAGACTGGTGGCTCAGCCTATAGGCCTACCGTGAATGGCCGCAGCTTATATCAGCTAAGGAGGGGTTCCCAAACATTTTCACGTCAAGGACCCCCCTATTAGACATGCATTAGACCACAAACAACACCCCACCCCCACCCGTAGGAGTTTGTGCAATAAGGGAAACTCGGGTTGGTTATGATTGACTGTAAAACGGAATAACACACGCTGGAGGTGGAGTTTAACTTCCTAACGCCCGTTATCATTCAGAATTAACTTGTTTTTATCGAGGGAAATATTTTTCTGTGGAGAGAATGTACATGAGCTCAAGTTAGAGACACTCTGTAACGGTAGGAAGTTGATTGCAACTCCTGCAGTGTTTACTAAACTATGTCGGTCAGCCTCATGTTGGCTTGGACAGCTGCGTCAGAGCTGCACCAAAACAAATTGTAGCCATTGTTTTCAGTCATGAGCAACATAATCATTTTCTAATTTGGACACTTAAGTTGAGCTCAATTGTGTAACAAAATGCTGATAAACGTGGAACATCCTGTAAAATGAAATGTTAAAATGTCATCTCAATTGCAAAAAACAAACATAACATAAACAAATCTCTCCCTGTAATAGAATGCTTGTATTTATAGTTTACCTTTGTAGTGCAAATGTTATTGCCACTCACTTGTCTCAGACTGCAGCTGTCAAAAATTCCCACCACCAACCTGCCCTCGCTGAAAAGACAGATTCCCCGATGAGTGTGTCAAGTAGTTTTCTTTGGAAACAATACCTCCAGTAGGTTATTGATTTCTTTAGTTAAGCTGTAAATCCGCTCCAAGAGCTAATTCGTTGTCTCCACCTCTCGAGAGATTTCAGGGTTATTTTTCACAACCTGCACTCGCATGTCAAGTAGGCTTTCATCTTTATCAGCAACAACCCTATATATATATATATATATATATATATATATATATATATATATATATATATATATATATATATATATATATACTTTTGTAAGGCACTCTGGATGCTGTGGAAGTCAGTAAAAAAAACAGGATAGGCTGATGTTAGGAAAGCAATTAGCCCAATTCGGATTAGCAGCAACTAATGCCACAGGCCTTGAAAAGAAAGCCTAATCTTGTCGCTATTTCCCCCCGAGGCAATTCGGTATTTGTACCTATATCTAGAAACTTTAAAATGCCAAAAAAGAAGAGAGAAAAAAACAGAGAAAAACCTAAGGGAAAACCTGCAGTGAAAAACAGTGACATTGTTTTTTGACAGGGAGAGAAATGTAGTGCAGAGTAAACCCCCCCTAATTTGGTTCTTATTTAGGATTACAATGTACCCTTTACAGGCTGATGCACATTTATAGAATTTTAATTAATTATGTGGAAAACTGGTGGAAATATGCCTGGTACTTCCAATTAGTTTAGTTTTTGTGAAAACCTGTTGTTATATTTCTTAATTCATTAATACTTGTTTTCCTTTGTGATGATCCCCCACTGGAGGTCATAGTTCACTCACCTTTATACAGCAGGACATCTGGGGAGGTCTATTAGAACATGTTTCAATATTGCTTCTGATAAATAAAAAAGGCTGGGATGAATCCCTCGTATTTATTGAGAGTGTATAAGGAAAATGTAAGCATTGATGCATATGCCCTTAATATATATTTTTCTTTTTTTAGTTAAACCCAGGTTTTTTGTTTTTTTGGCACATTATAAATCCTGCTTTGCTATTATTACCTCCTACAAATCCCAACTCTACCTGCTGCTCATAATGATCATTTAAGGCCCCACATTTTAATGAACCTGCTTCATGCACTGTTAAGCAAATAGTCACATCCTATATTATTATGCAATTCATCATGATAATACTTATTTATACTATTGTTTTATTATTATCTATACAATGTGTATTGTTGATGATAATAATAATTCGGTTAAAGGTGTACAAAAAAAAGATTGACGATGAAAAAAAGAAAAGAAAAACCTACAATTGTTATGTTTTACTGGTGTTATTCATGTTGTAATCTCAATGATCACTACAAATGTCGACCTGAATTTCTAAGATGTATTCTTGTTGAGATGACCTGTCATTCATCAAACAGCCTCGGATTGTCACATTTATTCTCTCTACAGATATTCATGAGGATATCGCTGGTTTATTTGCATAAATTATTTGCACTTTTACAATGTACAGCTCTGTTTTTAGCAACAATAATTAAACAATCACATGCTTGTTTGACTTTCGCGCAGTTCTTTGATTAATCTGCTATTTTGTAAAGACTGCATGCGCATGGAGCACGTCCCGGTAGAGAAAACAAATGTCGAATTATTTCACACACATTAATTAGGTAAATAACACCATAATGGAAAATAGAAATGTCGCAAATGGTCCCTATTCTGCTTTTCAAAAGGAATAAAACGCACCAGGGTATATATGAGCGCGCTTTAAACATGTATTACAATAAAGGTCTGCGTTATGTCATTTTGAACTAAATTGTGATGCAGCCTCCTCCTTCTGGAGAGGATATGTTGAGGGAGAACTACATTTATGCAATTTTTAATTTTTATTTAACTAATCTATAGATCTTTGAAGTTTGTGGAGAGGATCGAGGATTTCTTATGCAGCCCACAGAAGGTGTGCAGTCCACAGAAGCCCTCTCCTGGCAAAAGGCTGAAGGCTGATAAACACCGGGGCTAATGGTGTCACAGCGCTGCTCGGAGAGCGTGACAAACAGAAACACTGGACCCAAACATACAAGAGCCAAACTTACAGCTACTGTTTGGAAAACTGATTATATCATCATCTTATATCAGGAAATAATAATAACACATGGAAGCTAATATCATTAGAGGTGGGACGAAATACAAAAAAATATAATAATAAAAAACACACAAATCCAAGTACTATAAACACAAGGACCAGGCACTTGTATAAACCCAAATCATTGCTATCAAATTTATTTTACAACACGATTAATAACTTCTTTCACTCAACATTTAAGCCCAAATATAAAAGTTGTTTCTCAAAAAATCACACGTGGATTGCAGCGCGAGGAAGAAGCGCAGTAAACAAACTGAAATATTGCGCTGATGGAGCGTCATTTACAGCGCGCTAATGGGTCAAGCGGAGCTGAATAGATCCCCATACACACATTACATGTACTGTCCAGGTCGAAGCCATTAATTTCCCCTCAGCGTAAAGCTCACAATATTTCAGTGAAGATCGCTGATTACACGTGTGTGTGTGCGTGTGTGTGTGTGTGTGTGTGTATGTGTGTGTGTGTGTGTATGTGTGTGTGAGTGGGTGACGACAACAAAAACCAAGTCAGCTCGCATGTGTTAAACTTTATGCGCTTTCACCCACAATTTGACCGAATTTTGTCCGTATACCATCAGTCTTATAATCAATCGTTCTGCTTTGAAATTTCTCTACACCATTTAAAGTTGGAAGGAGATCAGGCAAAGTGTGCCAGTTTTTCAGCGTTTAATTATTTTCAAGGGGATTATTTTTAAAACCAAGGCTTTATATATTAAAAATAAATGAAAGTATAGTTCGTCCAAACTCACCGGCTGGAAAGCAGCAGCTGGCTGACGGTATCCTGCGCGTATAAAGTCGCCTCTTCCCGACCCGGATCTCTCCTCCGTGTCAAAGCGACAGAAAGTTATAGGTCCCGATTAAAATCTATCTACCTTTGGATCCGTCGTGGAGTTGAAATGTCAATGAGAGTGGGAAAAAAAATCTGCGGCTCTTAGCAGCAACTTTCCCTTCAGCATCAGCCTCGCGTTGGCAGTGATTGGCTGGAGCGACGGGTCGACGTCATACCTTGGACAGGACGCAGAGCATACTGGGGAAGTACAAGGTAGAATATACATGTGAGCACACCGGCCTGTTTACTGTCCGATGTGTGCTGTGTTCAGGGACTGACCGCTAACACGTCATTCTGTAGGGACCACGTCATTTTGTTTCATCGTATTTTACTTTACGTTCATGTATTTCACACCGTCCCTTCTAGTGATTAAAGGTTTCACAAGAAACAAAACAAGGTCTCCAATGATTTTAAGAGCATTTTAAATAATTGTATTTCATATATGGAGAGAAGTTACATATAACCCTGAAACTAAAAAATAGTCAAATACATTTTTTATTAAATGTAAGCAACTTGTCACATGGACTTGGATGCTTTAGCCTGGTAGTCTTTTTAAGTTGTACATGAGTTTTGCAAGAGATTTTAAACAACTTTAAATGTATGGAAACTTAAGCCTCACCACAATGGGTTTAGAAAGCTGCATTTCCGCCTCAACAGCTGCGGCTTTTAACACTTTGGCTACTGAGGAGACAGGGGGGGACTGACTATAAGGGGTACGAAATGTAGAATGTACAAAGTAGATTGTTGTTGTTGTTGTGTTTTTAAATCTGAGCATGCTCCGTATGCAACAGGTGTGGGACAGGTGCAGTCAGTCCCCCTCAATAGACTTAGATGCCTCTCTCACTGTTCCTCATGATGTATTTGGGAAGTAGGTTGAGATACATTTACACAACTCAGCTTTTATCCTGGCACAGCTCTGTGTCAATAGTTCAACATTGTAACCATAAACATGATTCCACTGTTTCATCGTGCGCTGCTGAAAACGTGTTATTTCTACAGCCCTATAAAGTTGTCGTAATGGGGCTTTAGCTTTCCTTTCCTTTTACTAAGGCGAGCTAAAAGCCTCCAATCCTGTTTCACAGCCTCGGATGTTTGTGTCAATTTGAACAAGACGGTGAGTAAATGGGCAACCGCACCGCCGCCTGTCTCCCAGGAAGAGACCGGGGAAGCGCAGGTACGGGCCAGTCAGGACTGGCTGTGTTTGGGCCATTATTTGGAGGAACAGCCATTAAGAGGCCTTGATACTGTGCAACGCAGCAGGGTGCTCGACATCCACGCTGGAAACCGCACGGCTTGGTCCCTGCTTATCAGGCTGTCAATAAAACGAGATGGGATACAGCGGTCGAGCCAGGTGCTCCCTTTCCCTTCCCACACAGCCCGCTCTCCAGAAGCAGATCAGGCGGAAACGCAAATCTGTCCAGCCGGTTTTCCCTCTGCCGTCACCACGCTGCTGCACAACGCCCCCCCCCCCCCTCTCTCTCTCTCTCTCTCTTCTCTCTCTCTCTCTCTCTCTCTCTCTCTCTCTCTCTCTCTCTCTCTCTCTCTCACACACACACACACACACACACACACACGCTTACACTAAACCACACTGACAGTTGTTTTAGTTTTTTTTATGAATATATGGAAACAATTTTGCAACTCAAATAGGCTCATGATAATATATATCAGCCATATTTTTGCATGTAATCACAGACATGCATATTTTGCAACCACGCATTTCAATAAATGTTAAATATCGGACGTGATTTCAAGTTATATGTTGATGTTGGTATGACCAGGACAATGGACAACATTTATCCAATTTGGGGAGAATATCTTAAACCGGAAGTCCCCTCTGAGAGCTTTCCTTGGACATGCCAATCTCTTGCTCGCTCTGACTGATCAAATTTGAAACAAATTGTGTAATGATCGACCTCCCCTCTCTAACCATGCAGAACATTATGCTGCCATAGCCTACGCCTCATGAGCTTATTGTTTACTGCCACTGTAGCAGACAGAGAAAAATGTCCAGGGGACCGAGTACGTTACCAGAAAGCAGAGGGTGCACGCGGAGTTGATGCATGCGTTCAAAGGGAGCACTTCATCCATCTAAATTAGGATTAATTGCAATGGAGTCGAGAAGGTAAGTTTTATCTGAACTCCGAGTTTAAACTGGCTGTGAATTAGGCCCTATATTTGATTGAAACGTTGTTATATGCATAAAGTTATGAGCTTTTAATTACATTACGGACTGAACGTGGTATAAGATTGTTAAGAAAGACCAAAGTTAGTCAAACTCTTGCCTCATCTGGCATGGAGTGGGAAAGGTTATTAGGCCTGTTCCTGCTGACTCTGCTCAAACAGCAGGGATCTAGTGTGCAGATATTTTTAGATAGGTCATCTGATATTTTCAATTTAAGATACAGTGTCCAATGATAATATAGCCTAATTACCCCCCCCCCCTCCCCCTCTACCCCCACACACACCCTGTGAACACAGTTCTCGTCTCTCTCTCTCTCTCTCTCTCTCTCTCTCTCTCTCTCTCTCTCTCTCTCTCTCTCTCTCTCTCTCTCCCCCTGTGTGAAATGTTTTAATAAGCCCTACACGCTCGAGTTTGATTTGTTTTCTCTCCATGCTCCCCGGCCCTGGATCGAGACATTAGCCGAATTCCCCCAGGGTGATTGGATGCAATTTGTCCGGAGTAGACAGGCACGTCCTGGATGTTAGGAATTCACTTTGGCTCAACGTGACAAGTCTGACTTCGATCTACAATTGCATCTGAGAGTGCAGCGAGCGGAAAGATCCCATGCCATTAAGTGTCCCCCCACCCCTCACCCAACCTTTTTGTGTGCAAAAATAACAAGATCCTTCATTTGCGCACAAATATTCATAACACTTATATTTGCGACACCTCTAATCTGCTAGTGAGGCCTGCGTGCAGCACTAAGTGCGGACTGTGTCAGCAGTGGTCAGTCCTCCGAGTCAGAGGGAAAGTCCAAACGAGGGGATATAATGCCCCACATCTATGACGCTTTAAATTAGATTAAAGATTGGCAGACGACTAGATCAAAAAAAGAAAAAAAAGAAGAAAAAACGAAAAAAACGCAAGACTGACACCTGCCATGCAGACTTGCATGTGATTGATTCTGATGCTTCGTGTTGGCAACAATAGTGCTGCTGTTTTGCGCAGGGCTGAGTAGGCGCATTTATCACTCGCTTGCCAGGAGTGGCTGAAGTCAGTGTCCGTGTCGCGCTGTGAGCTGACAGGGGAAAATGGGAGCTAACGAGGTTGTCAGATGTCCTGACAAGACAAATGAGAGCTCGTCACTCCCTGCGCTTTAATAACGTTTAATGGAAACGTATTGCACCGTTCAAAATAAAGTGTTACACATACCGGATTCTGGCGGAGACGCAGTTAATTACGCACGGTGAGGTAAATTACGCATCAGCTAAAGGGTGTTGGCCTGGATTCAGTACCATCAACGAGGATTGTATCTATATAACACCTATGATTTGTTGCTAACAAACCATTTCGACCTTGGACTTTGTGTTGTATTCGTTCAACGAGCAATGTACTGAAATTGACCAACATCAGTTTAGTCACATTTTATGAAAACGTCTTTCTCAGATCACATCTTTGCAGCAGCTGGGCATGTTTTTACATGTAAAATCAAGTCAACTGTTAATTAAAAAATAAATAAAAGATCTCAATTGATGTATTGATGCTATTATTTCTGCTCCAACAAGTGTGCAGGATATTTGCCTCTTTAGCTGCAGGTTTTATATTCACTCACTGAACTGTGCCACATCTCAGACTGGAACAAACGAACTATTGCAACTTTATTTCCCACGTGTAAATGTTAAGATGCAAAGTAACTGTTGTCACCGGTCACAACATACAACAGTATGCACCGAAACCGTTTCCCCATCACGTCGAAGGGCTGTGATCTGACTGATTTCTGTGAATAGCGCTGAGGTGCATTAATTCATGGTGTGCGATAGCCATGGCAGTTATGGTCATGATACATGATCCCCAGGGCAGGGCTGATGCTGGACTAACTAAACAGGGCTGCTTTAAATATCGGTTGTAGTAGATACTTCCTACCATTTTGTATTTATTTGATCATATCTATTTGATCATCTTCTATTGTCTTCCATTTTATGAAGACTGCGCCGACTCATATACTCTTATGGATGCTTTCTCAGCTGGCTCACAATGACTAGAATCAATATTTTATTTTTCGAGGACATAGATCTATATGCAAAAGCCAAGTTCGAATGAGCTGGAGAAACGAAGGACAAATGCCACAGATTCAATATTTGACTAAAATAACGTTTCCTCAGTGATCAAGTGCACAACGCTTGACCTGCACAGCATGCATGCAAACATCCAAAAGCAGCAAATTGTTTCCCCACAGCCTCGTCTAAACTGAAATATTTTGCTCACTATCAAAATAAAATTATAGCCTACTGTAGGCCGTTACATTGGGAGTTTTACGGATCTCTCCTCCACTAGATGATGGTGACAACTCAATACTGCATATAGAGGCTCACCTCCCCACGATTCAACGAACATGGTGAGTGACAGGTGATGGGGAGGCATTTGTAAAGATCTTATTCGCTCCTTTCTCTCCTGATAGAGGGGGAGGGATGTGCGCGTAAAAATAGACATCCTTTTACTAATGCCATCACCTGGCCTCTGGTACTTTTCTGTGCAGGGTCGGAGCGGCCGGAGCACCTGCTGCAGGAGGAGCAGCGAGAGGATCCGAGAGGAGATAATTATACTGTCTGCACCGCTGCACACATGGAGTGCCCAGCTACACAATTTATATAGACAGAAGGATATAGTGAGGCTATTTTTGTGCGTAAAACTGCAACAAATGTTAAAATGACCGAATAAATGCGCATGATGCCTGTATTGCGCACAGGCCAGTGGGACCTTCTACAAACAAGCCTATAGCTCCAAGCAAGAGAGGAGCCAGAACATAAAACACCAAATGTGACAAACTCAACGCAGATCTGTGTGATATGTATAAATGGATGCAGCGGCACAACGCTGTACGTGAACTCACACAGATGACTGGGCTATGTAAAACAACACACACTAAATCAGGCAATAACGACGACAAACCGTCTGGAAAATGGAAGCACACAGTGCAGCAAGAAATCACTTCTTGTCTCCTCCCTCATTCTCTGTGTCTGGATGACAAATCCTATCCTGGAGTAAATATTTTGAGAATAATTGAACTGATTGTTATTTGCAAGTTTCTCTGTCTTGAATATAAAAGCGGCAGCGTGCCTGTGCGCACTCATAATGACTTTCAGACCATTGGCAACATATATTCATAATGTGGCGAATCTTAAATGGCTAATATGCAATTCTGCGGAATATGTCAGCATGCATTATTTATTTGGATTTGTTTCCCCCCGCAAATATTCTTTTAACATCGAAAATATGAGATAGATGAGGATCCAGAGACTTGCAAAGGTCCTGAAGAAGCTCGTCGTTAATATGTGAAATAAGCCGACCTCCACTGTTTTTAAGAACGCTCACGAAAGGCTCCCATACTCTATATGCACAAAATATAATGCATGCAAAAGGGCGAGAAAGGAAAGCAAATTATGTTTGGGATACTTTGTTGTACCCTGAACATATAGATTATTGAGGACTTCTGTGAGAAAAATAATGATAAATTTCGGGTCAGTGCTTCACTATTGATCTTATTCACTCCATCTCTTATAGCCGGTTATTCAGCAGCACCCCGCTGTGGATACACACTACATTTCAGCCTATACAGTGTTAAGCCTGCGTACTGGCAACAGAAAGTCCCTGTATAGACCACGGAACGTTTCTAAATCTAATCACAAACGAACCGTAATTAGACAAGTAATTACCGGCGTAATTAACAGCCTCTTTCTGCTCGCTGTGCTTTGATATGGATGGCCAGTGAGCTCTGCGCTTTATGGCACACAGGCAGCAGCAGCGGCAGCGGATAAAGTCTTTATTATTATTGCTGGAAACCCATCTGGTAATAGTCTTGCCCGAGACCTCCTCCCCCCTAATCAAGGTTTTAATTAAAGACGGTTGAGGGCCATGGAGAACATGAAGGCCAGTAATTAAGACTAACATTGGACCCTAACAGATGCAGCCCTCCTTCTGCGTTTGTGCAGAAAAGGGAAGCTCTCAAACCAAGAAGCGCACAGTCGTTTATGCATAGATGTAATATTCAATAAATAATGATGGTTCAATGTGATTGGCGGTCGCTGATCATTACAATGCATTGTAACACGAAATATAAACAGGAAAACATTTGTATTTTTTGCCTGGGTGCTTGTTTTCATATTTCTTTGACATGTATGGATTTGTGGACAGCTCTGGGGTTTTGTTGCGAGAGAGAGAGCCCCCGGTCACACTGCATTAGTCTGATGCCTGCGCACAATAGTGCGTCATTTGATCATTTGATCATTCTCTCTCTCTCTCTCTCTCTCTCTCTCTCTCTCTCTCTCTCTCTCTCTCTCTCTCTCTCTCTCTTTTAACACACACACACACATACACAAAAATATTCTCAACTTTAAAAAGATATATTTATCTGAGGAAATTATTCTCAACCCCAAATGTCAGGACGATTTAGAAATTAAATTAGATTCCAAATGAGAGAAATCGTCTCATGAACAAAAGTTATGCATATATAATAAATTGATCGCACATGAATGATCCAAGGTAAGAGCCAGGTCTCAGTATAGGTACCACACAAATAATCAAGCAGCAGATTAGCTTAATTGCTAATACAAATCTGCAACAACATCAAAAACGGGATTAATGATACATGTGCATGCTATGTCTAAACGTGTACCTGTAATCAATCACGGAGAAAATACAATGCAACTGTTTCATGTGTGTTTATCAATATTCATCACATTCTCTTTCCATGGCCACTCATCCACTCTGTCTATACGCACGCACGCGCTCTCACACACCAAGAGACTTCCTCCATAAATTGCATTGTGGAAGTTAAAGATTTGCACCTCTTCAAATGGGCCAGCAGATGGGCGGACGTTTAGCCAAACGCCCACGCGAAGTCCCCCCTGGCCGCTCAGACACCACTGGAGAAGGCCGACAAGAAGGGTGAACTTTGGCTTCTCGATCTCGTCACATCTCCCTTAACAAATGGCAGACTTGAAAACGAGTCAAGATTCAACCCTGGGAGAAACGACAGAGTGAGAGAATGTTGCCAGGTGGAACCAAAGTAAACACACTCCAATGGAAGGGGCCATCATATCTTTCCCCTTTAAAGCATTCATGAAAGAACATCCGCCACTCAAGAGTACTAATACTTAAACACAACATCACAATAACAACTTTGACAAAAGTAACCGAATTTATGGTAATAATATGATGTTATGATAGTATATCGCTGTGTTATATAGGACTACTGTTTCTAAGTACTCATAAGTACGCGCCCATTATGTAATATAGCGATCTTTACTCAATTATATACAATTAATAGTTATATGAACTGCCTCAAAAAAAAAGCCCCAAAAACAGTTCATATCAAGTATATCTCAAGCTCTAAACAAACCAACCCAGAGCTCTTATGAAACCATCTTCAGGTGATAACGAGGAGAAAACTTGGCCAGTGCTGCAGTGTGCTCTCCACCATCGCCACTTGTGGAGCTTTTCTGCCCCCTAGTGGCTAACTGGAGACCCACAGACACTTTGAGTGACGACGCTGTCGTTAAATATCGAAATATGCTGCAGGTTGAATTTGGGCTCTGCGGAACAAAAGTGACTTGGCACTGTTTGTATTCACGTGAACGTATTCGCTGCATGATTAGTTTCACTGTTTGTGTGCACTATATACTTTGAGATATGTCAATAATTATATTATATAATTAAATAAAACGGTTTTTTATTTTGTATTTCTGATATTTGATTGGCTTCACGTGAATGAGGATCAGGTGAGGACACAAAACATGAGGATGTACTTTTTATTGCTAATCGTAATCTATATCTATGCTCTAAACCGCTGTAACAGTGAAATGTCCCGACTCCATTAATAAAGTACTCTATCTGTCTATCTATTTATCCTAACTGTCTTGAGTCATTCACTAAATTTAGTTTCTTGATTTATGAAAATAAACTATATCCCATTAACAAATATGTTGTTCTTAGGTCATAAATCACGATGAACAAGATGTAAGAACAAATGTAACTTTATAACTATTGCAGCTGATTTGATTATATGATATATTTAAGGATGTATCAGGGTTTCTCTGTGTTGCACTTTGGAGCGGTTGAATACAAATATTATCATTAGTTTATGCAAACATTAACATCTTAACGGCTGCTGACACATGTTGATGTTTTTACAGTCACACATTGTTCATTGATGCAGTTAATGTATGCATAGCTCCCTGGTCAATAGTGATGACCTCACATATCACAGTTTATGTTGGCAGAATACATCCATCCATCTAATTATCAAGCTTCTATTCTGCTAAAAATATACCACAGTATGGGGCCTTAAATATGTTATAACATTTGACACATTATCAAAATATATCAAAACAATACATGTTTGAAATAATTAATAAGAATTAGTATTTTATTGTCTTCATTTGAATACACACAAAGGTTGCCATTTAGAGTTTTGAACCAAATCCAGAGCCAAAGGAAAACAAACCTTACAGAGCATTAAGCAGGATTTTTAACAAAGTATCATTTCATGACACAGACTGATGACTTTCAGTCAGGGATGTAGTGGAGAGGATAACAAAGTTTTTAAACTGCACATTTAAACACATTTTCAAAATCTAAGTTTGTGTGAGATGTACTGCATACAAATGCATGTGTCTGATTTTCCCTTGTATTTGTAATAGTTTTCTTTATGACAGACACTGACCAGAGGCTTTAACTATAGTCCACCCTTGTTTTTTTTACCACTACATCAGGAGAGCCGCTCTATAATGCGTTCTGCTTCAGGTACACAAGTAGGAGGCAGGCAATTATCCTAATATCCCAGTAATGTTAAAAGAATGAGGCTTAATTTTCCATCTGGTTGCATGGAGAGAAATGTCAAACGTATTGGATTGAGACCGTTGTTTTAATCATTAAGGGATGAAGTCTGATGAAGAGGTTTTGCAGTTGTGCTGCTCATGCATAAATGACTATTGACCAGGTGAATCTTGAGCTTATATGAACTGTATATTGGCATTTTGGATACAGTTGTGAATCTTGTGAAAAAAAGTGTTTTAGACTTTGGAATATATATTATAATTTTCTGAAGGTAATAATATCTGAGTATAAACTGCATAACTTGATGAAAATATGACGATTATTGAGAAATAACTCTTAAATAAGCCAACAGTTGTGGCATCTCCAATAGACACACTGTGTCTATGCTGCAGTATTTTGTCCTGTAATGGAAATGTGTTTCCCTTAGAGGATCTCTGTCTCTCCCTCTCTCACTCATTCCCTCTGTTTCTCTCTCTATGCATGGAGGGAGGTTGGCATTTACTTGACAATTTCTGCCTTTAAGTGCAGGCTTTAAGTGCAGTGTTTTTATCTACACCTAAGATAGCTGCGGACCAGGACAATTTAACAGGCAATTTAACTGACCGTGTGTTAGTGAAGCTGTCTGAGTTCCACTCTCTGCCAGAGCGCCATGGCATGATGGATGTAGGCAGTCTGGGCTAGGTGAAGACACACACACACACACACACACACACACACACAACAGAAACACACATACATACACACGTGCACACACACATGCACACACGCACACACACACACACACACACACACAATCCTATTGAATACACAAATACACAGACACACCGCCCTGCCATATTTTCCCAATACAAACGCATATGGGCCAATCCACAGCCAACCCCCTTCCATTAAATCAACATCTTGTGCTGGCGGTTGGAACAGTGCAGGGCTGGAGTCAGGTCGTCCAAATCCGTCAGTAAGAGGACGCAGAGGCGTTTGTCATTCTCCTCTCTGGGCACCATCCTCCTGGAAGAGTGAAAGGGGGGACAGAGGGTGGTGAAGCTACGTAGCATCTGGCTCTGGTAGCTCCAGCTGCAGGGATAGAAGGGAACAGGAGCTCTGCTGCAGCCCAGGGAGACACTCTTTCTGCAGCCAAAACCGCTCCACCACCACCATAACTGCTTGATGGAGGAGTAAGGAATCGCATGAGACGACACAGAGAAGGAGCTTGCAGGTGTTGTCGATAACCTAAAGTGAGGAAGAAGATGTAGTTCAAAGAAAGTAAAGTACTGATATTTAGTTTCTTGATTACTGTTTCAGTGTTTTAATTATCATGGCAATGTTGCATTGATCTGACTTTGATCTCTTGATGACTCTGAGAAGAATTAGGGTCATTAGACTATGGAGACAAACCTCTTAAAATCACATATGATTAAGGTCTTTGTGGCTTCACATAGAGAGTGTCCTCTGTCACAGAACAACCCTGCAGCGACAGCAAAAAAGGGTTGGAAACAGCATCTGTGGATCGTGCGCACAGTTCATACAATTTCACTCAAACAGGCCACAGTCCAGAGAAGGTGTAAATAAAGTAGTGTGACGTCAACTGACTAGGATGTTGGACCAGAGGAAAATGTCACCCAAATGATGACCCATAAATTGCAGGGCACAGACACGCAGCCAAGGCCTAGAGACAGTCTTTATCATCCAACGTCAGCACACAAATGATTTTTAGCCAGTGGCGGACATTTAGCACCAGACTCCATTGCCTCTGAGGCCACTTTGTCACAGATCTATGGATGATTCAAAGCCTGGGGACGGCATTTAGTATTAGCACTTAATGTCCCAGTGTGTTTCAGGGTTTGTTCTTGGGCAATATAGTTATGCAGATTGAAGGGAAGGCAATCAAATTAGATGTTTTGAGGAAAAGGACGAGAAGTACTCGGGGAGGAGGGGCGGGGGGGGGGGGGGGGGGGGAGGGGGGGGGGGGGGGGGGGGGCAACACATGCTTTGTCTTATTGTGAAGCGTGACCTTTATCGGGAAAAGATCTAGGGGGCTGAGGAGCCCCTCTCCTCAATCTGAGGTGTCCTCTGGGATTAATTAACCCCATTCTCCCATTAGGCCCTCAGGATTTGCATTGCTTAAATTGGGAGAAGTTGACACGAGGAGCCTACATGCATCGCTCTTCTGATCTCTACCAGGTGTGTGCATTTCCTGTTCTATTTGAAAGACATCACTCCCCCCCCCCCCCATAATGTATAGTCAAATCTTTGAGATTTTAGCAGGACGTGATTTTGTATGCCTTACTCCCCATGAAGGATGACTGCATAGCTAATTCCAGATGCTGTAAACCCCAACAATGAAATATATAGTAGAATAGAAAAGCATGCACAGACCAAATATCAATCTCTTGCATTTTTGCACTTCTTGTTTGGATGCAACACAGACCTTTACCACATTGTAAAACTGTTGTGGTTAGCCGGAGAAGCTAATGAAATTAGCGGCACAGATCACAAGCATCTGTTCGATGTCACTAATGATGTGTCAAGGGGGCTGCCATGTGCTATTGTTCTGATAGCCTATAGATGCATGTCTGTGTAATGTGATGAATGTCATATTCTCAAAAGAGAGGACACAAATTTACTATTCTTTCCGTAAACTGGACCATTAATGTCAATCATGTGGACGGCAGCAGAAAGCCAGAGGGGTGCCAGCTCACACAACAAGCGCTGGTCCCTACAGCCTCATGATGATGGTCCCTAGACGGTCTGCTGTAACAGCTCCAGCTAATCTTCTTTTCATGGTCTTCATTACGACCTGTCAGGACATAAATTGACAGTAAATTGCCATGTTTATTAACACAGCACTAAAACAGCATCCTTAACCGTTCTGCCCCCTCGTGCAAATGTTAACGTTTAACAGTGACCAATGGGATCAATTAAGATGCGGCATAAAATGATGCTGCGCCTAAACAAATCCCCTCTAACACACACACACACACACACACACACACACACACACACACACACACACACACACACACACACACACACACACACACACACACACACACAAGGCCTCACATTTACAATCCCACCTTAATATGCCTCCTCAAACATTATGTCCTCTGTTGATGACCCCTTTTGAAGACCTATTCAGACAGACACTTGCTCGCCACATATTTGCAGCTCGAGTAACTAAAGGAAGAGCCATGCTTCACGAAGCAGTGCATCAACAGAGTCTTGAGTCTGAGACTTGCTGTGGCCTTTGCCATATAACACAGTAATTACTAGATCAAATCTGTTCAAATTGAGGCAACGCTGTTCTGTGATCCCTCCTATACTAATCAGCACGCTGAGGTATGGCTGTGCGACTATAAATTGCTGACTTAATTAAAACCAGGACCTCTCTGTCATCTAATTACAGGGAGAAAAGGTTATTGCTTCAATGCAATTTTCCAAATATGATTCCTTCACAGTTATTAAAGGCTCAGGCGTCGTTTATTGTTTCAGATTTTTCAATATGGAAATGGCCCTGATGACAGACGTAATGACTCGGGGAAAACGCTTCGTCTCGATAGTGGCCTGGCACGGTCATTTGTCTAAGATAAGTGGAGCGGACAGGAACTGGGAAATGTCATGGGAGGCATCCCATGATTGCCTCCATTTTACAGTTGTCATTAAACAGAGCAAAGGTTTCTTTTCTCCTATGTGGCAGCAATGAGAAGTTTATTAATCTATCCAGAATAGTATGGGCGGTGAGTTATTATAAGTATGTGAATTCACAAGGGGGGGTGGGAATAATTGTGTGATGAGAGACTTTATATTCCCTGTTATTGTTGAGTCAAATCAATATACTTCAACTCCTCCACAAACCAACCTAAACCCAGACAGAAAAATGATTGTAGACACAAAATTCATATTCATAAAGAACAGCACTGGGAATTCCCAAGAACACCACAAACCAAAACAATGTCTTAGAAAGAATATAGAAACATTGGTGAAATTACCGTACCTGAAGAGAATAAAGCAGAGGAGTAAATTGAGAAACAATGTCATTGTAGTTTCAAAGGTCATGTATTCAAATGTCTGGCTCTATGAATTATTTTTCTTTCTGCTCTCTGGTTTAAAGCTGCATTGGGGCAGCTTGAAGCAAATCAGGAAGAAGCCTTTTCTTACCATGAGTTGCAGCTGACTGATAGCATACAGCACAGCAATTCAATATACTTTCATTGGTCAGATGCCTGAGTAACAAACGGGGGTACATTTGTTTAAAGAGAGAGGTTATTCTTCTATTGAATGAAACGCCAGTGGAATATCCTACATTTACCCACAGGTTAGATGCCTTTTTAGGTAAATACTTTGTCTACAATAAGTAAAGTAAAATACATTAAAAAAAGCTTTTTGGTAACAGTCATATTCACTTCAATAAATTAGTGTAAAATCTCAGTTATTCATAAGCACTTAAATATTCACAAGTTCAGATGAAATTACGCATAAACAAACTAGAGCTTTTGTTGCAAAAAAAAGTAGATGGGATAAATACAGTCTGTGGCTGTGAGTGTGGGGCAGGAAAAGGCCACAACAGAACTGTATATCCCGGACACTAATGCTCTATGTCTCCCACCATAGGGTTTTCTTAATTACATTAACCAAATGCCTTCTGCAGTGTGTGTAATCTCATGGTTAACTGAACACCCCTGTAGCTGCAACCCCTCCCCTTTCTATTCCTCTGTGAAATATTCATGTTGAAAGCCACTCTTCCCAACCACTTTCTCTCTCCAACATGTTAATGTCTGCAGTTGTTCAGCTATGCTACTATTGTTTGAGATTAATCCTTACTTCAAAATAACCTTCAATTCAAAAGCATCCACTAAAATGTGGGATAAAATGGTATACATTGTTATTTAAGGGAGTTAAATGCAGATGCAGAAGTTTAAACATCTATAATATTGTTCACAGAAAATATGATCTATTATTGTTGTTGAAGCTTGTGAGATGCATGTCTAATACCAATACTTATGTTATCTTAATATAGCCCAGACTTTACAAAGTTTGTGTTTATTTAACATATTTTTAATAGATTTCAGAGAAGCCTCTCACTGGGAAGAAACATTTGTATTTCTTCATGTCTGCACAACACACTGATTCAAATTGACCAGGCAGGACTAATTTAAATACATTAACTATTCATTAATAGAATAAAGAGGCTAGTTAGCCCCAGGGCCCCTTTATAATCATAAACTGGGGTGTACTATTTATGCAAATAAGCAAAGTGCCATGTGCTGGCTTATTATGCTACTGATGAATGGCAAAGTACACATTTCTCCTGCCCACAAAGAAGGATTAGGCACGGCAGTGTCAGCGACTTGTTTCCAGGGTACAGAGTCTGCTAGTTAAGATGCATCCAAGTAATGTGATTCTTCTAGTCATCTTCATGTAGATATAATCGCCCCCCCCCCATGCAAATTATTTCTGTCTTTTCTTAAAACATTATGTCGCAAGCATGAAGTTAAGAAAACAGGGACACCTCCCCACCCTCACCGTAACACACGTAGACTAGACTAGAGCTACATGTAGGGCCACTGGCTTGTGCTTGTCTAGATTTAATAACAGGATGCATCGATTCAACTTGTTCTCTCCCAATACCTCAACTCAGAGAACCTACCAATAGAGTACAATCTAGTGTTTGTTCTGTTTGTTCTGTTTACAGTGTAATGCAGTGGAGGTCTCTGGCCTCTGAAAGCAGATAGCAGCAGGTAGATATATCCTGAGTTGAATGTAATTTGTAAAGCAATTTTTTGCTGTTAATTTTAGTATTGTTGTTTGTTGACTATGTGATCAACGACATGTCATGTGTTCTAGTGACAGGGTCGTTAAGGACAACTGGGAACACCTGTGCCCGCTCTTCCCAGTCTATAAAGCCCTGCTTGCTAGTAGCAGTTGAGCCCTGGCTGCTGCAGCGCTCAGCGTCGGCCCTCTAGGGATCTGAATCAGTTTGAGTATGCTGCCTTGGCTGTGTATTGTTTTTATGCACATTCCAACACACATACACCCATCACTTAACCACACACTGCTGGTTTCACTGAGGTTCACACTAACCCTTTAAGTATGTCTTTAGTTAAGCTGAATTTGGGTTATTTTGTTTCAATAAAAATGTGTTAAATTTCAACTTTGTGCATCTCACTTCTTTGTTGCAGCCCATGAGGTGGTCCTAGACCAGAGTGGAACTAAGTCTTGGACTTTATTGACAGTTAACAGGAGGAAATATATGAGATTGGGGGCATTTCGGTGGGCTCTCAACATGGCGATGGTGAGAGAACGTTTCTAGCAGCGCAAACGTGCCAACAGAGTGAACATTGTCTACCTGAGGGGCAACCAGAGGGTAGGTGCTCCGCTTCAATGCAGTCTGTTGATATAGCGTTATCAGCTGTAACCAGTGAAGAGCTAGCCAGTGGGACAGCTAACATGCAATAAAGGCACACCTGACTATGCCAACAAAGCAAGGAGAGAGAGAGATCTGCTCAGGTAGACATTACTCAACTGTATCTTTACATACATAATAGTTGTTTGATGCTATATTACTGCTCTGAATCCTGTATAAAGGCTGTTTTTACAGCAGCCATTCTGACATGTCATAGGGTAAACACAGGTGCAATCGATACCAATAATTATAGACCCATTGTATTTAGTGTCCCAGCAAGCCAGCATGCACAATAGCAGGGCCCTGGCCTACCTTAATGGAACAGGGCTGTAATTAATGTTAATTACACCTTTGTTTAATCTGCAATGACATCAAAATGGCTATTGTGACAAGGACAAATAGCACTGTTTAAGCAAAAACCAAATGCAGCACCCTACCTAATAACTTCATTCATACAATCCCTAAATTCAAATACTACAGGTTAGCTACTTTTGTGGTACCAAACTCAAAAGACTCAACCGCTAATGATTGTTGTAGTGATGAAACAGCTTTTGTCCCAACAGCAACCAAACATTGTACTAATTTTGTTTAAAAAAGAGACAACTGTGCCTCAACACACACAAACACTATGACTGAACATACAGGACTTTCTTGGGGACAACTAAAATATGTTCAAGGTGCCCTTTTTCAATAACTTCAAGCTTTGTTTGATACATTACAAACTACAACAGACACAAGCTTCTACAGGGTTACATATGTGTTGGTGACGGTGCATAATTAAAGCAATGGGGGCTTGGACCCTGTTTATACGTGCACACACCTGTACGCTCGACACATTACACACTGACAGCCACACCGTCATGGCTGGTGCATGTTGGTACGAGTGGAAACACGACCATGCTAAAGAAAGAAGCAGCTATGCAACCAACAGAGCTGTAACAATTTCGTATTTTCCCTCCTAACTTGTTTCAAACTGAGCCGTACTGAATCCACCGTGAACTGAGTTTGCGCGTCAGCGTGCAACGTGGCGACTGAATCCCTCTCGTGCTACGGCATCCCGTGGACCAATGGCAGGGCTCCTGTCAGCGGCGAGGCTGGGTCTTGCTTGAAACGGACACGGTGATTGGCTGTACGTAAGGCGGCAGGAAATCCCGGTTTGGTTGCGTCCCTCCTTCGGAAAAAAGGGGGACAGGATTGCCTAAAATCGTTTGAGTGAGGTACGTAAGTGTTCTCAGTGGACTCGTGTGCAGGCTCAGGTGCACTCTGCAGGTTTGGTTATTGCGCAGCTGCAACATTGTTGCACACCGCTGCTGAAGAGAGGAAGAAAGGTTGGTCTGGGTCGGCACGAGCAGTGGAAGTGGCTACACAGCCGCTTGCTCATTGTGCATCGTAGTGTCACAGGCCTGTTTAGAGCAAGTGGGAACCTCCAGCCTCATCCCTGACTGATGGACGTCTCCAGCTTCATGTGTGCTGCGCTTCTGTGCACCGTTGTGGTGCACGGTAAGCCAACGTTGAGGAAAGACAGAGTTCTTTCCCAGAATACTGACCCAGAATTGGGCAGGCAAGCCCACGAAGACAAGAACAGCTTCCAATACGACCATGAGGCCTTTCTTGGCAAAGAGGAGGCCAGGACATTTGACCAGCTCAATCCCGAGGAGAGCAAGGACAGGCTTGGGTAAGGACATATCATTACTCTGACACATGGGCTGG
Source organism: Taurulus bubalis (assembly GCF_910589615.1). NCBI lineage: Eukaryota > Metazoa > Chordata > Actinopteri > Perciformes > Cottidae > Taurulus > Taurulus bubalis. The sequence continues at coordinate 17,200,692 of NC_136592.1, read as the reverse complement.
TTTTGATATCAGTCTTGGTTTTACTGTCACGGGCTCCTTTGAGCCTTTGTGTTTGTAAATCACGCTCTCTTCTCCTGAAGGGGTCTGTTGCGTGTAACTGTTCAGGCTAAGGACATTAAAATTTAACATGAGCACAAGTGCCTGAGAAAGATGTGCATGCCAGCATATCTACAAGGCTATATAAAACGGTGCATTATTGCGCCACCAGCACTAGTCGCACACTCTCCTATAGAGATAATTGCTCAGCCGAAATCTTAATTATACATCGGCATTAAAGAACCATATGTAGGTGGTAAAGTTTGAGTACAGTTGTGTTGCAGTACACAGTGTTCATGTAGAGGTGCTGTCACTTACAGCAGTGTTTAGGCCTACACTTCATGTGCTACGTGGTTCTGGGTGTGTGCTTCATGTTTTTTTTTTCTTTTCTTCTTTTGCCACTGCCTGGTTGACAAGTTGGCACCATGTAACACACGTTTGCTAAATGGGCTTTCCCTCTAAAAAAAACTGTTTCCTGTTGTGTTGAGAGTGGGAGGATCACTGTAACATCACAACGTGGCAAACTAGGTCTAAGAATACCCCCAGCTACACCGCATTCTTCACTAAAAGGGCTTTGCCTGCTCCTCCCTATAGGGTAGTCTCAGTGAAGCCACGTCCCTTATAGTAAAAGTGGTGCAAAAAAATATTAAATTATTGTCTGAAATTAAGATAGTGTGCCTATTTTGGATCTTTACCATCATGTTTGAGCATTGAAAGTATATATGATAACTCTAACAAATGTTTATTGTCCTTATTCTCTTGCCTTACAGTAAAATAGTGGACAGAATAGACGGTGACGCGGATGGCTACATTTCCACAGCTGAACTCAAGGCTTGGATAAAACGTGTACAGAAGCGTTACGTCTATGAGAATGTGGCGAAGGTGTGGACCGACTATGATTTGAACAAAGACAACAAGATTTCGTGGGATGAGTACAAGCAAGCCACATACGGATACTACCTTTGTACGTGTGTTTTGTTCACGCTACGTCATTTAGTTTTTAACGTACAGTATTAAAGTAGCTATTTATATGCGTGACTTTAACCTGATTTTAATTCCCCGTTTTTAGCCAATCCGGAGGAGTTTGAGGAAGCAACCGACCAGTTTAGCTTCAGGAAGATGCTCCCTCGTGATGAGAGGAGGTTTAAAACAGCTGATCTCGATGGGGACTTGGCAGCAGACAGAGAAGAGTTCACATCCTTCCTCCACCCTGAGGAGTTTGAACGCATGAGGGATACTGTGGTTCTGGTAAGCTCTCTGTAACCACATGGTTGTTATACGTGTAATTAGAAAGGGGCATTAAGCACAGTGTTGGACATTCAGATTTGCATGGAGAAAAATATATAATTCTTTTTAATTTTGAGTTATGTGCTACATTTGGATAACACCTTAATGAAATTTTAATGGGCCAGAAAATGATGGACTTTCTGTATGTTTTTGGAACCGGTCCAGTGGTATGGACCGACTGTCCTATTTAAGACTCAAACTTTAAATATAAAATTGGCTTCATGGAACAGTTGCGCGGCAAATGTTAGCAGTGATGCACTATGCGGCTCTGTTCATAAAAGTTGTACTACCCATTTGACAGAGTTAATAATTAATCTCTCATTTTTGTGACATCATCGAATGTTACAAACTGTTCCGCCAGTATGTTCACTGATTGTGGTAAATCTGGCTGAAGCTCAGCCTGATTCTCACAATATTAAGAGGTCAAGCTCCTTTTATTTCTCCTAACACAGATCTTTCACACAACAATGAGTGATTGATGGTCTATGTCGTCATACGAGGAAAGGACAGAAGGAGACACTTTAGAAAGGACATGATTGTAGGATAGCAGGACCGGTCACTAACGGAGCTCGTAGTGCAGGTTACATTTAAACCAGTTCTTGTTAAATGTTTGGCTTCACTTCTACCTGCTGCTATCTGCTTTCAGAGGCCCCAGAACTTCACTGCGTTACATTGTAAACCGAACAAGCACTAATAGGTTTTCTTTTCTTGTATAGCCTCCCCAGTGTCCCAGAGGAACATCGCGCTAGTTTGGAATGGCATATTCCATAAATCTTTGTATTGTTGTTTTTACATTGTTTTTCTTTTATTACTCAGTGAGAGTTCCACTAATGTTGACCCTTGTGTTTCCCTTTTATGATATCATTAACTTATTCTGAATGCAGGAAACCTTGGAGGACATTGACAAGAACGGAGACGGACATGTGGATGAAGATGAGTATATTGGTGAGTTTAAGCAATCTAATGCAATAAGATTACACAGTAAATATATTTTAAAAGGGCCACAACAGGCCAGTTGTCAGGCACAGGACAATACAGGTCTGTATCATCAGCATAGCTGTTATTAGCATTGATGGCAAAATTCATTACTTTTTTTTCAGGATGTTGTGAGTTGACCTGAGGAAAGAATCTGAAATGTTTGTTGCATGTGAAATATGTCCGACCGCTGTTGTTGCCATTTAAGTAGGCATCACAACAGTATTTTAAAAATATATATTTTTTTTTATCTGCCAACATTACCTTGAAATAATGTTTTTTGTTTCCATTGTCCTTTGCTTTTTCAGCCGACATGTTTGCCCATGAGGACGGGGGTCCGGAGCCGGACTGGATCAAGACTGAGAGGGAACAGTTTTCTGACTTCCGAGACCTGAACAAAGATGGTAAAATGGACCTGGACGAAATCCGCCACTGGATTATGCCACAAGACTACGACCATGCCCAAGCTGAAGCCAGACATCTGGTGTATGAGTCTGACCAGGACAAGGTGCGTAGTTTCATCTGATTGTATTTTATCATCATTGCTGTGGCCTTCGATTGACACAAACAACATGTACTTGTTTTTTCATATACTTTGATACATCTATTGTTATAAAATAGGGGTTACTTATCTTGCAATTCCCTTGTCCTCCCTCCTCAGGACCAGATGCTGACCAAAGAGGAGATCCTTGAAAACTGGAACATGTTTGTGGGAAGCCAGGCCACAAACTACGGAGAGGACCTCACCAAGAACCACGATGAGCTGTGAGCTCTCTGTGCAGTTTCTGACTTGTGTGGGAGGAGGGTTGATGAACATCTTTTGTCTTCAAAGACCAAATCAGACTCTTGCACCTCCTCCCATCCCCGCAACTACCACTCCATCCTTTCCTCATAGTAGTGGGACAGATGTCAGAGTGTTGGATTGTAAGTCAACACTGTAGATGCTAAACAAGAGGAGGGATAAGAGTTGGTCGTACCACTAACACTAAAGGTCTGCCTTGGTTCGGTTTCTGACATTCAGGAGCAAAGCCAGACACGGTGGACTTACTCTTCATCTATGGTCCCTTCTAGCCGCATCGCCGGCTTCACTGCCTCAGAGATCTGTGTAGAGAGTCTTTATAAAAACCTGTCAAATCTGAATGTCGGGCTTTAGGTGAATTGTAATATGCAAGAACAGTTTTTGTTAGCACTGTTAATGTGAAACTACAGCGCAGAACAATTATTCAGATTTTATTTATTTATCAAATATCTTTTGTACTTTAAGTTTGAGAGGAATACAGTGATTGTTTTTATTCACAAATTATGTTTCTTTGTTTACAGTTTCCTGGCCACATGATTTTAAAGACTTGTTGTTTTTGTGCTTTAAGAAATGTTTATTAACTGACAATTAATGGCATGTTTTTTTTGCACATGTTTAGATTTAAGTGTAGCCTGTGAAAATGTTTTTCTTTAAACTTAGTTTGAAATGTATTTATTGCTATACTTAGGCCAACAGTATGCTCCATGTTACATTTAATTTACCTTTTGTCACATTTGAGCTTCTTCCTTTTACAACTGTCTATTTTAATTAAGGACTGTGTTGTTTTTGAGTACATAACTCCACATGACCCCTTGTTTCCTGTTACATCACTCAGAGGTCATCTTTTTGTCTTAGATGTACCAAATGTATTTATACTGCATTTGAAACCATTGTGTGTATACTGTATAAACCAGGTGTTTTGTAACAACAGAAAGTCATCTTTTTATTTCTGTATTTCCTAATGGTTGCTTTGTATTACAAGTCATGATGAAAATCCAATTATGACCAGCATTTGTAATTTTAATCAAGTGAATGTCACTTAAGTTTACTTCGCTTTTCTTTCTTTCTTTTTCTGTTGTGCTTTGTTGTCCCAAACCTCATTGCATTCATAGTTCACAACACACATGGGCACAAACACATCAATATGTCTCATTTTCAACACTGCACATGCTCATTATTTGGGTCAAGATAAATCAAAATAATTATTTATTTAGTGGCTGCAAAGCATAATTATTATATTTTTCAGTATTTATCTTTTATAGTATTGCTGTTCAGTTGCATGGTGGTGTAGTGATGTCACCTCACAGCAAGGGGCCTGGGTTCAGATCCCCGGTCTGTGCAGTCCTTCTTGACCCGCGTCAGTGTGGGTTCCCTCCGGGTTCTCTGGCTTCCTCCCACAGTCCAAAGACATGCAGGTTGATTTTAAATTGCCCAAAGGTGTGAATGTGAAAGTTTGTCTGTCAGTCTATATGGGTGTGTGCCAGACGATAGATTAGCGACCTGTCCAGGGTGTACCGCCCAATGTCGGGCATTCAATTCCATTATCCAATAGCCATATGTTTATCCTATTAGGGTCGCGGGGAGGCTGGAGCCAATCCCAGCTGACAATGGGGCGAAGGCAGGGTCCTCCCTGTTTATCGCAGGGCACATATAGAGAGTCCAGTCACGCATTCATATTCACACCTACGGGCAATTTAGAGTCTCCAATTTACCTAAACTGCATGTTTTTGGGCTGTGCGAGGAACCCAGAGGGAACCCACACTACCACGGGGAGAACGTGCAAACTCCACACAGAAGGACCACCCAGACCGGAGATCGAACCCAGGCTCCTCTTAATGCGAGGCTACAGTGCTAGCCACTACACCACCATGCAGCCTGTATATCAGTGTCATTTTATATTGTAATTTCTTAGTCTTAACAGCTATGGCTTACAAATACCATAGTCTCTCCATTAAGAACAATTGGAATTTGAATAATTAGATAACAGTTAAAATACAGGTTAAGCAGTGTCCAACTGTCCTTGTCTCCCTTCTATTAAAGAATGTGTGCTGGTGAACACTTGTCTGTTCCCTTGTAGTCTGCAGCAGTCAGATGCCGGACTACAGCACATAATACTTTCGAACCCTTTCCTCCAGTACACTGTGCTATGTTCTCACAATTTCATTATTATGCTCCTGCTGTTATTACTCCCACTCATTCTGCCTCTGCTCACTTGCAACGGACAGTTTTGAAAGACACCAGGCTCTCATTGTGTTGTTTATTTGAGTCTATAGAACCTATAGAGTATTTCTCTTTTATGGTTCTCCTCACACTTTATCTGCGTGTGATGAGTAGCTCAAGGAACTATATCGGGAGTAGGCCATTCAAATGTTCACGCCTGCATTGGACTATTGACTTATTGAATACTAAGAACAAGTAGTTGCTGTTAACACTTCTCATGATTAATTGCAGTCTGCACACTCATAGCAGAGATGGAGTTAAGCTGACTTGCCGTTGCTGCTGGCTGTTGCAGTAAAACTCTCAGATGTAACTAAGAAAGCAGCTCTGCCACCCAGCCTGTCCCCTCTGCTTGCTCATGTGGAACATATGGATATATGTGTGCCAGTTAGCAAGACAAGTCAAGCGGGACCAATGCGATAAAGCTCATTAGGAACAAGGGACAGGGCGATGTATGTGTGGGATGTGTTATTCTGTCGTGAAGTAGAACCTTCCTCAAACACTCAGACCATGACTGCAAGAAGACAAAAATGTCTGGAAAGCTATTCAGCTCTGAGTTTAATATAAATGTATTTGACATTTTCCAGGTTTAGATAACTTTGTAAGAGGACGGCATGACAATAAAAATGTTTATTTCATACACATTTGCAGAAATAGGTTACCATATTCTGGCGTGGCTCCACTTGTGCAGCTTCATCCAAGAATACAGATTTGTTTTCAGATTAATTCCTTCTTTGTTCATCTGACAAAAGCTCTAGGTCTGAAGAACATTCAAAGTGGAGGTGTTGCCTGTGGTGTTGAAGTTTTTTGTTATTTTTGGTCTCTATAATGTCTACTGGATAATCAAATGTTTGCTCTGTTGCCTTTCTAAAGAGTGTGGGGTCAGTCTTGCATCATGCATTTGAATAATTGGGAGGCCTAAAACACTAAGTAGCTCAATATACTTCCTCCAAATAGCATATGAGGTTTGTCATGTGTCAGGGTGCATCTGTGAGTCTGTGCCAGTGTGTGAGTGAAGGTGGATGAGTATTAGTGGTGCACGCAGATGTAAAAGAACCAAATGTGTGTTTGACTGAGCAAGATGGGGGCACATGGGCTATCTGTGCAGCCTGCCTCGCGGTCATGTTTAACAGCCTGCCCCTCCTGTTTATGATAGGTTCCTAATCATTCACACTGGGGGAGTGTGTGTACAGTAATGCCTTCAGACAGCTCTCATATGAGTGTCTGCGTAGATCAACCCCTCTCCACTGATAATAATGAGCCCTCTGGGTGAGAACAGGATGGAAACAGTGGGAGAGGACAGTTATAAAGTGTAGAATATTAATGTCTAAGAAGCCCCCTAGTATAATCTTCAGTTAGACTTGCATCTCCTTTGAAAGAGCTTTTTTTCATAGTACACTGCCATTTCCATAACAGTAATTAACAGCAGCAAACCCAAAATGACTACTACAGTTAAACTGCCTGCATAATAAACTATACAGTGCATCGCCCTTCAACTCCCCTCCTGACTCTTATCATCATGATGCCCTATTTTTAAGCTGCATAAATCTGAGTTCCCTCATTTTTGTCTTTTATCTCTTGTGTTAGTTCCTTGTGCCCTGAGGATTTGTAGCCCACTGTGTGGTTTGTAATGATCTTTGGGACATCTAAACCATCCCGTGCTGAGACTTTCATAACAGGCGTTCCACCCATTATATAATAACATGCATAATGGTAAAACAACGGTGCAATCTCAGTTCATTATTGAGCTGTTTAGACAAAACATTTAATATTTACTAATCTGAATGGATGAACTTTATATGTTTCTTGGCCTTACATGACAGCTTGAGGGACAGGCTTTCCCTTTTGTCTTCTCAATGGAGGTCTGATCATAGTTTGTATTACTGAAAATGCATGATGTGACCGCACACAGAAGAACTTATATATGATATATAACATTTAGAATAATATCATTTGTATTGCTATTACTGTCATAATTAGTTACTACTTGCTAATATGTATATTTATATATATATATATATATATATATATATATATATATATATATATATATATATATATATATATATATAGTTTAATGAGGTCCTCTGTATTTTCTCTGTGAATTAGGCAGCTTTAGCAATCTAAAGGGAGGACTTTTCTTTCTACAGCCATCAAACGTATACATGGATGGGATCGTAAAGGCCGACGGCAGTTCCTCATGTTCCTCATGTTCCTCATGTTCCTCAAAGACACAAAAAAAAATAACAAGGTTAGGCCGACGGCAGTTCCTCATGTTCCTCATGTTCCTCATGTTCCTCAAAGACACAAAAAAAAATAACAAGCATAACATTGCAATCAATTAACTTTGTCTCTTATCTGCAACAATGTAGGTTCCCCTCCTAAAACACACCCCAATGAACGATGAACAAGTAAACATTACATGGAATCAATCTAACTTAGATCACAGAACAAGGTTGTTTGATAAGATTACATGTGAATACTTAAGGGCAATACATATTCTGGATTTTGTGCATATGTGGAATAGGCCATTTTGTGGAATAGGCATTTAGACCATCATGTAGGAAATTCCAATATCCTCTTGTCTGGTGTGTGGTGGAGGGGCTACATTTTGTCTTGGACCTTTGACCTCAGCCTTTCTATCAAGCCTTCTATCAAGCTGGCGATGCTACGCAGACCATTCCTTCTGTATTTGTGCAAGTTGTGTGATTGTATGTGCGTGTCATGTGAATATAGGCTGATTCGGCGCCTCACATGTTTCTACTTCTGGACAATGAAGCTTGAAGGAATCCATCAATCTTTAATGACATCTTGGAGAAAGTGGTTATCCCTCCTCTCGCCCATCACAGGACTCTACTCCTCCTAGTGGTGATGAGGCAGAACAAGAGGCGACTTCCTCTTGTTTTAACAATTGCACTTGTGCTCGTCTATCATCATGAGTTTTTATGTGCCCATCAACGTAGAGTAGATATGGAATCGGCCATTAATGACTACACAATTAGAGAGAAGGTTTTAAAGAGCGATACATTTCAATTTAGGAACCATAAACCTAGTGAGTTGGTAACTAATTGTAACTGCTTTCGGAGTAATGGGAGCCCTTTGGACTGAGGTCAGGATGACTCAAAATCAGTTTCAAACAGCTTTTATGCCGCTGCTTTGCTGCTTTAGTTGCCCACTCATTCTGACAGGCCACTGCATATCTTATAATGATACAGTATGCAGAGAGAAACTTTTCGAGTTTTAATTAAAAGACCAAAGTGGTCCACAATGTAGTAGTTTTGGAGTTCACGACAGTGAGGGTGGAGACAATGTTATCCAAGTGAGACTGATATCTTTGGACAAAACGCCTCTCTCGCTTCATTTGTCAACATTTTCCTCTTTCATTACTCTAGTCGTGTCTCCCCATGTCCCAGCATCTGGATACCTTTGGGATGGAGGGGAGGAGAGGGGAGACGTGGCCTTGTTTCATCCCTCCTGTCCCGCTGTTCCCCAGGGGGCTTGGGTTGGTTTGTGATCTTGTGTCTCACATGATAGAGACACATCTAATCCTGTTAGGCGTTAATATCTTCCAGTGGAATAGAGGAGACAGCAGGAGGTAGAAAAGAGGAGAAGATGAAAGACGGGATGGTTGAGGAGAGAGGGGAATATTTAAAAACACTCTATTTGCTGGCCCACATATTGGTTTTGAGTATAGTACATACATGTGTGTGTTTGTGTTTCTGTGCCTGTATACTCTCATGGGATCTTCCCGGCTGTTGCCTGCATATCTGACAGACTCTTCTCAAGGTGTTTTCCCCTCGCTGTCTTTATGTATCTGCTCCATCTCTGCTCCCTGTGTGAGAAAGTTTACCCTCTAGGCCCCATCTGAGCTCCAGGCCCCCAAGGCTTCTGCATTCCCAAAGCTCCTACACACCGGAGCCCCTCAGGCTCCCTGCTTTACCACAGGGAATACCCCCAAGAACCCCTAGGCCCCTCAGACTGTGTGGAGCAGCAGCTCTGCACAAGAGAGCTAGCCCGAGGGGAGGGGGTATGCTGTCTGGGAATACAACTAAGAACATGCTTCACTAAACATTTGAACTGTTCTTGACAGCGCCTCCTGTTGGTGTAGCACTGTTTTTGCATGCAGGCCTTCTTGTAGCCCCGTTTAGTTTCCTCTCTGGGGCCTTGACCTTGTTAACAATCCCTTGGGCCTTATAGAGGTCTCTGTGTGCTACATGTGCATTGACCTTTCCTGCTCCCGGAGGTTAAGTAATGTCTTTTTGGCCCAAATAAATGCAGTCGGCGCTTTATAATAATGTTGGATGCACCTGGGACTTCACTGAATGACTCATTGACAAATAATATCCCCTCATCAGACCAAGTAAATGAAAAGACTCAATAGTATGGAGAAAGTTAATGTTTCATTTTGCATATATGGAATGAACTGTGCCTGTTTCTTGGCTTCCATTGTGACAGTGAGGTTAAATCACACTTGCATTCAAAAAGAAGGCTTTTTGGGGGGGTTGCACATGGATATGGAGGCTGTGAAGCTGGCAGGCCTGCTGTCCTACAGATGTCTTGGGCTGTGCGTTACCAGGTGTACGTCACCTGAGATTACCCACGCTGACACCCCTTAAAGGCAAACAGCCAGCAGTACAGCTGAGGGGGCATCTGGTGGCGTGTGCATGCGAGTGTGTATGCGTGTATATGTATGTGTTCATGCAGGCAGAAAGGGACTGAGTGCAGACATTTGTAGTGTTATGAGATACTTTCTCCCACTGTCTATGATCAGAAACAATCTATTGAAGGACTGTAGATCAGGGAGATCCATGTAGGGTTTTTTGAATGTGTGCAATAATGATGGCAGTAATGTTTGAGGATGTTTAAAGCATGGGTTCCTCATGCACCACACAGCCTTGGCAGTCTCCAGTTAAGAGTGAACTGGAGTGAGTAAAATGTTCAACTCCGCTGTCCCTCTGATCTCTCTCTTCCTCCTGGGGCCCCCGCAGAGAGAGAACAAAGAGAAACAGCTCTTAATCAAAGTGCATTGGATTAAGAAGCTGAAAAAAAAAACAGATCACAGAGATAGTACTTCGTAGCCATTTAGTGGATCGGAAAACAACCCGAATCACCACTTCATATGAGTCTGTGACCCTGAAATAGCCGAATGGCATTTTAATCTTTCTGTTAGTTTGGAAAGTGTCAGGATCTGTTATGGAATAAAAGCAGCAATGCAGAAGCAGATGTGTGTCTGTACTGTATGTGTTTAGGGTGAGAGAATGCCTTCAGTGAATGTGCACTGTGGTTTCTGTGTGAACATGTAGCCAACAGCTAAATATACCATGTGCGTGTTTACATTGCTTTTCCAGGTATGTGACATCATTAGCCCACAGAGCCATGCAGCTGCGCTATTCTTCCCACATTGAGTCATATTTTATTAACCTACCTGCTGTAGCTGAATCATCTCATCTCTTATGGACTTGACACACAACTCCATCCACATCATGTATATTTGATGGGGGAGGGCATGCGCTGACGTTGCCTTCCTGTTTCTCACTTTCATTGATTTTAACATATTTATTGTGGCCTCTCAGGGCAAGACTGCAGTTGACATGTATGATATGAAGAATGAAGTGTAAAAGTGAAAGCACTATTATGGGGTCAGCCACACTCCAGCACTCACAGTGCATCAGCTGGACTGAAAAGGCTGATACTGCCATCATGTGGCTCCGTGATGTAAGGTCCCATTCCAAACTGGAGGATAGTATTTACAATTGGGACTTTAATATGTATGTTTGTGTGTGTGTGTGTGTGTGTGTGTGTGTGTGTGTGTGTGTGTGTGTGTGTGTGTGTGTGTAGGGGCCCAGCTTATGCAGAAGTCAGTGAAGTACAGCAGCTGACACTGAGGTATGTGTATTTTCTAATGAGATTTACTGGGCTCCAGATGTTCCTAGTTATGAAGATGTGTGTCAGAGATTTAGGGTGAGACCTGCATCCTGTCAGAGTCGCAGCTGGGTGCTGTTTTACTGTCTGTCATCCCCCCACCACTACCACTCATAGGTGGCCTCTTAATCTGACAACACCAACACCTCTTCTCTTTCTAACTCACTCACACACACACACACACACACACACACACACACACACACACACACACACACACACACACACACACACACACACACACACACACACACACACACTTAAAAGACAACAACGTGAATCAACATTTTATAAACTTAGAAAAAACATAGAAAATACAAAAGGGACATCTATAAAGGTAAGCAAATACATCACATATATACAAAGCAATTTAGAGTGTATACTGTAAGAATATAAGGATGTTCACATTCCCCAAAGCAAAACATCTCAACTTAAAAGACAAAGAAATACACATTGTCCATTTACTAAATCCAGTTTAAATTGTCCAGCACATTTTCAAGGTGACACATTTTTTAACAATAAAAAAAGAAGCCAGTGCAAGTGTACTAAAATATCCAAAAGAGTGTATCAACATTTTCTTCATCTCACATAAAAACAATTTTCTTCTTGGCTCAGGATCACTGTGGTATTATACCCTCTCAGTCTGAGTTTTAAAGTCAAATAACCAGAACTAGTTCTAGTTGAGGTGCGTCAAGAAGATCGGGGTTCATCAGAGTCTCTTGACGTCGGCTGGCAGAGGGAGGCATCAGCTGGGCTCCCCACTTCAGCGAGTCTGGCAAGGCACCATAAGCGCTGACCAGGCTCCAGCGTCCTCCTCTACGCGCTGGCACGACATAATGTCACCTTCCTCTTTCTCCTCCTCCTCTCGCTGCTCAGATGGCAGGCTGCAGCTTGGTCAGGTTCCTCTGGTGCATGCTGTGGTGGCGCACCAGCTCGTCAGAGCGGGCAAACTTCTTCTGACAGTTGGACCAGCGGCAGGTAAAGGGCTTCTCACCTGACAAGGAGGGGACAAACAAGGAAAAACAAGATAAATCATTGCTTTAGAGTGAATTCAACTCATGGAATGCAAACTTGCGTTTCGTTGTACATGAATTAAAGTCAGGTGAGCCAAAAAAATCTCATTTGGAAAAGAATGGAAAGGTAGAAAATAAAGGTATACGCACTTGTTTTACCTGTATGAGTCCGAGTGTGCGTCTTAAGATGATCTGACCGTGAAAACTTTCTCTGACAGGTCTCACACTGAAAGGGCTTCACTCCTACACAGAGGTGCAAACGGTCGTTTGTTTGTTGAGACAGACATGAGAAGAGGGTGAGGTGAGGGTCAAAAGTTTAAATACACAATGAGATGAGCGATCACTGTGGAGGTTGGAATCATTACAAATAAAAATTCATCAGGTCTAAACTATTTTTTGGGGTCATTTAGAATTCACACATAATATATATTTAACTTGTAGTGCACATGTAGTGTCATATTGTATTATTTTAGTTACATTTTCTGGTAGACCTAGTTGTATTTCACATGGCCTTCTCTAAACTGTCAGGAATACAACCCTGATGAGGAATATAATGAATCCTAGAAATATTTATTTATTTATTGGCCTAAAAGTAGTCAAAGTAAATATACTGAAAACACTTGAATCTGCCTAAAACGACCCACCTGGTGTTTTACATTTTTTATAATGTGAAATGTTAATCCCCCCCCAAAAAAAAATTCCAAGGAAAAAGAGGTCATGACCTCAGTGGTAGCTACATCCCTGGAGGAAAATCATGTACCTGTGTGTCTGCGCTGGTGCCTCTTTAACTGGTCTGAACGAGAGAATCTGCGGCCGCAGTCTGTGAAATCACACTGGTAAGGCTTCTCTCCTGCAAAATAAACCACCCAGATCAACAGCGTTATCAATCTACCTGTAACACAGCTACACACATTCAAACATGAGCATAAACACTTGTTTCACCAACAGAATACGGCATCCATATTTAATCTTTAATTTCATTTGTAAACTCAACTTCAACAGCCTGTATGTATTTCTCATTGTAATCTATAAAAAGGAGCAGCTTGAGGTCTGAGCAGGAAAAAGTCAAATCCTCTCACCTGTATGTTTGCGGCCGTGCATCTGCAGATGTGACAGTTTGAAGTATCTCTTGCTGCAACCAGGATAAGCACATACAAATGGACGCTTTTCGTTGGCCTCTGATGATGACCTCACAACTGGTGGACCAATACCAGCTACGCGTCGAACATCCTTTTGGAAAGAGAAGGAGTTTGTAGAGAAGTTCACTTGTAATTACTTGCTGTATGTATTGCATGTGTGTTAGTTTTGGCTTACCTGAAGTCCTCTGAAGACACCGTGTGTGTGTATGTGGTACTGGGCACTGACGAGCATGGGTGGAGGAGGGGCTGTGGGATCACTGTCATAGCTCGGTGGATGGCCACTACCGGGCAGGAGCAAAATTAGATTGAGTAATTAAAACACTGAAAAGTTTGAGTGCACAGTTTTAGAAAAAAAAAAAATTGTATAGATTTGTCAGATACGGTTGATAAACAGATACATACTAAATCGTGTTCATCAGTCTAAATTAATATAGTCACGGGTAAAACCACAAAGAGTTTAATCTACATGAGAAAGGTCTTTCCCTCCTACATGGCACAAACACGTTATAATCCTAACTACAGCACAAGACTGTAAAACTACATATACGCAAACATGAATACGGTCTTCTCCACTCTACTGATTTCCCTTGGCAGTAGGCCAACAGCCATCTGGTCAAATCCTCCTCTTCCTCCTCCTCTGCACCACCACAAACATTGGTCAACACTGAGGAATACAGCATGTCTTTAAAATAAAAAATAATGCTCACCTTTTCATGGAAGATGCCAGGTTGTTCATTTGGTTCCATGTTACACAATCCAGCTGAGATGCCATTTGGTACAGGTTATCACTGAGTGAAACATACAGCAGTCATTAGCATTTTAGATTATTGATTACTAGATTTGCACTCTTTATTTGGTTTGTGAGATTTCAAGGTAAGAAAAAACATACAATATTTATGAGCCTGTCATTATTTTTTCCCTTGTAAGGATAATGAAGGCATTTCATTCAGGGGAAACTCAAAATTGCTCGCTTATTAACACATCCTGTCCACCCACCACACTCCTCACTGGCTTCATTAAAAAACATGGGCTCAGAGCCATTCTTTACCTTGGCAGATCACACTATTGCACACACACACACACACACACACACACACACACACACACACACACACACACACACACTTGACAGAAATACACACACTTGGAGATGCAGTTGTGCACTCTGCGGGGGTGAGTGCCTCCGTGCCTAGTACACCATGGACCAGTGCATGACATCACTCTGTCCTCAGTATCATTAAAGGCGGGAACCAGTTTCGGGGGAATTCTGGACGGCATTCCTTGAGAAGTCCTTGAAGGAAGGATCGCGATGGCTCGCTAATCAGCTCTCAGCTATGTTAAACTGTGGAAAGACTCACTGATATCTGACATATATTCACGCTGTGTACGGGAGAGCGTGTGCGTGTGCATGTGCATGTCTCTGTGTTTGTTTGAGGGTTTCCAGTTCATGCCATAACGCTCTAACAACCGCAAAGTCTTCCTTCTTCTTATCAACTTCTGTTCCAGTATTTGGGTTGCACATGTTCCTTTTCTCCAACAACATCGCAGGGCGGCATTCAAAGAATTTTGAACCCTTTAAGATGTTTTGCATCAAAATGAGAACAAGTTGGAAGCACATTCAGAGGTTACAGTGAGCAGATTCCCAGCCTTTAACTACCCCACATCCCCCACTTAACTTTCACTTTCACTGAACTTGTCTCTTTTACTTTTCCCCTCATTTTTCTTCAGGGTAGACTAAGACACATCAGCAGTAGATCGCTCAGTGTTTGTTTTGGCCTGCTGAGCACCAGTGGGCAGCACTTAACCTCAGAACAAATTATAATTCAGGATCCAGACAGTGCAGTGGCAGACGCAGGGCTTAGCATAGGATCAGAGAGAGTTCACACTTCTAAAAATTACCAGCAAGTGAGGGAGCTGCATGTGGTGTCGGTGGAAAGAATTTTACATTAATTGATGAATGAGGAGTCTGAAAACGTTTGGGAAGAGTGGAATTGTAACAAGAGCGGATTCAAAGGTAGCAGGAGTCAAATATAGCAGCATGCAGAATCAAATCAGTCTACCTGTTGTAGTTTCTCAGCAGCAGAGCTTGGCTGCTTGGACAGGATTCAGATGGATTGTGGCAACCAAACATGGGAGGAGCAGGGTACTGCTGGTCAACTAAAAATACAAACACAAAAGTTGCTTATTTTCTCGATATTAGATACAAAATGCTGGTCTATAAAATGTATTTTCCCAGGAGCTGACATATTTAAGTGGCTTGTTTTGTCCAACCAAAAATATGTATTTATTCATCAAAGAAGAAAAAGAAAACGGCCAAATATAAACACTTTTAGTTTAAAAAAAATATTTCAATGATTAATCATTGAAGTAATTTCAGGTTGCCATTGCCCTTTACCATCTTACTATCCAGTATTAAGCTGAAAACTCACCCCAAAACATTCCTGGGGAAACATGTTTGTATTTGATGGATATTTCAAGTTCCCTTCATCAGAGCAGACACAAAACACACACAAATATATTTTTTTAAATGACTATTAAGATATGCATGCACACACGCACAGCTCTTCCATTCAAAGAGAGAGAGAGAGAGGTCAATGAGAAACAGTGGTCCCTATCAGGTTCATTTAGTATATTGTTCCCCAGACAGTTTTTGACATTCCAGCGAAGTCACATAAAGCTGTTTCCTCAAGTTATCATTTCCAGAGACATTAACCATACGTATGCTTCGTAAGCGAGAGGCAGGCTGTGTTTATGTATGCCTGCGTTTATGAATGCGTGTGCAGACAGAGAGATGAAGGAAAAATGGAGAGCAGTGATTCTGTTGTGATATGAAAAATGATGGGTTACTTATATAACCTTGCTGTGACATGACAGTCTTCCAGTCTGCGAGTCAATTTAGTGAAAAGATGTCAGGATCTAGACAGTTACCTATGTTGTGTGGAGGTGACAGCGTGTCCTCGTGTTTGAAGGACAGGCTGGAGAGCTGAGGGGTGTGGTGAGACGGAGTGTGACCATAACTGGGGTTGCTGTCTAAACCCACTGCTCCGTAGCCTAAAAAGAGAAAACAAAAAGGGAAGCAATGGTAAATCGAAATGATCTCATTTGCCTGGTTGAGTCATTGGATTGCCATCTTGCAAACAAAGCTTGCAGTATCTGGTCAGTTATCCGAATCCCCCTGGTAATAGCTCTTAGACCCTGGCAGGGTCACCACAGAGAGACATTCATCAAACTAGTAAATCCTATTTCCTTGTAACATAGCCCCGCCATCTATCTTTGGCCTTGTGGTTTCAAAATTTATGGCAGGTGGAAAAATAAATTTGGCAAAAACACCACAGAAAGACTGGGATGAGTGCGGGCGAATATGCTCAGTAGAAAAATAAGGTTGAGAAGTAATGAATTTAATGTATGCTTAATTCATTCATTCATTTCTTCATTCATTAACATTTACAAGTCAGCAATAAATAGTTTCGTCTCTCTTTGGGGGAGATGAATAGTTAAAGAACAATGTTGCATTTCAGAAAGCTATGTGAAATGTGTGGGCATGTTTATTTTACATACACAGCCTAGACAGGTTGCTATATCCTGAGTCAGACCTGTTGAAATATTTCTGAGAAAAATGACTCACAAATTCTTACTTAAATCCCTTCAGCCTGCAGAGCACTACGCTAAGTATTCTATCACTTCATCAAAAATGACTTTCCAGTGAGCAAACAACAAAAGACTCATTGCATACTGACTATGACATTCACATCAGCAGACACTTGGCCTTAAACCTGCCCTCTGAGTAGTGAGCCCCAATAGACAACAATCATGCGTTGTTTACAGTAAAGGCAGATAAATCATATCCTGGAAACAGATATACGGTTTGATTCCAAATTCCAAGATTCCAGATATATAACAGTTTAACTCCGTTTTATCTTTTTTTGTGCAGATCTATTGGGATTAAACGATCCCAGAAGTATTGTTTGGAGAAGAAAAAAATCAAGCTTAAGCTTCACAATTCATTAGTTAAAAATGTTCCACTTAATTTTAGTTTTTGTTTTGGGAATTGAGTAATACTTCTGAATAAAGATGTTAACCGTAATCTTTTTTTTTCTTTCTTTTTCATTTCTTTTATAGCAGAGGAAGTTGTTTTGCTCAACACAGCACTTGTGGTGAAATGTTTTAAAAACAATTATTTGAAGAAAAAAAAGGAAAGCACACAGTCGTACGGGTTACGTTGTCCATGCAAATAAAATCTAAACTTTGAAATGCAAAATGTTGTCATTTATTTACAATCAGCTGATGAGCTCATTAAGCATCTTTGTCTCCTGTCTTTGGCTAATTTCAATTCACTGGATGAATTAAGTATCTATGAATTAAGACGACTGCAACATTCACTGTGGCAGCTCAACAGGTATTATTTATATATGTATATTTCCTATTAAGTTGGTTGGTATGTGCAAAATACTGGATTACCACTACCAAGGTAATGAACCAGTGCGAGTAATATTTGCATGTCACTGCTGCTGTTAGACACGCTCATGTATTTTAAAACAGTGAGTCGTAGAAAGCAATGTGCATGACATTTAAAACTGCAAAGGAGAGTGTGAGCATTCAGCATAAAACAATACTTTTAACTACAATACACTGTAACTTCATATGGATGCATAAGAGACACCATTCAAAAATTGTATTTAAATACTGGCATCGCATTTGACAAATGGACAAAGAAGTAATGCAGGAATAAGACCTGGTGAAGGAGGAGATCTACCTGCATATATTTATACAGATGCCTTAAAGGTGGTTGTGACTCTGCTAGTGATTAAAGTGCAAAGGATGTCTGCCAGAGCATCACCAGAAAGCTGTCAAGCTTGTTCCTGACATGGGACAGAATGACCCAGGACAGCACATAACATCCTGCTGAGACACAACACTGTTGACAACCCCTAAACATGAAGTTACATCAGGATCACACGCAGTAGGAAAAACACAATACATCTGGATTTTATTGATTAGTGTGTGAAAACATGTGCTCGTCATGTTTTAGTATCTTGACATAACATTAAGCTGATGAGAGAAGACAGATGAGCATTCTTACCCTGGTTCCTGGGTGCAGGAGGACTGTCCATACAGCCAGGCAGGTAGGTTCCATTGGGAAACATCAGTGGTTGACTGGCAGTTGGCTCTCCGAAGGCCCCAACTCGACAGGGGCCCGAGCCTGTAAACTGGCCCGAGAAGTGCACTGTGAAGGCCCCGAGTCCACAGTGAGGGTCCTCTATTGGATCAGTGGTCCCCCAACCGGGTTCCTGCTTGATGAGGGAGTGGTGGGAGGGCAGGGAGCTGTAGGGAGTGCCAGGGTGGAGGTCCAGCAGCTGGGTCCACTGGCCACCACCAACGGACATCCCACAGCCACCCCCAGCGCCTGATAAGGACGACACAGGAGGCACTGGAGGTAAGAGGGTCAGATCTCGAACATCTGACCCCATCGACATGGCTCCACACGGTTCGGTCAGCATTGTTGAAGGCAGATCGAGACAGTCCAGAGACGGAGCGATTTTAGTCCGATGGAAGACACGGCTTAACAAGTCACTCAGTAATTAACTGTAAAAACTCCTGAAAGTTTAACAAAAACACCTAAAAACTATTAACTGAAAATGCAATAAGCAAACTCTTCACCAATAACAAGAGCCATCTTTTCCGCCACAAGTCATGAACTGAAGATGACCAAAATGTGCACGCCAAATCTCAAGCTCCCTGGGTATCGGTAGTGTGTTTGGAGTGGGAGTCTGTTAGGGTAACAGTGCCTTGTCCCTCTGTCTCTATAATGTCTGACTTTCCTTACTCTCCTGAAGGCTCAAATACTACATAACTCATTGGACTGGGGGAGGAGCGAGGGAGGCTGAGAAGAAGATGACTCCCTTGCCTTGCCCCGGTCAGCACAGACTGCACTTCTGAGTAGATTCGGACTAATGTCACATTTGCATGAGCGGGTAATGCTCTTCATTCTTTGTTCAAGTTAAAGCGTTGCTTACATTGAATGTTTGTGTTAGTATGAATAAGTGTGTGCAAGACAGAGAGACGTGTTTTTATTTCATTTCTCTGAAGGACTGCTGACGGACTAGAAGCATTAAACAGCCACATGAGTATTCGCAAAAGAGTAGTTCCCATCATGTAGATGTCCATGCAAGTGCACATTCTAATGGTAATTCATTGTTTTTTATGGCTCAGAGATTTGTAAAAATGTATTATTTAATTTTGAATTTGTGAGTCAACACATTCTGCACATCTGTAAAAAATAACAGATATTTAGAGCTAAATAAAATATTTAAACAATTGTAATTTAAAAACTGTAAACAAAAACTGCAAAACTGAAATGTTTTTTTTTATCTGTACACTATTTACGTGAGCCGTCAACATGTATCATCATTTCTGACTCTCCTGACTCATCTGTTTTTATGAAATATACCCCACTTTCAAAATATCCAAATGGATGAGGCAACGTCTGAGAGGTATGGTGAGATCTTTTTTTACTGATGTGTTGATTCTGATGTATTTTTAAAACCCAAAGTTTTTTATTTAATATATTGAATGCAATGACATATTTAAAAAAACTGGATTGAATCACAATTAATTTATATACAGATTCATTCATTATTACTCTACTCAAAATGTAAAAATGGTAAAACATGCAGAAGATGTGCTCTGAATTTTCCCATTTCGGGAATAGTACTGTTTTTCTAAAAGCAACAGGCATAAACTGCATGGCCTTGGAGCAAAGCCACATCACACAAAAGAATAATTATTTATTAGTCGAGGAGAGGGGGAGTGTCTGTGAGAGAGAGAGAGAGAGAGAGAGAGAGAGAGAGAGAGAGAGAGAGAGAGAGAGAGTGTGTGAGTGAGTGCATAAAAGATAGAGGTTTTGACCTTAACTCAAGCTTAACTCGATGTGGAACTACACAGGAATGCAGTAAGTTAGAATATGCCTATAAATTCAAGACAGCTGCTGTGGATCTTTTAACATTATAATATTTGCCAGATCAGCAGTTCCTGAAAAAAGTTCCTTTAAAGTTCCTCTTTAAAAATAGACTGTGTTGCATTCAGTGTAGCATAACAAATAGTCAAAGTCAATATAACACGATTCTAAAAAGTGATTACATATTGGATTACTATAGATTATGACATGAGAAAAATATCATATTGGAGATCTTGAATTACTGAACAGTTGGCCGTATTCATGTTTATCAAGTCATTATGATCAATCTGTATTTGCTGGACATTACTGCATGGAAATACGCAGGAAAACAGCAAAAGCAAAAATAAGCCTCAAGCTGTCTGTCCATTAATTGTACTTTCTTTACCCCTGAACTAATGACCTGTTGGACACCTTTTCCATTTAGACCGCAACATGATGGATAATGATAAATTAGCTGCTAGAGAATTAGTTTCACAAAGTCATTTAATTCAATATCATTCATCACTCAGTTTTGAGATGGCATTAAACAATACACTATACATTTGAGATAGAAGACCATGGACGATGCTGTGAGGTGAATTGCGTTAGCCAATTCCTGTCATCACCATCTGGAAAATTAATCTAGGATTCCAGTGAATGTCAGTGACCCCTAATTGAACTTAAGAAGTGGTGGGTGGGGGGAGGGAGGGATATTAGGCATAGGCAAAGAACAGGAAAAAAGGGCACTTAAGGAGAAAAAGAAGTCTGAAGTCACTGTAAGAGTGATGCAATCAGATGGCAAACTGCTGAGGTGACATTAAGTATTGCACAATGTCACTTCAACACCCTATTAATTCAAGTTTCAGTGAATTTAAGTTAAGTTCAGTCAATGAAGTTCTTGCTGCAGCACTAAAGAAACTGCAGCGTTAAGTATGTTTATTATTGAATACTGAACACTCAGATTGTTTGTGCAAAACCAATGGTCTTCACCAGCAGTGACAACGGCTTGCTAATAGGTCAAATGCAACCCCCAAGTGACACTTGGGCCTGAAAGAAGAGGCCTACTGGCAGCTGAACCCTTCTAAGACTGCAATAAAACGCAGGCTATTTCCCCCAGTTTTTGCAAAACAAGAGAAAATATGACAATCATACAGTCCGAGCATATCTGATTACAACAGGTCACAACCTTACACATGATCCTAAAAGCTAAACAAAGATTCATCTGAGTGGTTTGTGGTCATGGAGAAGATAAATTGCTCTGTGACTTACACTATTCTTGGAAATAAACGAGTGCAAAGACAGACCCATACCCCTGAGGAACACCCAGTCATTCAGAGGATGTCCACATAGCTGAAATCAAAATAGTAGCACAGAAAATTAATTTCTCCCAAAACAATTTGGAAAATTGTTCTGTGTTCCACCCACTACAAACAAACACAAATGAAAGTAATGTGCTACATGTACAAAAGGTTGTGGCACTATTAAAAGTATCTGTAGTGAAAGAAAATGTAGTGCCTCTGAGCCAAGGCAAATGCTGGCCGTGCCTTCCCCAGCGGAGTCTTTTGCAGGGATTCATCAAAGGTGACGGGGCCGGGAGAAAACAACCCTTTCAGCTACTATGACGGATGGCAGTCCCCAAATACACCCATTCTTGAGATCAATCTCTGGTTTACTCAGGGTTTAAAACAACATCCCTGTGCACAGAAAGTGAAATGGCCAATACTGCCTCTGACCCTTAACAAGAAATAAAACACGGCTCAGACTTTCTACACCATGATGAGTAAGAGGGAATCTGAGAAGGATTTCTTTCAGCCAAAAAGACATGTGATAAACTATGCAGATATGTGACCTGGCAGAACATGTGAAAAATACATTATTTTTCCATGTTAATAAACATCTGTATTTGTGCTACTGCATCATGAAGCTGCTTCTTTTTAAATCAGGAGCACTATTGCTTCAAAATGACATTATTTATTAAATAATCTATATTATTAAATATTACTAATGTATATGTAAAAATGAATGTGATATGATGCAGGAGAGAACTGCCGAAGAGCAACAGGTAATATTTTGATGTGATAGTTGCATAAAAGAAAGGCCCAGTCCTTCACTTTTTTTGTGTGAGCATGGAAACAAAGTGATACCAAAACAACAGCAGTGTTGGGATGTTTCAGCAGTTCCCTCCTATCTGCCTGTGATATCTAGGAAATGCTTACTGTTTCAAACAAAAGTCAGGCAGAACAATTATTAATCTGTGTTTCTTCGCTACTTTCTCCGGGCACTATTTGGACATGTGTGACAGCCAGGCTTCTGCTCTTTAAGATAACAAAATCTCAATGTACTGGCCATCATCACTCATTGCTTTACACATTCAAGGACACATTTGGTAACATTCATATTATACCGACAATGAATTTCTCTCCAAGGCAATATCAAACACTGCTTTAAACAGTATGTACATTGTTCCTCTTCCCTATGACCCACATGAAAAACAACAATCTTCAGTTTTTAATTCTCTCCCGTATCTTCTCCAAGCGCTCTTCAAAGTGTTGCATATCAGACAGGAGATAAGAAACAGAGAAGAAAGATCTGTGGGAGAGCGGCATTTCCATGGTTCATGTGTCAGACACAACACTGGTCCAGTGATCTTTCACACACCAGCTCTCTTTTTGTTGTTGATGATTCCCCCCTCTCCTTTGCACATACGTTCAAAGCTGGAGGCTCCTGGATCCAATGCAATAGGAAAAAACAAGGAATATAAACACACAGGTTAAACTATGTAACCACTGTTATAGTCAGTAGACTGTTGTTAAAGGAAAAGGCTCGAAATATTCTGATTGTTTTATATTGTCAACAAATCCCGTCCCATTAAAAAAATTAAAAACAAAGCTACATACAATAATTTGCTAAAACAGCTGGGCACTAGTTTTCAGCAAATGTTACTCAAATAGACATGTTTTTGTGTGGGACTATTTTCAGCTGCGGAGTAAGACACATTTAGTTCACTAGTGAGTCTTTTGGGGAGCAGGAAAGTGTATGTGTATGGACTCAAAATAAACCACAGTGTCCATGTTTATTGCAGTGAAGATGTGGCTCATTAATGTGTTGATTAGTTTCTGGACAGGATTCATTCAATGCCAGGATTTTCTTAATAGGGTTTATTGACCATAAGAATCAATAAAGAACATTATGTATCTCATAATTTAAACTAAATACAATTGTCTCTTTGTTTTTAACACTTTGAAAGCCAACCTATTTGTAGGCCTCTGCTTGAAAATTGCATACCCAAACTAAAAAGGGTTTATCTCTGCAACCGGCTATTTGAATAATTTTGGTGTTTTAATAAAATGATACACATGTGAGATTTTGTTCAGATGTGTAAATATCAGTGTATATGTTACTGGTTAAGAGTAAATTAAGATGACACACACCAAAAATGAAAATGTTTCAGGTCCGCCTAGAAAAAAAGCACTTTCAGGATGATTATTTCTTTGAAATGATGCAGCTGTAAGGTCTAACTCTAACCCAAATCATAGCACAATATGTGAACATTCTCTCTGCAAAGGTTGACTCTGATAAAGTGAAGCAGAACAAAGTTAGAGAGGGTTTTAGTACAGAAAAAAGGTCTTTTGCTTACATTTGCGCACATCTGTGGCATTTCAATTTATATTACTTATGGTGTTCAATACCTCCAAATACAGCAGTTCAGCAGGGTATTGGTTTTAAATAAAGGTGACGTTGACCAATTTGAATATGAGCATGATAATAATTTGTCATTTGGAAACCTACATAAAGCTGCATGAAATAAAAAATTATAAATATTACACGTTTACAAATCAATATAATTCTAAACAATGAATTTATGAAACACATTACCCATGTCAGTGATGTTAAAAGTATTGTTTAATTTGGCTGAACAACTTGTGTGTCATGCCAGCAGGTGCATGTGTGTCAGGATCAAGGCCGGCCTTTATCAGTTCTTTACAGTAAACCACATGCTGTCACACCCTAACAGCTGTGGCTGTGGCCGGGGCGTAAGCATCATCAGAAAACATTTCAGATATCTCTAGCGGTTACTGTCTGTTGTCGTACCCTTGAGCCTCATTCTGAGAGAAAACGAGCAAAAGTTTACGGGATGACTCTGAGGTATGTTCACAATGATGGGAAAATATAGAAATTACCACAATCAGCACAGAATTTCCTATCGGTCACTCCCCTGCACATCCCGTCATACTTCATATTCAAATACACTTTCCCATTACACTTTCACATACATTTACAGTACACTTGTTTATAGTACTGTTATCTGTTTGTATGTGCACTTTATTTTATATTTTATATTCTATTGTAAATGTAATATGTTTCTATTTCTTGCACTGTGTTAATTGTTGTTGATTGTCTGTCTTATGTATGCACCACCGACCAAGACAAAATCCTCGTATGTCAAACATACCTGGCAATAAATGGTTCTGATTCTGATTCTGAATGTGACTATCGGGAAATACCACTTCACTGCAACTTTCTCAACCCCGGGATGTCAATATGTTCAGCGTTTGTATTGAAATGATTTGCTGATGATCTGTTTCTTTGTAAAGACTAGTGACCTAAATAATAATAAAATAACTCCTTTCTAACATCTTTTGTGAGACAAAAAATTACATCAACCTTTTGTGTCTAAGCTATTCACTTAATCACTGAGAAAGTGTTTTATGTTTGCCTGTTATTTGTCATCAGCATTGTATTTATCGGCACTAATGAAGCAGTCTAAATGGTATCTCAAAAGCAAAGGGTCCCTCAGTTTTACATGCCTCTAATTAGTGTTTGAGATCTGGCACATATGGCTTCAAGCCAAATACTGTGCAACGTATCCCCCATTTGTTTGACTGTACTTTTTAAAGTCACATTGCTCCTCCTGGCCTCTGAGTGCGTGTAATATAAACACACTCTGATGACAAGAGACCACTCCATCATTAACAGAGACCCAGTTTTCATGACTCGATTTCTCCAGACAAACTCAGAATTCCTGGAAGATTGTAGCTTTTTTTTTTGCTGCTACCATTAGGTTGAAATGGAGCGCACACATTCCACATAAAGGGGATTAACGACCTCAGATAGCTCAACACCACAAATGCAAACTTGCTTTGATTGATTGCTGCGGCCTTTGGTGTGATATGAAGCTAGTCATTAAGTGATATGGAAAGATAACAGTGGCAGTTCACGAACCAACCTTCTTTTTCTGGTGATGCAAAAGTCAGTAACATCAAGCAGGCAGATAAAACGATGATACAATTATAATTGAATGAAGAAAAGCTCACTGGAACAAGTTTGTTTTAAAGTATGCAGCCTGATTCTAACATGCAACATGTTTTAAAGGATTAATACACCATTTTTATTCCTGATGAATTAATTAATTAATCAGATGGTTTATATGACGTCAGAAAATGCACATTATTACATATGACAATGAAAAGCAGCAAATCCTCACAATTGAGAATTTTCTTTTCAATTTGAATACATTTTGTAATGATTTTGCGCATTTTCTTACTAATTAATTGATTATTATTATTGCCAAAATAAATTATGTCGCTTGATTTATCACTTAATCGTTTCAGCTACAGGGTTATTCTGTTAGTAGTAAAAAGTAAAGAGGAAAAATAGTTACAAATGGACATAGAGGCAATGATAAGTGTACAGCAAAGAGTTGATAATAAGGCCACGTGTGACAGCATCTGCACCTTTTAACTCAGCACAGTTCTTAGCATGACATCACGTATCAAGTATTAATGTGTTTATTGTCTCACTGGTTTGAATCTAAATGTACATAAGAAGTGAGCTCAGATAATGTAGTTCAAGTAATTACCAAAAGATAACTGCCCTGTGACATCTTTAACTATTTCAAGTGATTTCCATGCATATTAAAATATCTAAGCTGAATTAAAACCCAAGGAGTATGATCAGGGTTTTAACTCTCTGTAGACATAAAAGTCCATCAGAGTGCCCCGTGGGATTTTGCATGTATTGTACCATTGTGGCCTCTGGACTGGCCTCAGTGTAATACCTTGCCTTTGTTTGTTTATTTGTTTCTGGTATTTGTGTGTACTTGTGTAGGGAGGGAGGGTCAGCTTATAAGTAATTAACAAGCAATTCGCTCCACCTAGGGAAGCAGGGAAGTTACTCATGCGATGCACCCTGACAAGGTCACTGGCTGATAGATGAGCCTAAGCAAGGGGATTTTTCAGAGATTGTGAGGGCAGGCAGAACTGTGGGAACCAGACAATTAGTGGAAGGTAGGCCGCCATGTTGGATGATGACCATGAGATGGGCTTACATGGATACTCACCACTTGGCTGGCTGACAGGGAGAAAGCAAACACCTGGGCTCAACTAACTCTTAACACACAGTCATTTATCTTTGAGCAGCTCGCGCAGGCAATTTGCCAACAGTTTAGGAAGAGCATGTGCTATTTCCAATCAAACAGACATGGATGAGGTCAACATAGACATATTGTCAACATCAATATTTCAGACCTACACATATACATAAATAAATGTTCATTTTGGATAACCCAAAGTAGTATTTTGTTTTATAATGCATATATATATTTCCTTGATCAATTATATGTTCTAGGAAATATATATAAAGTGGAATTATGTCTATAAACACAGAGTTAAAACCCATTGTATCAACATTTCACTTTGGGAAACCAAAAACAGCAGTCTGTTTTTAGCTTGTCCCTTCCTCAATTTTGAGTGACAGAATTGACACATTAAAACACATTTACAGTAGTCTGCACAGTCAGATACGATTCTGTCACAACAAGGCTAAGAAAAGAAGATCCTTGTGAGAACATTTTGAATTAACATAGAACATTAAGTTTTCTTGCAAAGGTAAAATGACATGAATTACCTTTTGCAATTTCTGTAATGATTTCAAAACCTCAAGGGAACTCATGACTTCAAGAAACACACTGCCTGGAAAAAGCAGAAGGACCAATGGTCTTCCACTGAATTCTGTACACATCCACCAACATAAAACACCCAAGCAGACATCACTGAAAACATCACTAAAAACATAAGCAATATTTGCTGCTATTACGATTACTTCTTTTGAAGACTTCATTGACAGGTTAGATTTAGAATTATAAAAACAGATTACAGCCTAGTTTAATACAAGTACCAGGTACAGTATCTTTGGAGTTAAAAGGTATACTGAACTCCAGTATCCATGCAATTTTCATGACATTCTGCAATATATATTATGAAGGCTATCAAGCTTCATTACACACTTTGGCATTTTAAAGACCTTTTAAGGAAGACAAAAACAATGTATCATATGCACCTGGGGCTTCAAAGCTTCTAGAACTCTTATTCTGGACTTGAAATACACCAGGCACTTGACAACAGCTGTTAATCAGATAATGAAAGCCTCACAGTTACACAAGCACACTTGTGGAGAAGCGGCAATAAATTATTTGCCATGACAGCATACAAGGGCAGGGAGAGAGTTAGGGTGGGATTTGGTACCAGGCACTTCCCAACACAATGACGCATCAAACCAGCACTATGGTGAAACGCACATCAACTGTTTCCCTTCAGCACACTATTTTAAGGTATTTGTCCTGCAGAATGCAATAGTTAAGGCCTCTTACTTTAACCACTTACAGAAACATGTGACAGGCAGATTTTCAAGGAAATATGACATGATATTATGCGTCTCCTAGTCTAATAGGCCACACATATTTTTGTGGCTGATGAAGTGTGAGCTACAGTGCGATTTCGAAATGGAAAACAGTCCACGGTGTCTTCACACTGAGATACAGACTGCTCAACACCTAAGATGTTAGTAACCTGACTACATAGTTTGAGGGTGAACTCCTGCTCCACTTACCCTTTTCACCTTCTTCACCTCAATCACCAAGTGGCCTGCCATTGTAGCAATACGCAGGATCCCACTTGGTACAGAGGCCCATAAAGCGCACTCATAGGTCAGCGGGTGTATGGTGGAAGAGTGTTGCCCTTTGACACTGACTGTTTCCGGGTTGAAAAGCTCTGGTCCAGGCCTGCCATGGTGGTCTGCACAGATGGACAGCAGCTCAATCAGATAACCTCGCCCGGGGATCAGGTTCACCTCTGTAAGTCTCATCCAAGGCATCCATGCTAAATCTCTCAGAGTAAAGATTTATAGCTGGATAAGAAATAATGAAACATTAGGATATGATGGTGGACGTCTATGTGGGTAGCATACCTTTTAGGAGGTTATCTGACTCCTAAAGAAAGAGGGTCAAGCCGAAGCTGCGGATACTCATTAAAGTCCAATAATTATTGTGTGCAGAATGGTAGCCGAAATATTTTAAGAATTAGAAGTTGCGAAAGAGGGATAAATGCTACCACAATCATCCATGAAACATCCATGAGAAATCCATCAAATCTTTTAAAACCCCCAGTTGTTTAGGTTACTGTGGCTTTAACAGCATGAACCGGAAGAGGAAGAGTTTCACCGGCACTGTTGCCTTTTCTTTTCCGGTCAGGTCTCGTCGGTGGTGGGAGCGTGGATTTCATCTTCAAGGCTCACAAAATCACCAAAAATGAGCGTCCCAGCATTTATCGATATTACAGAGGAGGACCAGGTACGACACATGTCTTCAAAAACTCACATTGCATCATCCCGCTTCCGGATGGGTCGATAAATGGGAACTATCCGACCAGATAGTTTATCACGCTAGCCAGCTAAAGCTACGTGCTGCTTGTGAGCTAGCTGACGATACATGCTGAGTATGTGACATATGTGAAAGACGTTATGGGGATTATATCACTAAACTTGACGTGTAGATGATGTGTGTGAATGTTGTGTGAATATAGATTTTTCATTTTCGGCTGCCTCTGTCCTTAAATCTCACCAATGTTGTTACGTTAGGGTAGCTAGGACTGCTACCTGCTTAGGCACAATGTTACATAGAAGTCAACACAAACTCATTAAAAATAACCACTCAAAGCATCCCGCCTGTAAGACGACCATAGCTGATGACTTAACATAGAGAAATTAAAGATGTTTGACTTTCCTCTCTAGTCGACTGCAGTAAATGTTCTCAAAACAACAACATGAGTGTATGTAACCATAATGAAACCCGTTATGCTACATTATTATATCTACATTTTCACATTATCGACACACAGCTTGGCACTTCCTGTGCTTTTAACTTTACTGTGAACACTAATACTACTTATTTGACAACCTTACAGGCTTCAGAGCTGAGAGCCTACATGAAGTCCAAAGGAGCTGAAATATCAGAGGAGAACTCTGAAGGTGGACTACATGAAGATCTGGCTCAGATCATTGAGGCATGTGATGTATGTCTCAAGGACGATGACAAAGGTAGGTCGTGATGAAGAACACCACTGCTTCTTACCCATTGTCAGCTCTTAATAGATTGGACAATAACGAGCAATATGCCATTTTCATAAGTAGATATTTTGACTTGTGTTACCAGGAAAATACAAGTTTAATTAATGTACATGTTTTTTAAGAGTCCCAGTCTGCTATACCAGTGATTCATGTACAATACGAGGATCGGACTGGCTACCCTAAATGTATTGCAGTATCTATGTATGTTTAATTCGACTGACTCTGAACCTTTATGACAATATCCTATTACTTATGGCCCTCTCTCTGTATCTCGCTGCAGAGGTAGAGAGTGTGATGAACAGCATCGTGTCTCTGCTGTTGATCCTGGAGACGGAGAAGCAGGAGGCTCTCATTGAAAGTCTGTGTGAGAAACTTGTGAAGTCCCGTGAAGGAGAGAGACCCTCCCTCAGGATGCAGCTGTGGGTCCTTTTGTTTTTCCTTTTAAATCTGTTTATAGTACTTGCTCTTATCGTTGTTGTTTCCGAAGCTCTGACCTAGTACATATTACATATGCATGGAGGCTAAGTAGGGCATTGTTTTGATGTTGGTTAATATAAAAACTGCTGGACTTGACATAAGGATGCTATTGCCAACATTGATAGGCAGGAAAGCTTCTATCTTCTCTTTTTTTTTTAAGCAAAGAAAGCATTTGTTAAGCAAACTTGGAACAGTTAAAACATCTGTACTCTATTCAAACACTTGACTATCTCTTTCTTATGATGATGTTACAGACTGAGTAACCTGTTCCACGGCATGGATGAGAACACTACAGTGAGGTACACTGTGTTCTGTGGGCTCATCAAGGTGGCTGCAACTTGCAATGCCATTGCTTTCATCCCCACTGACCTTGATCAGGTATATCTTTTCATTATGATCAACTGGGATAACTGACCATACACACTGCCACAGCACTGCTTCATATTGTGTATTTCTTGCATTGAGCTGCAATGATGACAAAAAAAAAGTTGTCACACATTTTTCAAGTCTGCCCAGGCTGCATTATTTCCTCTGCATTTGATTTATGATGCCCGTTTGTGCTGTTGATCAGGTGCGCAAGTGGATTATCGACTGGAACCTGACTACAGAGAAGAAGCACACACTCTTGAGGCTGGTGTATGAAGCATTGGTTGACTGCAAAAAAGGGTAACTACATATAGGGTCAGATGGGTCATTTCATGTTTTTGAATGCACAGACGCAAGAATACAAACACACATAATTTATGAACTCCTGCATTGAAAAAAAATAAAAAATGAAAATGTTTAATCAGCAGAAAAGACATCAAACCAACCACTACACTTCCGAGTAAATTATTTTGGTACAAGAGTCATCAACAATGTTCTTATCTACTCGTATCACAGCGATGCTGCAGCAAAAGTGATGGTTGAGCTGCTGGGAAGCTATACAGAAGACAATGCTTCACAAGCACGCGTCGATGCCCACAGGTAAACTTGAAGACCTTGTTTACCATTTGTCATCAACCCTTGATATAACGTACATCTCATTCATACATGCATCTATTGGGGTCCCTTATCTTTAGATGTATTGTCCGTGCACTCAAAGACCCCAACACCTTCCTGATTGACCACCTGCTCACCCTGAAACCGGTTCGCTTCCTGGAGGGCGAACTCATCCATGACGTGAGTACTGAAGGATCTGCAAAGTTTTGTAGTATTAAATATATAAAAGGCTACTGACAGTCAGATTTTTTTTAAATGTCTACCTTTTATAGCCTTTCATAGCCCACATAGCACATTGAAAACATGTTATTTTCAAAACGAATAGCAACTGCTCTCCACTCAGCCCTTACTCATCTTGAAAATAACAACCACATCAGGATATAGATTTTCTTTCAGCCTTCAACACAAACTTTCACATGAAACTGAGTTGATAAACACAGCACTCTGGGCTTGAGGACCTCACTCTGCAATTGGTTCTTAGACTTCCTCACAAACAGACAACAGGTGGTTCAAATTGGCAGTCACACCTCCTCCACTCTAGAATTGAACATCGGAGCCTCCCAGGGCCATGTGCTCAGTTCCGGCCTGTTTCCACTTTACAACCATGACTGCTAGCCCAAACACTCTGTTGTGAAGTTTGCAGCTGACACTAGCGTCATCGGCCGGATTACAAACAAGTCTCTCTTCATATAGAGAGGAAATCAACAACTTTGCAGAGTGGTGCTCAGAGAACAACTTACTGCTCAATGTCGGTAAAACCAAGGAGCTTATTGTTGATTTTAGAAAAAAGGAGGCAAAGGGACACCCCTGGCATCACAAACAACCTGACATGGTCATCGCACATCTCCATCCTGGTGAAGAAAGCTCATAAACGGCTGTATTTTGTAGGAAGGCAAACTTCCCATACCAAGTTATTGTCAATTTTTACAAAGTAGCAATGTATGGTTTCTTTACTCTTGCTGTGAGACTCCTTAACTCATCCTGCACCCTCCATATATTGTATAGTTTTTTTTTTTTCTTCTAATTTAGCAAAATAAGACCGCAATCTGAATTTAGTTGTGCAACCCTGTTGTACAATGACACATACAAAATAAAAAAAGGATACGAACTAATCCAAGTTTCTGAACACAGGAGATGGTGTTTTCATGTGAAACGGGATACTCATTTCCATGTAAACGCACAATGTGAAAGCCTCTTCACTGTGTTTTACATGGTTATAGGGTGCATTTGTTATGTCATGTCAGTGACATTTAAGGCACCACAACCCAATATTTAAATGCTGACCAGTTATAAAAGTGGACTGGTGAGCAGCAGGAATGTTCGTACATTACCCGTTTATCAGGTTGAGACAATGAAACCTATTCTTTAATGGGGCGTGAGCACAGATTCTAGTTTTTAGTTGTTTTTTTTGTCGTAGGTCAACAGACTAGCATTTCCAAGGGTATTAATAGTATAGCCCAATGTTCATCAAGCACAACATTTCCGCATTGGAGCCAGTGATTTGTATCATAACCTTAATCTCGACATGATTATCGTTACAAATGTGGCCTGTATGAATACAAAGATGATGTGACTGTTTCCAGATTCTTATGGCATTTCTCCCTCCTCTCACTTCTTTTGCAGCTATTAACCATCTTTGTGAGCGCAAAACTAGCAGCATACGTAAAGTTTTACCAGAGCAACAAAGACTTCATTGACTCTCTTGGTAAGTAGCCATACATTAATATATTAGTTGCATCAATTCTACAAAGTACACACACTGACTAATGTTTAGAAATACAGTAATAAGGTTTATTTAAAAAAGAAAAACTAGGTTGTGCTGCAATGGTCTGATTCTTCTAAAATCTCAGTGTACATAGGGGTTGATGAGTACTAAAATGTGATCTTTATTTATCCAGACCATACTTGTACAGCAGTATTGACAAAACCGTAAGCATATTATAACTAAAGAAACCTGCTTTGTAGTATAATGCTGCCACTCTAAGAGTGTGTCATTGGATTACCATCTTTTAAAGTAGTTTGGAGAATTTCTGTCTTTAGGAAGTAGTGTTTATGATTTATACTGCTATGATGGCAAAAATTATTCTAAATCTTAAGTAGGAAAATACTCTTGGGATTTGAATATGACAAAGTTATCCTGTATAAATAACCTCTGTACAGCACAAAAGTAAATTTAAAGTCCATCTGAACCACATTTTCCTTTTAATAAACTCTTCTAGATATTGAGCCAATGTCCTACGCTCTGTTGACGCAGTAAAGGAATGTGTGTGTGTCAGCAGTGTGTCTCTTTCTCACTACTAAAGGCTTTGTGTGTAATTACAAGCATGTGTAGGATGGACTCTCAAAACAGACAATGTGGAGTGGTGTTTGTGTTAATGAGTAGATTCACCGAATGCATGCTCCTAAATGTAGAAACAATTATCACAGGGAAACTCCCCAAGTCAAGAGTAATGGACTGTGACTGTTTTGTGCTTAATGATCCCTGCGTGTTGCTCTCCAGGCCTGTCTCACGAGCAAAATATGTCCAAGATGCGTCTGCTGACATTGATGGGCATGGCTGTGGAATTCAAGGAGATCTCCTTCGACACCATGGAACAGGAGCTGCAGATTGGAGCTGATGACGTCGAGGCTTTTGTCATTGACGGTACAAGCGCTTCACCTCAAATGAATCCTCGCTGTCTATCCTTGTAAAGTGTGCTTTTAGTTTCTCACAGGGGACTAATAGGGGAGGAAAATGGGTATGATTGGACAGTGGTCACAAACAGACACACTCTTGTCCCAAAAAGGGATGTCTCCCTCCTTGAAGAAGGAATACAGTAGTGATCATGGTACATGTGTCAGGTTTTACAATGAAACAATGGCATCGAACCAAGAATAGCACTTTCAGTGTTTTGTGACCCTTTTTTTTTTTTCTTTCTGTCAGAGCTCTTTATTCCTTTCCTGTCTGCTTTTTCTTTCTAGCTGTTCGGACCAAGATGGTGTACTGCAAAATTGACCAGACACAGCGAAAGGTTCTTGTGAGGTAAGTACTTTAATCAAACGACACCATACATGGCTTAACTGTGTTTACATTTTGATTAAATAAATATCTGTTTTAGAGGGGTTGTAGCAAATGTTGGCTTGGTACCAAACGAGACATGATGTCCTTTTCCCGGGATTATCAGATATCAAATATGGTTCTTGGTCCCCAAAACAGTTCTATACTGATGGTGCCTATGCAGTGTTAATGAGAGTGCACCACTAATCTTAAGCATTTTAATATGTATATTAATTTGCAGTACAGCTGAAATTGTGTTGATGTGAAAATGTGAGGCTTTTTCTTTGTCTTCTGTGGAGCTATCTGTTTGATCTTTTTTGCCATTTGTATTATTGTTTATGAGTGGCCAGTACTATGCTGCTAGTATTGACTACTTAACTCGTATGTTGATTAGTTTGTATTCCTGATCTCTCTCTCTGGTCAAGTTCAAGGATGCTATGAGTTTATTTGGTTCTGGTCTGCAAATAAATATGTAATCTGTGTAGAAACAAAACTTGTATTTGAAATGATTATACCTCCGTATGGCTGTGATTTGTCATCTTAATACAGACAATGTCATGTATTTTGTCATAGTTACATTTAATATAGCTCTGTATTTTATTTCTTCATAGTTGTGAGATGTGACCTTGGCCTGTATTTTGTTTGTTTTTTCTTTGTCAATTGAACATTCTTGCTTGTCTGTTTTCCACTCAATCAGCCACAGCACACACCGCACCTTTGGCAAGCAGCAGTGGCAGCAGCTGCACGACAGCCTCAGCTCCTGGAAGGCCAACCTAGCAGCCGTCAAGACCAGTCTGCAAGCCCTGTCACCTTCTGCTTAATTCCACCATAACACAACTGTCTAGACCGCCTGGCCCTCCATTCTTTTCTGCTTTCCAAATCCCCAGACTGAATTGATCAGTTTTTATTTTAATCCAATAAAAGAACAGTGGAGATCACCTGTACTCCTTTCTTGTTTAATATTTAATGCTTGCTAAAGTTCTTTTCAAGTTAAATAATGGCATAAACGCACAAGGGACTGGACATTGATAGACAATTTAAAATGTTGTGAAACAGCCGAATGCTTTACTGTGCCCTTAATGGATAATACATCTATTCAGACAACAACCCCACTAGCTGCCTTATGATCTTTTCAGAAACCCATACAGTGACTTTAATGGGAGCTTGTCCTCTAGCGGTTCTCAACATCTGGTTGTAGTTAAAGGACGCCATGTCAGTATTAGATGAGCTGTAACTTTGGGTGAGAAATAGCCTGCAACATGAGGGTCACTTGTCTGGGAACACGAGAGGTGACGATAGTAATGTGAATTTAGGATGACCAAGTCTGCTGGGGTCAGAGCTGTATTATTGTAGCATCAACACTTATAGCTTGTGGCGTAGGCTGATTCACTGCCACTACAACTTTGAAACTGTCCACTGGGTTAAAAGATACTGTTCAGCTGGAGTCGGCATGACTCACTGTCTTTTAGATGTCTTTGGAAAATGGAAAGACACGGACTTCTACAGTTTTTAGTTTACCTTTCCTTTGCCCATTGATGTAAAGTTAAGTACCATTTATCCCGCATAGTGATCTGTTCTCGGGCACCGGTCCAGAGCATTAGGATGTGAACTCTACTGATATATGGCCCAGGCATTAGGTGTAAAAGGGGTCTGCTGGAGTTCTCTCCCTCTGGGGGTGTGATGAAATCAGCAAAAACTGACGAACTGCAGAGTACTGACATTGCACACTTTAAGTCCCCAGCCCAAATACAGTGAATTTTCTTTGACTAATACAACCGCAGCGCAGCCTGTTTGCTTAGTTTTTTTTAGTGGTCTGCCACTCCTCATTCTGTCCTGATTAAAGTCGTAATCTGATCATTTCAGCCCTGCCACTAAAATATTTTCACTCCGATGAAATGGGCATTAGAGGTACACATTTATTGCTGCAGCGAGTCCTTTTGCCTATCAGAAATCTGCAGAAGCTCACCGCTCACTTCTGTCCAGTTGTCCACGGAGAGCAAGCATCTCTGACGCTTATCAGCGGGTGTAAATCACAGAACACATTCTCAGGAGCACAACCTCATCACAGCCACCTGCAAGGTAGAACAGATAGAAATGAATGTGACCTAGACTTAACACAATGTTTGGGAAGCCTCATATCTTGGTTTCCTTTACACAGCAAATGCTCTTTTCTCTGCAAGCTATTGCTTCTCAGATACTTTTGTCATACTGTAAAAGGGATCTCTCGCTCTCTCCCGTCTCTAATTTGTTCCACTGGCTTTAAGTAACTGTTTTCTGGATGGGCCGTCATGTGAGGTGTCCCAGATGTAAAGACTGTGTGCTGTGGTTTGTTTATCTGGTGCAACCCCATGACCTCTTATCAGTCAGATAGAAGTAGTTCTGCATAGTTTAGTGATACAAAAAAATTGCATTTGGAAGTTGAGCTGCTTAGCCCCGAATGGACCTATATAGGTCCTTTTTTTAAAATTTTAATTAAACTGTGTAAAACATTACAATAATCATGAACAAATATATTGATGCTATACATCAAATTAAACAAGAGAACCTGGGCTACAATAATTAGTCAGCCATTTCAACACAACTCAAACACCAACTAAAATAATTATTAAAATAAAATAGTTAGAATTTTGTCATGAGTCAGCCCACTCTGCATGTTTCCGGAACTAGCAGCCCGTAGCTTGGTGCTATCAGAAAAAGACAAATAGCAAAAAAAGCAAGACAATTCCCCACAGATTCCAAATCTATTCACCAAATCCCTCTGCTGCAAAGCATCATCGAGATACGAACCAAAGAACACAGCAACATAAATCGCTGAGTCAGCACATTTTTAAACTTTTTTCTTTTGTTGTTGAAAAAATGCATTTCCCCCAGTAAATCCACACTGATACAAGTTTATTTAACACCATAAGTCATATGAAAGTGAAATATAAGGTTTGCTACATGAAAAAATTCAAATGTCACAGATGCGTGAAAATATGCGCAAATGTGCCGAAATGCAAATTTTGGAAACCTCGCCTGAATTCTCTCTGTACTTTACCCAATCTGACTTTGTTCTGCTTCACTTTTTCAAGTGAAAACAGTGCAGAGAGACTGTTCACATATTGTGCTATGATTTGGGAGAGCTTCAGGGCTTAGTGAAGCATCATTTCAAGGAGATAATCATCCTGAAAGTGCTTTTTTCTATAGGCGGACCTGGAACTTCTATTTGTTCTGTGTTTCAATCTTTATTTACTCTTAGCCAGCAACATATATACTAATATTTACACACCTGACCATAAGCTCACAAGGGTTGCCTTTATTATAACACCAACATTATTCAAATAGCCCTTGTGGTTGCAGAGATACACCCTTTTTAGTTTGGGTATGCTATTTCGAGCTAAATCCTAAAAAATGCCTTGGGGCTTTAAAGGTTAACTGGCCTCTTTTTGCACATGAAGCTCAGGTTATCAGCAGTAAAGTAACTATAGTGCATTTACTCCAGTACTGTATTTACAATTTTGCTTATGGTAATTTATACTTCTACAATTCAGAGGGATATATTGTACTTTTTAACTTGACAATTTAATGGCATATATATATATATAACGTACTTTTAAGATTACAATTTAATTTACATTTAAACAAGAGTTCAACAAAGATTTAAACATTATTCAAAATTGCACAGACAAAAAAAAATGATTTTAGAACACCAGAACTTACTTGATTTGTTATTTATTTACTTTGTGACTCTTTCAGAGTCTGGCCCCTTGGTTGGGCTAAAACCAGATTAAATTACCGAACTGTATATAAAATAGTTAAAACTAGTCAACCAGTTATTACAGTGCAGTAACGGGCTTTTTTTACTAAGTGATAGTTTTAAATACTTTATAATAATATATAATTACTGTGTTCAAGCACAAACTTTGCTGTGTGAGCAGATATATAACCTAATGGATTCCTCAGCAGTAAAACACTATTAGTCATTATAACATTCATATGGCCGTATGTGGTGTAAGGTGGCATCTGACATCACACACGAGATACAATGTGGAATATCTCATTTTCCTCACCTCTTTTCTTCACATCAACATTCCTCAGGGTAAATCTAAGGATGTGATGGTATCCAGAGACGTAACCAAGTACAAGAGGGGGGTCTCACTGCTCTTCAAGTACCACCATCCATACCACCGTCAGCCGGATAATGTACATTTACATCATATCTCTATTTTTAATAAACACTGGCCAAGAAGCCCAGTGACAGATATTTGTATTTACGTGGAGTGTGAAACATAAACACTATTATGGAGGATAGTTTGACAGGCAGAATGGGAAACTTTATCTTCACTGTGCTGCTTCATGTTTTGCTGTTTGCAGTGCCTCTAAAGTTGCTATAAACACCATTCTTTGTGGTTGAAAATGCCAGACTAAGTGGATTTTAACACAGATGCTCGTTACACAACATTTCCCCATACAAGGCCTGTGAATAGTTGTGTCGTCACCAACTCTTGCACTACTCAGAGGAGCGTTAGTGCTTTTAAACGAGTCCTGCAAAGATCCCAAAAGATAGCATCGTGTTACAACAGTAACTTGCATTAGAAGTGAAGATTCAACATTGAGGCTGGGACTAAATGACCCTCTGAGTGTCATTAAAGTAGGATTACCCTTTAGATCCTAATAGACTTAGTATGGAAGGTTACATTACAAAACATAAGTCATGAAACCCTCATCTCAGTGTCCTGACCAACTAGTATAGCTTCTGTATCTATTGCATGGTTTGCCAGCCACTTCCACTTTTGTGGTTTCAGCTGCCATCTAGCGTCCATCTGTATTTACATAACTTATCTCTGTTATCCAGGTAAACGTAATCGATTGGTTGAGTCTGCGCAGGTAGTTTAGGAGGAGCTGAGGCCACATCTGCTCGGAGTAAACAGATCCCTTTTTTTATCGACCGAGGCTGTGTTGAGTGTTCGGGCACAGCAACTTTGTTTTAACTTTATCTTGAAACGACAGTAGCCGTGGTAAACTTTTTCAAAGGAAGTTGCTCCTCAGCTGCTGTTTGTCACTGTCGCTGAACGTTTCCTGATTTATCTTATCTGCGTCGAGGCTGTGACACGCGCACCTACCGCTCCTTTAGTCGGTTTCATTTGGTTGGTGTTGAACTTTGTCCCTTATGATGTGACACTTTCCATCATAGGTAAAGTAGGATATAGGTAAGCCTATCTGGTGCCGGTTGGTGAAAGAAAATTCTACATAATAATAGTTTGTAACGGCTGGATGCGTTGTTAATGGTACTATGCCCTCTGTACTGCCAATTAATGCCCCACCCGCTGTCCGCGCGCAGGTGCACGCACGACCATGTTGTTTCATCTGTTCATGCTCCTTCAACTCCTGTCTTGTGGAGACCTGGCCTGTATGAGGAAGCTACTGTCGAAACATGAAGACGAAGAAGGTGAGATGTTGTCGAAGAATGCCAAATGAGTCCACTCGGATCTGTCGGCTCTGTTAATCATTTCACCCGTTTGGACACGCGTCCTAGTGTTTGTCGGTGAAGGGGACGCGAAGTCGTACTTGGGTCGCCATCTGTTGTTCAACCGGTTTGACTTTGAGATTTTCGTTCCTGGAAATCTGGAGAGGGAGTGTTATGAAGAAGACTGCAATTACGAAGAAGCTAGGGAGGTCTTTGAAAACATCCCGGCTACAGTTAAGTGATGCTGCTCACTGAGGGCATGTGCACAACGAGCTGGCCTTACATCAGAGTTACCATACTGACGATACTTTGTTTTGCAGGATGCTTTTTGGAAGAAATACTCTGCAGGTAAGATACATAAGGCTACATACGTCTATGTGTTACATATATCGTTTTAAATGTATGTTCTCACTGCTTAATATAAGGATGAGCTGTGTATACATGTTGTTAAGGAACACTTGTAGCCTACAGCCTGTACTGATGTAACTAGTGCTTTTGAAAACCTGTTTCCCCACTTGCAAGGCTACGAGGATCTTTATTTTTAATTGTACTACATGGTTGTTGAATAAAATGCCGTTTGTAGTCTCATTTTGCTCCATAAGAACAACAGAAAAACAATATCATATTGTATTGGGTGGGAGATAAAGGAACAAGTACAGTAGCTTTGAAAGTTTTCTGTCAAAACTCTGCAACTCTATTTTGTTTTGCATTAGGGATGAATGCATTCTAAGTAGATTCAATCACTGTGTGTCTGCTGCTGCAAGATCAAACTATTCTATACTGCTGAATGAAAAAGAGGAACCACCCTGTGATAGTCCAGACATGATAGTCCATGATGATCCACAGAAAAGGACAAACGCCCCACACGGGTTGATGTGACATCTCTTTTGGTGGGACTGGTTGCTGTTGGTGTGGCCATTGTTATTGGTGGCCTTCTGCTCTGGTATTTCTGTCAAGGCAAATGCAAGAACTTAAGTCATGCAAAGTAAGTGACATTTTTTTATCCCTATTAGTGGCAGCTACATTGTTCCTGCACACTTTCCCCTTCGTATAATAATAATAAATAATACCCACTTTTAGCTACAGTACCTCCAAGGCTATAGACATTATTACCACTCTGTTGCACCATAACCCCAGATACTTGAACAATCTGTCAACCTGTACGCCATATATTATACAATGCGTAATATTTCAGAGTTTGGACATTTTCATATGCAGAAAACTACTCTTGTCCAGTATCTATTGTTCTTGCTTGTTTAGGGCATCAACAGATGTTTTCATTATCGATTAATCTGCTGATAATTTTCCCAATTTATGTTTTTGCCTATTAAATAGAAATAGTGGAAAGTGTTAGACACACAATTTCCCAAAGCCTAAGTTGTCATTATCAAATTACTTTTTTTGTCTGACAAAAGCCAAAGACACTCAGTTTACTATAATATATGACAACGAGAACCACCAAATACTCATATTATATTATATACACTGAAATAATTAATAAATGATCAAAAAAGTCAGAAATAAAATAATTTTCTATGAATCAACTAATTAATTAATAAGTCGATCGATACCTGTTCAAACCATATGTTACTGCTTCTTGTCACACCTAGAAATACAATTTGGTGTGCACAGTTGTATAACAAGAATAGAGTCCCACCCATACCTTGACACTTAATGGCATTGAGTATCAATAAAACATGAAAGACATGATATGCATGTCTACATTCCTCTCACAGCTCCGTCCAGGTGCGACCGAGGAGGAGTAATGCTTCACTAATAATGCGGCGGTTAGAGGAGGTGTCCTTACAACCTGTTCTCCCACCTACACATCCACCGCCTATGGAGGAACCAGTGGGATTGCCATCTTATGAGCAGGCAATTGCCAAAAGTGGACCATATGATGCACCACCTCCTCCCTATCCCGGGTATTTGCATAATGCATTTCTGTTTGTAGATGTCATAACTTCCTTTTCTTTTTTTAAAAATTGTATACAATCCATAATGCAGTCACTGAAAGCGCATACAAATATATCTTTTATAACATCTCTTATCTTTGGTTTTAGCTCACGACCTGGGAGCATTCGGCGGTAGTATCTCCAGAACAACACATCTGTCAACATTAAGCAGACAATTGACAACTAACATTTATACTGTTCTACACTGCTTAGCATTGTATGCCCTTTTTGTTTCATTAACACACAATTTCAAAAATGTCTTATGCCTTATGTTTCTTGCTCTTATCTTTTTCCACTCTCACATTTATAATCTTTCTGGCCTGTTGGGGTACCTTTTCTTCAGCAGAATAATCCCTCTTCTTAACACACTTGTGCCAAAACATAGTACTCTGTTGTCTGCACTGACTATTTTCCAGGGTCTAATTATGCTTTATATTATTACCATAAACCTGTGCAGAATAAGCTTTATAATACATTTTACCCAGTTTGCTGCTTTTTGTCTAAATGTAAATGAATAATCATTAAAGATTTGGACATGAGGGATTTAAATTGCTGGAATACTAAGGCCCTAGCAGTTGCTTTAGACACGGCATGTATAGACTGGGCTGAGAGAAAGATTATGTTTCATTTCATGATAAGTATTAATTGCAAATGAAGAGAAACAGACTGATCTGTGTAGTCATACAACTTCCTGTTTCTAGAAGGAAAAATAGTAACACCAAAACTGATTTAAATGGTATGATTGTATATATAATATTGCCATACAGAAAACGCTTTGAAGGAAAATACAAGAGTTTGTATTTCAATGCTCTACCAGCTTGCTTTGTAAAAATGTACTTTGTACTTTAAGCTTCATATCATACTCTTATTTTTTGGTTTATGTGCAGATTTCCTTGCTGTTTTTAAATCTCTTGTGCCATGACATGTATGTCTGAGTCACCAACTAATATGTGAAGTACTGTTTAATTTCAATATATACATTGTAGTTGATTATTAAATGTACTCTAAATAGATGAAGGTGGAAGCTCTAAAAGCAGTTCTACAATATTTTACATTTATACTGAAGAACATTTAACAATTCTACAATAAAGTCATAGCTGTGAGGAAAAGGACAGGTGAAACACATTTTAACAGTTGGGGTATACAGTTATCCAACATGTCCAAAACAAAGTCACTCACTTAACTGTAATTACCAATAGCATTGTACAGGCCTGTTGAGGCTGTTGGTGTTTCATTCCCATCAGATGATGCAGAAATACAAGAGTTAAGAAGTCGTTGTGTTCCTCTAAATTACCATGAGCAAAGTGTTATCATGACATGATAATTAATGTTGGGGTAGCATTGTTGAAGCAGATCTGTACCCTAACTACTTGAAATTAAAATATTTTATAGATATCTTTTTTTTATTTAGATTATTTTTGTCTCTGCTTTCAACTGTGTGAGGCTGTGTACATGTGTGCAAGATGGTTCAATGGTCTACCCATTCTTATTTATTCATTTTGTGTGAATATGATCAGCTTTGAGGGCTTTATCAGCCATGTTAGATGGACATTGTATATTCTGTAAAACATATTTGGATGGATTTATAGAAGAACAAATATCGTCAATGTGGTGTTTGATGTCCTTGGAGAATACCAAGAAGTTGGGCTTTTTTACCTGAACATTTCTTGTAGTTATGTGAAATTTAGCCAATTACATTATCAGGAGCATGCAGCTTTTTTTAAATTTAATTGCATTTTTAAGTGTATTATTTAATTAAAGTTATCTGGGGATTCTTTTTTGACTAATTGCTTCGCATGTGGATTTGGGATTTCTATGAATTGTAGAAAAAAAACTTGTAATCATGTAATCTCACATGATCTACAAAATAATTACTTACCTCTATCCAAAAGGTCAGATTTAAGGAAAAGGTGGAACTACAAAACTTCCAGCCAAAGTCTGCGGTGCATCCTGGGAAATTAACTAACATTGGTACGTGAAACCATGCAAGGCTTGCACGGCTCCTCATGACGGGAGACCAACACAAAATACCGAAATCACTCAGAAGGCTAAAGGTACACTCTTATCTACGATACCTCACGACCTCGCGGAGGCTTACCGGACTCGTTCAGCGCTCTGACGGGACTGCCTGCCCTGGTCGCTCGGTGGGTCGGATCCGGTTGCTGCTACGATGCGTATCCGCTGCTCCACGAAGCTCCGTCGGGGAAGTGAATCTTTCACCGGATGATGGACAGGAACTACCCGACCTCCGGCTTCGCGGACGCGCTGGCTCCACCAGCACAGACCGTAGCTTCTTGGGCCTATGACCGCAGCACAGCGAGTGTCAAGCCAAGGTAAAGGATGAAGGAGAGGGCACCTTCCGAAGGAAACGTCGGTGATGGAGGGCCTAGATTTGCCTGGTGGAGAAAACTGCAGAGTCCTTGTTGTTATCAGGAACAGTGGAGGAATCGGAGAAATGTCGGAATTTGATCGGCTTTGACTTGTCAGTGCTTCCTTTGCCGTTTGTTCCAGCCACGCACCTTGCTAGTTTTCGCTAGCACACCGTCCCTCAGCGTGGCCGCAAACAGAGTTTGTGCTGACTAGAGAAGGAGTTGTTTCATACATGTAACACGCGGACCAACTAGACGACTTAAATGAGCATTTAACGGTCGGGTTTCTTGACTCTCAGGTGCTCGTAAGGGCCAAAAACAAGATAGGTGACTAGCCACCAATGCTAGTCATGTCAGTTATGCCACCTCAAATTAATGGCACATAGCTAACGTTATTGGTGTTGTTACCTAAGAGGCGACGTGTCCAAGTCTGTGCATATTTGAGCCATTGTTTTAGTTAGGAGCTATCTTTTACATTATTTTAACTTGCTTTATGTTTTGTAAAATAGACAGAATAAGTGTGACTGCGATACATGCCAAAGTTTTAGGGCTCTGACTTGGTCAAACTCAAGACTCTTTTATTATGTTCTTCTCCATCTTCTAATAATAGGAATGATCACACTTAATGACACAATTGTGCTCACAAGCAG
The DNA here is from genome assembly GCF_910589615.1 of Taurulus bubalis. NCBI lineage: Eukaryota > Metazoa > Chordata > Actinopteri > Perciformes > Cottidae > Taurulus > Taurulus bubalis. Next base: position 17,156,053 of record NC_136592.1, on the reverse strand, counting down.
CACAACATGTATAACTTATTATACAGCTATTCCTCCACAACGCATACAGAGAAGGGCTAGAGTAGATTATGTAAAATGATGAACTAAATTAGACTACTGAACTGATAACTTAATCGATTTGGTTGAATGAGAAATCTATTGTAGAGGAAGCAATTGTGTTTCATTAAGACAATCAGTACACTAACTGATACACTCCAGTGGCAACTTTATTTTATACAAAGATAATAAATTGGTATTATGGAAGTTTTAGTTTGCAGTGGTGTTGTACTGGACTGCATTATATTGAGATGTGTATCAAATTCTTCGCCCAACGCCTTTACAAACATGAGGGGGGAAGAATATTTAAAACACATTTCAGAATAATGCAGTCCAGTACAACACAATCACTAACTATGACCTCAGTAAGAAACGCACTGTTTTAATTTACACACTGCTGATCGTGTCAACCAAAATGAACATGATAATCTTTGGAAATGTAGAATATGTAGCAAATCAGTTTTTGTTGGAATTGCATTATTGGGCATGGCTATAAATTACTTTATAGTTAAATTGCCAAGAAGAGTTGCATAACAGAAGATGCAGTGCGTGTGTCTGTTGAAGGGATGAAAAAGAGAGGCTGATGACTCCCTTTCAGCTCTGTGTATTCCACAGATGATTACCTTCTGGCCAAAAGGGAACACTTCTGATCAGGATGGCTGCATCGAATTTCTTCTGATTTTATATCCGTTTCCTATGAATTTTCTTCAGAGGGAAGTCGTGTCTCAGATATTAAGCTTATTTTTTTCCGATTTATCTCAGGCAAACATAGAGACATAGAGTTTATACATTATTTTCAGTTTTTTAACAAAAGGCAGATTTTTTGTTTGTTCTTCTCTGAACAAATTGATCATTTTAGGTAGCCTTAAAGATGTACTATGTTGTGTATAAATGTCTTGCCTTTAATGACTTACTACATCATGTCTTTCAAAGCATGTTTCATAGAGCTATCATTGCATTTTCTATCGGGTGTTTGTCACTCAGTAGACAGCCAAAACTTTACAAAATGAATATTTGAAAACAAACCTGTGTGATAAGGAGTAATTTACTTAGTTGGGTGCTTTATTGCTGCTTGTGAAGATGAGAACTTTCATGTACGTGTTTGTGTGTTGATACAGTTCCAGTTATGGTGCAGCACACCTTGATGCAGAGCTCCTCCAGCGGCAAAGCTACACGAACACCCACCAGCTTCCCACCTACACTACGTCGCACCTTCCTGCAACAGCAGGTGAGTTATGAATGCTTGACACATGTTTGTTAAAGGGCAAGTTCACCCAAATTGCAATGAATTTACTCTGTCACTTACCCCTAGTGGCATTTAGTCATGCAGATATTCTGTATTGTAATGCTTTGAGCTATCACATTGTGATGCATGTGTCACCAATCAAAATAGTCACTGTAAAGGATATTTACCTTGTGGTACTCAAAACACTTAAAAACGTCAAGGAATAATTCAACAGTGCAGACAGTTTTAAGTTGGGGTAATTTAATTACTACTACTTCCATTTCAAACCTACATTTTACTATTTTATACTCTGCAGATTGGCCTTGCCGATTTATCTGGCAAGTGTTGTAGATATCGCTAGAGGCAAGTTAGAGATCAGTTCATTTTTTTGCAATTTTGGTAAAGTAACCCTGTTAAGGCTCTTTTTTACTTTGCAAATATGATTGTGATTACTTTGTTGACCGTTTTAGTGGTTATGTTTATTTTCCTTTTTTACCCTCAGGAACACTTGACTCGAGCAGTAATTCTTCTGAGACCTCAATCATGAGCTTCCTGTCAGCCATGGAATCTAGAAGCCTTCAGGCTGGTCCTGTTAGTGCCTCACTGCTTCCTTCTTTTAGACCCCCATCTTGGCCCGCCGGTGAGAATCACACTAATTACTGTGGTATAGATATTTTTACGATGCATGAAGGCTTTTAATATTTTTTTAACATCACCTGGAAAAGGTACTACTTTTAAATGTGCCACAGAGTGGTGAATACATAAGGTATTTTTTCAACACAGCTAAGTTTAAGTATGGTATTTGTGTGTATTTGTACAGAAACATATTTACTGATAGAGTTTATCCCAGAGTCTAATAATCTATAATCATAAGCCCAGAATACTATTGTATACTAGACCAGATCATTTTACATTACCCCTAATAGAAGTTGGTCTTATCCCTTCATGTTGCCTGTCCGGTCCTTATTTTGTCTACTTTGTGCGATGCAGGTACCAACTCCACCACAGAGCTGTATTTGACTGGCGCCCTGCCTTCTACTGCCACTTTTCCCTCTCCTGCTGCTCTGTCGTCCTATCAGCACACTGGTGCCTACCCTTCCCGGAGTTATGCTACCAACCCATCCTTGGCTCTCCAGGATCCTGCCTTCAGCACTTCCACCAATGGCCTGTTCTCTCACCATGACCCCCTCATCCATCTCAAATCAAGCCAGACTGTGCTTCCCACTGCACTGGCATTCAATCATCTCTCCACCCCAGCTTTAGGTTCGGCTCTGCCTGTTCAGTCCTCGACCTACCGTTCAGCTCAGGAGTCAGCCCCCCACCTCTTACAACCCCAGTTCAGCCTTCTCCCCTCTGCCCTGCCTGCCCCTCATGGTGCACCACAACCCTATGGGGCCGCGGTTTTCTCAGGCTCTATTGAAAGAGCTCTTCAGCGTGAATGTAGCGTAATCAAACACCACCAGAGGCCTTCCAGCAGCCACACGGTCTCAGAGCAATTGCCCAATTCAGATCACCCCTTACAAGGATACTTTGGCTCTGGCAGTGAAGCGGATGTGTCCTACCAGCAGGACCCGTCCCGTCAGACCCCTGTGTCCTGCAGCCCCTCCACAGGAACCGATTCCTCCCAAGGGATCAATCGGGCTCCACAACCCAAGACAGACTCAGTCACTCAATCTTATTCGTCCACTTCTGTGCCGAAGGCTAAAGACTGCTCTTCCAAGCTAGCTCAGCACCTTATTGGGGATGAGGAGAGTCACAAGCACTCCCAGAAGCTGACTGGAGGCTCTCCTGACCGTTACTCCTCCCCAGGACAGAAGCAGAACTCAGTGATTGCTAATCAGCAGTCAGTCCAGCTATCCAACTTAATGTCCAGTAGTCTGTCTCAAACCTATATCCCCCCACAAGCCCAGTCACAGCCTTCCCATTCCACCTCAGACAAACACTCTACCCTTTACAAGACTTTGCCTTCCCTCTCCAGCCAGTCTGACAATGTGGCAGCTGTTAGTCAGACTCTTGTTTACTCCTCCAGTGCTGGGATGAGCCATGAGCAGGAGATCCAGTATGGAGCTCAGGTCCAGGGCTTGTGTCAGGGGAATCTCTCTGAGAGCTACCCCTCATCCCACTCTCAGGGTGCCCCAAATGTGACTTTTACATCTCAGTCACAGGGGCAAGTTTCTGTGACTCAGAGCTATGTCACCGGACAATCCCTTAACCTCAACTCCTCTTACCCACCGACATGTGTGCGGAGTCTGCCCACATCAAATTCTTCACAGGACTACACCCTCATGCAAGTGTCAGTGGGGGGTAAAACACATGACACACAGCAGCAGACACAGCCCCATAAATATGTTTTGTCTACACCATTGCCTACCTATTCTTCAACTGCTCAGGCCTTACAAAATAACATTAGATCCTCAATACAGGACATAAAGCCAACATATGGGAAACATAAACTTGTAGAGCTTCCTATCCAGGACATAGATGCTCTCCAGCAGGCATCAATGGAAGCGTCTGCTGCAGCTAGTAATATGTCCGCGCACAACAATGTCATCTATGTAGTTTCAAAAATGGATGATCATCACAAAACACAAAGCGTTATCCGAAGTTATTCACGTTCTGATGATCAGCTCATGGGACTAGGTCACACGAACACAGCGCAGATAAAGGATGAAAGGATGGGTTCTCTGAGCCAACAGCACATTCATCTAAGCAGTGTCAATGGTCAGGAAACTGCCAACACAAAAACTACAAATTCCAGTATTATCTCTTCACATGTTCCACTTAGCTCAGAGCAGCTCAAGCAGCACCCTCTCCAACTCAAATCTCCTGAGCCACATCAACAAAATCCCCAGAATCATACTCAGTCACAGAGCCAGGCCCCAGTAGCCCACACCCAATATATCACCGTTCCCAGTGCTCTTCTCGAACCCAACCAGATGATTCTGCTTCAGCAGCCCCTTATCCACCATAGTCAAAACACTTCTAAGGTGGTATCTGTGCAAGGTATGCAACCAACCCAAGATTTGGGCCCTGTTCATGTCCAGTATCTTCAGATGGGCCGAGAACTGCTGGGCCCCAGTGTCACTGAATCCCAGAGGCAGCAGGGCACAGTCGTGTCTGAACAGAGCTCAGGATGCCCTGATTCCTCTAAACACCATTACAGCCAGTCGACAAATCAGCAACCAAACGATGTCAAGAACCACTTTGCTCTCAACTCCATTTGCTTTCCCGACTCTATGCTGCTTGCAGATGACAGAAATATTTTGTCAAATGTCGATGACATCCTGGCTGCCACGGTGGCAGCCTGCGGTGTCACACCGCAAGACTTCGTCAAAGCTGCATCCTCTGCTGAGGCTGAAATGGCAGTGATGGCTAGCCCTGTGGATTCCAAATGCCACTTCCAGACTGTGGATATAAGGCACATGTCACCTAGTTTCTCCTCAGCACAACAGGCAATTATGACCAACACTAACTCCCACAACATGACCATGACCCTAAATGACGTTCAGATGGCCACAAACTGCCATGGTCAGCCTGTTCACCACAGCAGTTCAGAGCTTGACACCAATGGAGATGGAGGAAGCTCTGAGAATGATTATCATTTATCCGGTCATGTGTACGACCCCCCAGGTCTCCAGGGCATAGTCAAAGGGAATGCAAGATGTATTAAAACAGAGGATGGCCTCATGGAATGCCAAGGCGTTGAAGACTTCCCAAAAAAGAAGGCTCGCTCTAAATCCTTGACCAAACCTGGTGGTCCTGAAGAGGACAGTGGACAGGCCAGACCGGCCAAGCGCAGTGGGCAGGCAAAGCGGCAAAACTCCAGGGGTAGTGATGTCAGCTCGCCATCTGCCTCACACGGTGTATATGATGGTTGTCCGCAGCAGGAGAGAATCAGACAAAAGATCAGAGAAGTTGAAGAGAAACAGCCAGAGGTCAAAACTGGCTTCATTGGCTCCTTCCTCGACTTCATAAAATCTGGCCCCAAACATCAATACTCTCCAAGTCCGACACGGACTATTAGTCGCCCGAGAAAGCCCTGCACCACTTCCAAGCCACCGCCATATGCTTTGCCTCCTTTGCCGCCCAAACTGCAGACTCTGCCCGGGCCCTTTATTCCCCAGGAGAGCCATGGAGTGAACACCCAACAAAAGCGTCTGGATGAAGATTTGCAAAAGAACTTGGAGACTCTGCCATCGTTCAGCTCAGATGAAGAGGAGAACACTGGAAAGAACCAGGCTCTGAGGAATAGCATCAGCTCAGCACTTTCAGCTCTGGATGAGTCTTCAGATCGGAAAACCAGGGCAGGTAATAATACCCTGCTTAAGCTTGTTAATAGCCTCCAATATTATTAACATAGACCTAGACATCAACCTAGACTCTTTTTATATTATTTTTCATCTATTGATTGTGTTTTTGATTATTTATACAATTTTTAAAACGCTGAAGAAATTGAAATGGCCATTTAACCAAGATTCACAGCATTGCTTAAACTGGTAGCTGGCAATGTGTACGAGGTGTATTTTGCAAAGGAAGTGTTTTAAAGTTTTTTTAAATGAAAATTAAGTCTTTATCATAAGTGAGAAAAACAAAACTGTTCAGTGAAATACCCAACAGACGTTGGGTATTTCACAGTTTTGTTCTATGCTCATCTCTACCACGCTAAGTAATTCATGCTGTTTTTTTTCTTCAATTTGATTATAAAGTTGGTCTAAAATTAGTTTGGAGTTCATTAGAGTGGCATTAAAAAAGTCTAACTTTGCTTATGCTGTAGAAACACTGCAAAAATGTAAAACAATGTCAACAGTATTCTTTTTGCCGTGCTGTTTTTAAACTTGATCATTTATGAGATGTAAGTAATACCCTTACATCTTAGATCTTTATATGCTGTGATAAGTAAGTTGTCGTTTTTTTCCCTTTTTATTAATGTTGTCTAAAATATCTTTATTTATTGTATATATGAGGAGTGGTCATTTTCATGTTTCTTTCTGAAAATTCTCTCTCCTTCTCCAGATAACCAAATCCCTAGTTTGATGATGAAGACGGACCAAGTTCCCACCATGCCCCACAATGTCACCGAGACCTGCTTGTCCCGGGTAACCACGCCTACACTGACAACAAACACCATCTCATCAGGGACTGTTTTTGCGGCCAAAGAGCAGTCTAAGGAGACCCCAGCAGGCCAGTTGGCTGTGCAGTTGACGAGTGTGGCCATTGAGGGACTGACTGACGAGGAGCTGTCAGACAGCGGAGGAGAGGGAATGTACAGGGAGAGAGACGAGTTTGTCGTCAGGAATGAAGATATTGAAAACTTGAAGGTACAGCCTTGAAATGCATAGTTGTGTAATAGACGCTTCATAGCCTCATAGTTGAACGTTCATTGTTTCCTTTTCTCGGACTATAACTTTTACTACATGTGTCTAGGTGACAATGAGAGTAGGCAGTGAGCCTCCAGCCATCTGGAAAGTCCAGAAGGCTCTGCTGCAGAAATTTGTGCCTGAGTTGAGAGATGGAAAGCGAGTCTTCTCAGCCACCAACAGTGTAAGTGAAAGCAGACACGCCAATACTCATGTATGCCTGTATGACTATTCAATCATGCTAATTATTTTTCCTTTAGTCTGCAACAGGTAACGTGTTGTTTTTCTTTGTGTAGTATCTTGGATACTTTGGTGATGCCAAGACCATGTACCAGAGGGTATATGTGAAGTTCTTGGACACCGTAAACAAAAGGGAGTATGTACGCGTTTGTAGTCGGAAGCCACGCTGCAAGCCGATGAACTCGCTAAGGTACGCTTAGACGACTGACCGATGTAATGCCATCATCTATAAACATGGCTCTTCAGTGGTGTAACTTTCTTTGTTCTGCCACCCAGGGGTATTCAGGTGAAAACTTTGCTGGGCTTGACAGCCGACCCCTCCTCAGTCTCCCAAAGCCAAAGGGCTCGACCCAAACAACTCAAGCCGAGGGCGGAGCCTCCACCTAAGAAGAGGAGGAAATGGAAGGAGGAGTTGTCACCTACAGCCTCGGGATCATCTGCAGAAGAGGGGGGTGAAGATGATGGTGAAGAAGCCTTTTGACCTTTTTCATTCAATCTGGCTTGAATGTGATTTTATATGATATGATGTCTAAATATCTTCCCGCTCTCTCACTGCCTCTTCATGATCTTTGATCTCTCCCACACACATACACACACACTCTCAGAATTAAACCCCCCAGTGCCGTTTGCTTCACGGTTACTCAACACGCGGACCATGAAGGAGACATTTAGGAGCTTTGTGGAACTGCTCATCAGCATTGCCTTAGACGAAGATGTAATGACAGCGCTTGAGAGGGCAAACGGTGAGTGAATTGACCTTTTACTTTTTTTAACGCTATTAGCTTAATCGTTGGCCAAATAATAATAAAATGTGAAAACAAGGGGCAGGTGGGTAGTAGACTGAAAGTATGTTGACTTGTTAACTTGTACTGTTCCAGATGAGTTTCTGCTGCCACAGATGAAAAGAGTGGATGGGATGATCACCGACAACAGGAAACGCCTGCTTCACAAACTGCACATAGGGCAGGTCCTAAAGGTGTGTGTGATTTGTGTTTGTTGTGGGCATTACATCTTACTCCCAAAGGCTTAAAAGGCAATCTTACAAACAAAATCGGAATCTGTTTTGATGACAAAGAAGAAAAAAAAAAGGTAACCCAAGTAACTCCCATGTTCTGTGTCCTCAGGCGGCTCTAGACAGCTTCCCAGAGATCTCAGTTGTGACTGAACTTAAGAAGGATGGCGAAACCCCAGCCTTTAAGGTGCGTCTCAGTGGGAAGGCTTACAACAAGAAAACCATGAAGCCCTACAAGATGCCAAACAAAGTGCCTCAGGTAAGACAAGAACATAGTTCTAATTCACTATGCTCTCAATATCTGTCCATCAGAGGGCACCATTTAGTCTTTCTCTTTACTCTGTTGAGCACTGCAGACCCTGTTCCCTTCCCTGCCATTGTATACGACTAATTGTATATAAGACGTATATCAAATGCATTTGCTTTGCTTTGTCCCTTTTTTAGGAGTATACAGTGGACCAGCAGAAAACGCAGTGGTTCTCGCTGTACCATTCTTTGCAGCATTACAAGTACCACACTTACCTTGTGTGTAAGGAGGAGGTGAGACATTGTTTACGCAAGTATGCTTGCTCTTCTAGCTTGTGTTGAATTAAAATGTTACCCTCTGACAAGTAATATTTAGTGGGTTTAATTTCAGATGCCAATTATTCAGGTGAAACTGTGCTCTTTGAGAAATGTTTTTTCTGTTTGTGCTTCTGCCCTCCAGATTGCATCTATGCGGGTGCAGACAGTGGACCTGGGGCAGGAGGAGACGGTACAGAGGTGTCTGCAGAACGGAGCTTGGGTAGAGGGGCTCTTCGATCGCTTCGGAGAGCTAATCAATCAAGTGCAGCAGGCCTGCCGGTGATCCAGTCTCGACAGGCTCGGTTTAAAATGAATCAAGCAAACTGTAAAACAACAAAGTCCTACTCTTAAAAACAGAATGCCTCCAGCTCAATATGGCAGCAGAGAAGGATGGAGTGAGTTTCTCCTTCCAGTCACAGAGAGCTTTGAATCAGGGACCTGTCAGCTGACTTGCCTGAAAGACGTTTTGGGGTCTGTGGCCTAAAGGTGGCAGCAGTTGAACAGTGAGATGGTAGTAAAGTTAATAGTCTGCATTGCTGCCTCTCAGCAGAAAGCAGTCACTTGATCAACAGAGGACAAGGACTTTGGTTTTTAGAGCATTTTTTGGGAAGTCTTCCACATAATGCTTTTCCTAGTCTTTGTAAGTTTTTGTAGTTACAAACCCACTTTTTATGGGCCTTTTCATAGAGTTTTTGTTTTGCAATCCATTTTTATTTTTTTGTGAAATGCCAGATTATAACCAGTGAGTATGCACTAGATAGAAAGCAATCTGCAAAGGACGTAGAGCACAACAAATAATAATGCAGAAAGTTGATTACCTACCGTTATAACAAGCCTTTGTCAATCACTTGATGTGTAGGCTTACATACTGAAAATTGATGTATTGTAAAAAACGAAAACATACAAAAAAACTCTATATATTATGTATAACCGTAGTTATATATTGTTTGTAAAACATCCAATTTTTTTTAATGGAGCGCCAACTTATATATAATGTACATTTTGTATAAAAAAACAGGGAGGTGGGAACTGCAGCGATTCTCTTCAGGAGGAATTTAGTAACTACATACTGTAGTTACTAAATTGTTATTATTATTATAACTTTTGTGCTTCAAACACCCATTTGCTTATCAGATGCAAGTCAGTGCCGTTCCAGTACTGCTTTTTAAGAATTTTGTTAATCAAATATAATGACCTTGACTTACCTGAAGGTAAAATGAAATAAATAAAAGTTGTCTTTATACTCCTTTACAGATTTAGCCCACATTTTATGACAAATAGATATATATTTTTCACATAAGTAAATATTGTTCGAAGACACTTTTTCATTGTTTTTTCACAGTTTTCCAAAATGGACTCTTTATATGTCAGTTATCAATTTTAAGCTATCAAAAACAATCTTGTTGTTTACAGATACAGTTTGTAAATAAAGTGCGGCATGTATTAGATGTTTGATTTGATGTGTTTTGTCTGAGGGGGGTTAACCTCTTCCAAATGTTCTGGGGCTCGTGTGTGACGCACCACATTCTGAAATTGTTATAGCAGCATAAAAGTCTTTGCTCCGGGTTCTACCGAGAATACAGTTTTTAATTTGAGCAGTTACAGAGTAGGACTGCGTACCAAGGTTGTTTGGTACATTAAATTAGCTCCATGACACCGGATCTGATATCTGCTGGAGGGAGAGTGAGATTATGATTTTTCATCCTTCTGTTGTGACGGCACCTCCAAAAGCCTCCCAACACCTCCAAAAGCCTCAACAGTGACTCCTGGCATCACAGGAAAGTCCACTCATCGCTGATTAGAACCTGATGTCCTGACGTATGTTAGCTACAGCTTTGCTACTGGTCTCTGCACATGCAGTCCCCTACTCCAACATCAGAGAGGCCACTTAGTGTTAAACTTCACCTGCTTGTTGGAGTGAGTGTGGCGTTTATATTGGCTCATATTCTTCAGCGGGAGGACATGAGTGCGATGCTCGCCCACCATGCTCTCATGAGCAAACGATTCACTGGGAACTGGTGGCTGACGTTGTGTCGTCTGAGAAGGTCTTGAGCCTGTTGAATAAAATATGATTGTCCAGCCACAAGACAAAAATTACTGGCAACCCCCAAACAACAAAAGTGTCTCTGTGCTGCAGCGCCGGCTCTGTGAGGGAAGCCACTGTCCTCTGTCCTTTAGAGCTGCGGAGGAAGGCCAGTCGGGCAAGCGTTTGAGATTCCAGCACGGGCACAACTGGTAGAGACAGATACTGAATGTCTGCTCTCCAGATGAAAAGCATATTAATTGTAATGCACTGCATTGTTCCATATGTGGGAGAGACTGAGGGGACCCTCGTCAGAATGTGAGAAGGGCACGGTCACTGCACAGCTGTGTGTAGCACTGCCTGTTGGCTTTGGAAATGCCCTGAGGTAAAACCTAATGTACTGTGTGGTTCTTAAAGCAGCTTTAACCAGTCATGTACACACTTGCTGAACATCTGCATCTGTGCATTTGGCAGTTTTGGAAAGTAACTAAGTACATTCACTCAAGTAAGGTACTTGTACTTGACTTGGTGGTTCCGTTTCATGCTACTTAACACTCTTATTCCACTTCAGTTCAGTGGAAAATATGAATTTATTTAGCAGGTCTAGATACTAGTTAATTCAAATGCCACTACTTTTACATAAACAAATGCAGTGTTTGATAAGCTTAAAAATAACACCAGAGGTTTCTAAACTTTCTGGGGGAAAGCTTTGTATAGTTGCAGCCTCTTGTGATGTGTCCAAGGTCTGAGATCCACCTTTTTTCCCTCTAAATTTCTCAGATTGTTTCATTAAACTAATTGTTGAGGCAAAACTCTCAAATATTTGACAAAAAAAAGCAAAACTTAAAGAATATAAATAAATGAATATAGATTTGTGTCTGAGAACCATGCATGACCCTGCATGACCCTTAGGATGGGCCTGACTCCGAGTTTAGGTAACAGTGGACTAAACTGCCCAATTGTATATAAAACAGTGAAAAGTAGCTCCACCTCAACCAGCTAAAACTGTAAAATGTGACTTACACTGATTTATTTTTATTTTTTACGAGTGATTTTACCTTAAGTATATTTATCTGTATTCTTACTGTAAGCCTCATTTTAAAAGTAATCAAATTATACTTCCTCCAAGACTGGCATTTGGGGCGTATCTTTCATGTTACATTGGATCCCTAAACAGAAACTATTTTTTAAATGCCGCTTCCTGGAGAGAATTCCTTTGTCATCATTATAACTGAAAACAAACTAGGCCTTGACTAACATTGCATGACCGATAAGAATGAAGGGGAAAGAAAGGGAAATATGCAGGGCTTTCCAGGCAAATGGATAGAAGCAGGAGAGTAAATATTGCTTTGACCTTGTGGACTAGAATTTCTGATTTTATTTACCAGAGTGCTCTCTCTCTCTTTCTCCTCTCGCTCTCTTTTTCTCTGTCTGTCTCATTTTCTGTGTTTGTGTAAAGCATGTCTCACTCTAAAGCACTGAAGTCAGCATTGTGGCAAGTTTACAAAATACCAGTACATCAGCCTGCATAACAAGTTGTAAAACCAGTTTGTCCCTCAAGCAAAGGTTTCTCACTCTAGCAGAACGCACGGAAGTTACCTCTCGTTTAAGGTGTGTATTTTTTTTAGTTCCATTTGCGTGGACAAGATGGCTGTGTGGACATAAAAATATCTCTGCACTGTATCATCTACAGTAACAGAAAAGGTGAGTTTACAGACACATACAGTACAATAAAGCCACAGCAAGTGTCCCGAGTGCTCAAGATCGTTTGATGCCAGAAACGGACTGCTTATATTACATTTAGCTGACTCTTTTATCCAAAGCTATACAAAGCTTTACAATAAGTGCATTCAACCATGAGTACAACCTGAGAACAACAAGAATCAAGAAAGTACAATTTCTTCAAGAAAGCAAAACTACAAAGTGCTATAAGTAAGTGCCATTTAAGTGCGTATGAGTACTCCATTGTGCTGATAATCAATGTCAAGTGGTATTGTTAAACTAATTTGTCTGTCTCCGGGATAAAGAAAGGTTTACTTTCTTTTGTGACTGAATGCAAACAAGATCAAATACAGATGTGATGTGCTATTTTCATATAAGGGAAGGGGAACAAAGCAAGAAAGTGTTATAGTCCATGTTACATTTCATTCTTCTTGTTCCTGCGTTTAGCCACCCAGGTAAATGGTTCTGTTTAATGACGATTCATCTTTTTCAACTCTGCCCTGCTTTGTTTCCTGAAATGATTGTTTTTTAAACTGTATCAGGCGGCACAAGGAGAGAGATGCAGCAAAGGTCACCAGCCAAACTCAAACCAGGGATGTTGCGATTCATGGTGAGCATCCTAACTCCTAGAAGCCATTAAGGCGTCACTACTTTATATTCTTAAAGGGGTACTTCATACATTTAGTGCTGCATTTCCACAACATTGGTCGACTCGCGAAATGTTAAGACATCCTGACAAGTATTTCCTAGTGTGGTTCAAGCCCAAGAATCACCTGATCCTACATTTGTGGTATCTTTTAGTAGACTGCATTCTAAATGCCCACTTTTTTTAAAAACCCCACAACTCCAGTTTGTAGAGCAGGCAATACGCAAGCCATTTTTCAACTTTTCAAAACCACAGATAATAATATACGACTGTTTCTGTGATGGACTGCGTTGTATTTCTGAACATCGTGTGTAAAGTTAGACACATGCACATCTGCAGTTTCCTTAGAGCGCCCTGTCCTGCCTTGCTCAAGAGCAGCTCAACAGTATGTGAAGTAAGACATTTCTGTGCTTTGTGAATGCAAATAGGGACTTGCTCACAGCTCTTCTTCTCTATAAAAAAAATAAAAATAAATCTTTGCCTCTTGTTTTAATGCTCACACGTTCTCTCTTCACCGTGTCACCTAAAAGAGCATTTTTCGACATGGATGAGGTGAAGAGGACTGTAATCAGACCGGTTTACACACCTCTACCCGTTGCACCATTGTGTCTCGTGATGATAGTAGCTGTCTTCCTTTTTGTCTACCTTTGAGTGAGTGACCAACAATGTGAGTTACAGTGTCATTTTACAATTTTTCTGTTGTCAGATTATATCTCAAGAAAGAAGGCACTGGGTTAGAGCCTCGTTTTTTTTTTTTAGATAAAAAAAGATTTTAGATTTTTTCAGATTAATCTGGGGGTGTACATGCTTGTATATGATGGCAGTCTTGAGATTTTAGATTTTAGTGACGCCTGCTTAGATGATCCCAGATGAGGTAGAATAGCATCAGGGTCACAACACCGAAGTCACCTGTAGTCACACAAGGCATCTATTGTTTTGATTGAAACTGTTTTTCCTAAAACATCCCAATTCTTATTTGTGTGTGTGTGTGTGTGTGTGTGTGTGTGTGTGTGTGTGTTTTTTTTTATCCTTTAAATCCTAATCACAAAGTAGCTGCTGTTTACATAGTTCTTTATCAGATTGACTTCCAGAGTAGGCTTTAAGGGTGGGACTTTGTGACTGAAAGATTGTGCAAAAACCTCTTGGATTTTCTGCATTTCATTTAAATTAAAAGGCTTTGATTTGACCAATAATTATATTTAATAAAGGACTTAAGTGGGGAATATTGGCAATTCTGCACACTAGCTTTATTTACTCGGCATTGCATTATAATAAAGTAATGTATGGCACCTGTAAAACCTTTCACTGGAGGAGCTATGGTTACACGTGGTAGAAAGAGTTTCAGCTCAGGAAGATGCCCTTTTGTCAAACTTCTAGGAAGCAGTGAAAGTCTTTTTATCACGTTAATGTAATGCCCGGACAGGGCGGTGATCGGGACATGCATAATGTAACTCAGTGGGAGGAGACGGTTTCGGGTTTGACTTGGTGAGTTGCGTGCGTCACGTTGTGAATTGAAGACCAAGGACATTGACTGAATGGCAGTCTACACAGTCATTGGAGGAAGTTTTCATGCACCGAACACCAGGTATGCGAATACTAATTTAATCACATTTAGCTGAAAAGGTAATGGCGAGATGTTGTTATTTACTATCGTGTTTGAAATCATGTGAGCGTCTGGTTTATTTAGCTAGGAAATGTAACCTGCCGAGTTGAGATGGGATATTTGAAGAAATACATTTGTCGCCTGCAGCTAATTTGTATTTTACCGAAACTACTGGTGCCTTAGTGGAAATGTAATGTGCCAAACGGGTATTGTGTATTTTACGCACGCCGTGCGTTTGGGAGTATTTGCTCTATATTTGTAGTGGGACATGTGGTCTAATGCTCATCGAAATGTTTCTACTAAAGAGCCACTGTGGTTATAAAATAGGTTAACAGCGTTTATGTCACCATTGTTTGTACATTATTGTTATTTAAGTCTGTCGCTAAACATTTGTTAAAGTTTGTTTTAAGTAAATGAGAAAGAAAAACATTATAACAAGGATTTATAAAGTGTAATTTAGCTGCTGTCTTTGTTCAAGTTGAATAAATCATGTAATGCGTTGGAGATGAGTTTAAAGCTTTGAATGTCTTCTTTGAATCAGCAGCCTGCAGTGCTTGTGTTTCTACCAGAAGAACAGGGTCTTTACTGGGTTAGATCACACAGGATGTAAGGATTCATACGGGCCAATCTCCACGGTTCCGTGTTTTCATCTTGTGCCTTGAGGCTGGATCAGTTGGTCTCACAGCTCTCATGTTGGAGGAAGGTATATCTGCCACATGCTATTAACAACCTGCTGCTACCGGTATGCAGGGGCCACGGAGCATTTTTAATCATAATCATGATCATATTATCATAATGTCCTGAGCTCGAAGCCGGTTCTGACCACAGTGCTTGACAGTTAAATCCAGATGCGTTTGCTTTGAGATAAAGCAGCTCAGGCTTTGAGCGTGTTAAACTCGGCGCTCTCAGGGGAGACATCCCCATGTGTGACTGCGCTGCTCCCTCCGCGATTATTTACGCGATTATTTACCTACAAACACACGGCGCGCTGTTGCTCTCGGCTGAATTGCAGGTCAATACCCTCTTTTAATCGTCCTGCAGTCTTTGTGCGGGGCGTTTCTTTCTTTGTAACGAAGATCAAAGTCACAGGGAAGAAGTCTGGCGTCAGCTGTGCAAACTGGGCTCAAGCCTCAGCCTGGCTCAAGCAACAAGAGGTGACAGATCACAGCCGGGTTCCCAGGATTGTTCTGACCCCCACCCGACCCCCATTTTATTCCTTTTTGAACAAGAGGCATTAATGGATATTGATCAGATCCGGATTTATGTTGTGACTGTTAATCCAGGGACCCCTGATGGGACTCTCCAGATGGCCTAGATCAAGGATTTCATTCTGATAATGCAGTATGCTTCTACTCGTTATCCTGTCCAAAAAGTACATTATTCCGGTCATATGCTGCAAATATAGTGAGTTTATACTCACCGATATTTGTATAATATGGACTTCTTCTCACATTTATTTTAAAGATCAGTTTTCAAACTTGAGTATTTATATTTGAAGTGATTGCATTACCAGCCTATTATATTTCTCATGATTCCTATCATGCATACACACTCTTGAAAGGTGCTCTTCCTGATCAACTGTTGCAGCCCCAGTTGTAGCCGAAACTTCCCTAAAGGCAAATCCCCAGATCAGGACAGTTCCTTCTCTCCCAGAGGGAGACACAGTCTGATGTAGATGTGTCTCATTAATCAGGAGATCACAAAGATATCTGCCACACACCATCATCTTCATCTCTTGTGAAACGAGTGGACTGACATCTGCTTGCTGCTGTCTGTTCCCAAGTGTTGTTTGTTGTCAAGTTTTACAGATGGTGTTTGTCACGTTGTGTTATCATAACATGGAGCCTTGCATGGTGCTGACAGGGCCTGATTTATGTCCCTTGGCCTCAGTGAGCCTCTCAGATCCTCCCCTAACATTTGCTCAACAGGCCTTAAATGTTTCCTGTTGTGAGATGAAAGCCACACGATGTAGCATCTCACTTTAAGTCCAGCTCTGCTTTCTAACATTGGTCTGGCTGGAGGTGGACGACGCAAGTCATTATCCTGAAACAAAAAACATCAAACACAGATGAGATATGTTGAGAAATTGCATGATAGAGGGTTGAACGTGTCAGTGTTTGATTGCATGAATCATCTACTGATGTATGTGCCTGCGTTCATAGCAATGAAGACCAATACAACAAGAACATATGAGAATAAGCTCACAATATGATTGAGATTTTGCACAGACAGATAGCATCAGGTGCATGGTATGGTAAGAAAATCAGGCACAGTTGATGCTCTTTGTTTCTCGTATTGTCTTCAACCTATACTGTTTGACGAGACCATTTTATTCTTCGGTGTTAACAGCTATTAAGTTAATTAGAATGAAGCTTTTGAGCACAATGTACGCAAGCATGCCTCAAAAGAGGATTTGGGTTTGGTATATCCCCCGTGCGTTGCATTGATCCTGGACCTTGTGCAGTTACACCCACATACAGTAACTTGAATTCCGATTGTGGTTATTTGACATCACACAGAGGAGAGGGAGTGTTTGTTTGGTAAAGACAGAAAGCACAATTCCTTTCTGATCAAGCGCACAGGCAATAGACAAAGCTGAGAATGTAATTTGTGGAATAAGTGGATCACCAAAAAGACTTGTTTGGAGGCAAGTTGCATAATTTGTTTACGGTTTTTTAAAGCGTTTGCATTGATAAAAGTTTGTTCTAATATTGATTTTTCTTGCTGCTTAATAATACAGTTGATTGTTTTATCTGATTACATTGATTAGCAATGTAGTCAAGTAAAACATGTCTGTCACAATTTCCCAGAGCCAATGCTGGGTGTCTTCAAAACGCTTGTTTCATCTGACCAAACAGTCCAAAACTCAAAGATGTTCAATTACAATGATGTCGATCACAGAAAATCTGCAAATCCACACATTTGAGAAGCTTCCAAACAGCAAATATTTGGCCTAAAACAATTTATTATGAAGATTGTTGCTGTTTAATTTTCTGTTTATTGACTTATTAATTAATCAACTAATTCTTTCAGCCAGCATAAGATATTATAGTTGCTCCTCTCGTGCTTCTGTGTATAACACTGTTGTCATTACTTGATACTATGATAGCCAGTTTATTGTCATCCCCTCTACTCCAGCCCTCATACTCACGCCCCTGATTGTCTTCCCAGCCTCCGTCCACTGACTCTCTCCTCTTCTCCATCAGAACCAGGCATGGCTGGGAAGCCGTTCCGTGCCACCTTTATCTGGAGCAGCATCATCGCCAATCTCCACACACGTGTGGAGGTTAAGCGCCGCCGCCACAACCTCAAGTCC
Organism: Taurulus bubalis; assembly: GCF_910589615.1. Lineage (NCBI taxonomy): Eukaryota > Metazoa > Chordata > Actinopteri > Perciformes > Cottidae > Taurulus > Taurulus bubalis. The sequence continues at coordinate 17,138,309 of NC_136592.1, read as the reverse complement.
TACCATGACTGCTTCCTGGGCTCAGAGGCCGTGGACGTGGTGCTGGCACACATCACCCTGAACCGTTTCTTTGGCGACGAGGCGGTGCCCCGCTACAAGGCCGTCCGTCTCTGTCAGGCCCTGATGGACTCGAGGGTATTTGAGCCGGTGGGCGTTAAAGTGTTTGGCAAGGAAAAGAAGTCGGCCACATTTGAGGACAGTAGCTGCAGTTTGTACAGGTTCCTGGGCGCAACCACCAGCTCCTCAGCATCGCTGACCAACGCCAACTCCACGAGCACCATCGAGAGCGGCTACGACTCGCCAAGCATGAACAGGATCAAGAACGGCTACAGTTTGTCCCATGAAAGGTACAGACTCATGTCATAACATCTTCCGATCGCATATTTGATTTGCTTTGTTCTCCCTCCACCAGAGTTAATCCCAAATCCAGTATAGCTTTAGACTAGGTGTCTCCGAAAACTAGTTTGGCATGACTGGAGGCTCTTGATGTTCCATCATGCATGCATTGGTAAGCCACTCATTACCAGTGGGCTGCAATGAGTTTTAACTTCAACTACAAACTTGAATTGTGAAATCAAAAAGTTATTTTAAAATATGAAACATACACACGAAAAAAGCAAAGGGGTCTTCAACACGATTCTGTTTTCTTTTTCAGTGAAATGAGAAGACCATTAGCACCCTCTGATGCTTCTGCTCAAAGCTTGCTTGTTTAACTCGACAACAACGTCTCCGTGAGGTCGGCGTTTCTGCTGTTGCGTCTCTCAAAACAGAATACAGATCAAAGTATCAAATCTACAACCCCGTTTTTAAAAGATTTGTAGAAGAAAGCGGCTCATTGCAGCCACTAATACTGATACAACATGATGGCTCACATATCTGCACTCGCTTTGTTTTGTTTTGCACAGGTTGCACGTTATTGTTATTATTTAAAAAGATATTCAGCGCAAAACAGGTTAATTGCAGCCACAATGGGAAATTTTTTTTGTGGTGGGGCATGAACATTTTTCTTCCTCCAAAGTGGGGCGGGACAAAACAAGTTTGAGAACCACTGGCTTTACATATCATATCTTGTTTGTTTATTTAAAGCAACTATTTGTTTTAGTTGAGTACTTCATAGCTAGCTTCAGTGACCTCCTGGAGTCTCCGCTGGTTGCCTGGTAAACTCATGATGACATGACTGCCAAGAAGTCGTCCTGGTTCACACCATAAACATAACGTGTTGTTTTTACACTTACAAAAACAATATAAAATGAATTAGTGAGCTTTTTGGCGATGTTAAGTGTATTCTTACAGAGCGAGGCTAGCAGTTTCCCCAGTTTCTAGTCTTATCTTCGTGCTAATTTAAAATAACAGGCTGGCTGTAGCTTCATATCTACCAAAGACATGACATTTAAACTCATTATCAGCAAGAAAGCCAATGAGTGTATTTTCCAATTAAATTCTAGAGAAGCTGCCTAGCACCCATGAGGTGCTAACACGTGGCCGCAGTCAAGGTTTCCTGGGAATAATCTAAAAATAAAAGAAAAAAGACTTGTCCTATTTAATGTTAATCAGAAATTGTTGCTGGAAATTGAGCATTTATTTTGCCTGTTTGGCCGGAATCAAAACAACGCTAAATTGTGACTGAATCACAGTTACTAGAGAACGTTTGCAGCCAGATGCCACATTTGTTCCTCTAATAAGTCCTAATAAGCAATGTTCACTGATTGCTGTCATTATGTGACTCATCAGACAAGGGGTGCTGAGCTACGCCACGCATTGCCCTGTAAAAACAGACAGATCACTGGAGGACGTGCTAGGAAACTTCAACCTGAGCTCCTCCATCACTCCTCAAATGATCAACCTCGGCCTCTCACAAGAGCGTAAGTCGTCCTCTTCATGCAGCAAATGCTTAGTCCCACTATGTGTCTGTGCACCTCTGACCCTTTTGGCTTTTAACTCTTTGTTTTCACAGTTGTGGATGAGGTGTGGCACCAGCAGGCTGTGTGCAGGCTGTTGCAGCTGATAGAGCTCCCCCTGTTGGAGAAGCTGTTAGAGGGTAACGACGCATCGCGGTCTCCCCTGCGTGGCATGGACAGTGACCCAGACCTGTTGTATACATCAAGCTACCTCGACCGAGAGGTCCTCAAGGCCTTCAGTGAAGCACAGTAAGTCCTCTAAAACATCTACAGTTTTACAGTCTTCTATGGAAGTGTCAGCCCCAATCTGATGTTTTTATATTAACCAGCTGCTTTACAAACTGCCTACACAATCCTAAAAAAGATTTGCATATAAGTTTGTGTTTTGCCATGCTCTTCAATTAATAGTAAACAAGAGCTTATCTATTGACCAGGTATGCTAAACCATGAGCTTATTGCATGTTTTACACTAAGTTTAAAATTCTAAAACCCTCTTTTTGAAAATAACTACACACGGTTATCTACATCATTCAAAACTAAAAGCCTGTGTGTATTGTTTGCTAAACACTGCCATTGAAATACTAAATTACACACTAAATTAGCAATCACCTGCACCCAGAATGCACTTGTGAAAAGCACCTGTAACCAGTTAGATCCGTAGAAACCTGAGCTTGGACTATAAATAGAATTCAGGTTTTCTCTTTACTATAAATATGTATATATTACAATATTTATTTTACAGTACAATACAGTAATTCTGTTTATGTCATGAGTATTATATACTAATGAAAATGTCAAAGACTTTCAATAATAGTGTTAAGACTTAGCACATCGGTTTGCAGTATGTGTGAGCTATTTATTTGGTGGTTGTGTGTAAAGTTGTGATGCAAAAATACCAATTTTAGAATAATGTATATTGTATTGAATAAAATGTTTGCTTTTGCAAGAGATGTAAGCTATTGTTTTTGTTGTTGTGTTTGTTTTTGTTTTTGTTGTTTTGTGTGTCGAGTTTCGACAACGTGGGTCCTAATTTCAGAAATTGTGTTTTAGTAATTGAAAAAAAATAACACAACAAACTACTACTTAACTGTTATGAATCAGTAATAATGATCCTTTAACATAATAATAACACTAACAGGAGCCATTCTGCATGGTGCGTTTACATTTGATACACTCTGACGTTTGTATTGTGGTGTTGCTGTAGCAGACGTTTTCACCTGCAAACAATCAAATCCATGCTTACTGGAAGCAGTAGAGTCTCTAAATCACTGACGGTCAAGAGCTTATCATACCTTCTTTTCCCCTCTCCCCTCAGGGCTGATGAGTGGATGTCAGGAGCAGTGGACTGTCTTGAGTTTCTGCCTGATGCGCGGGTGGTGGAGGTCAGCCGAGGTTTGGCCGGCTGTGCTGAGCACCTGCCCCGATGTAAGAGTCTGATCTATGACATCCTGGCTCAGCATTACGGACACGCTCAACGGCCACCTCTGCTCAGCAATCACATTTTCGACATCCACTCGGGCATCTCAGAGCTACTCGGTAAGAGCATATCTCTTTGGTGTCCTGTTGTTTTCAGGAGGGGTAATGGCGGTGCACTAATCTAGGTTTAATATATGTTGTGGCCTGTGCCACTTTAATCACAAGGGTTGCATTTCTCAAGCTACGCATTTTTATCCTGGTATCTTCTGTGGTCTGTTGTCAGTGAACGGCAAGCAAGAGCAAGCTCTAGAGTCCCTGCAGCTGAGCCTCAAGCTGCAAGACTCTCGCAGTCGGGAGGAGCTACGCAGGCTCCTGAGATTCATGGCCGTTGCAGCCAAATCACAGGAGGTCCGGCTGCACAAAGAGGTGAGCGCTGGGGTGCCTCTTATCTCTTATGTGAGTCTATACATGTGTATGTTTGATCTTTGTTAACTCAAGATAACTCTCTGTCAGATTGAGAACAGAATGGCAGTGAAAAGGTCTTTCTCAAGCTCCATCGTCTACAGCAAAAGACTCTCCAAAGGAAAGGTGGACTTGATGGTTCTGTTCATGATGGATAACCATTGTGATCTGTTCAAAGTGAGTCTTCCTAAGTTATCGCTTTGCCACCGCGCGTGTGTGTGTGTGTGTCTAGTGTAAAACCGTCACACCAGATATTACTTGAAACATAATTCATAAATCAAATGTGTCTGACTGTGTTAGACCACAGACAGCTACAAGCTAAGTAAATATAATAATTATACTTATTGTGATTGTACTTGTATTAATATTGTCTCCTTATGTCAAGAGAAATAGAAACATGTGTTTATTTTTGCTCTCAACCAGATTCCGGTTTCATTACACAAGATGGTCAGTGACAGAATAATGAACATTGTGAAAGGGAAGGATACAGATGTGATAACAGGTTTGCAGATTTTTCGTTCATATATTCATCTTCTACATTTGTTTACAGCTGTTTGATTAAACAAAGAACACTTTCCCTCGGTATGAAGGAAGACACTTAATTTCTGTTTCTCTGATCACTCTTTACTGCAGGACCAACATCCTGCACAAGAGTGAGCTCTAAGACATACTCAGAGAATGCAGAAAAAACTACGAAAGAGGAACTTCGGTCTTTACTCCGGAGAGTCTACGAGAACCCGAAACTCTCCGATAAAGAAAAGAGACGGCTGCTGGGACAGTTTTATAAAGGCCACCCAGAGATTTTTGTTCAGTACTTTGGAAATAGATTGTCCAGTATCAATGTGTTGCTACAGTGATATGTATTAGTTTGAGAATTCATTATAATTGTAAAGAGAAGTAGATGTAAGAACAAAAGCTAATTTGACGTGAAGATGTGCAGTGTAGACTGTATTTGCTTGTATATAATAGTTTAGATTAATGAAAAATAATGTGAATTTTAACTGTGGAGACTCATTATAAGCTACAATATTTAAGGACATATTTAATTTATTCGATATTTTCTTTGGTGCAGGACACTAACAAGAAATGCCCAGTCTGTTTTAATCTATATGCGACTATTACTTTCCCAGAATGACAAAAGCGTTACGGACAGGTTTTTTGTTTTTACACTGCAACACGCCATTTGGACAAGTCTGCATAGATCACTTTTCAATGAATGTATTCTTTTTGCTTGTGCAATAGAAACATTGTTAGCATTACAAATGTGTCTGCTCATGTGGTGTATCATGTACAATGGGATGCATAATAGAGAAATGTCTTGAGGAACCCTCAAATGGAAATTTCAACCTGGAGATTTGAAAATCTGACGATGTGGTGTTGTAAACAGTCAGAGGCATTCATGAGAAACAGCCCTCTGTTTTTGTCTTTGTTCCAACAATTCAGAAAAAACAGATGTTTTTTTTTCTTCTTGTTTTTTTACTTTAAACCATAGCCACGTTTTAGTGGCATCTTCAGGGGTCTGTTTTGAATGTTTTATGTATTCCTTTTAATCAGCCGAGGAAATGGCTTTCATAATTTCCAGGTGAGGAAAGCATTCCCAGAATAAGTTTAAACCCCTCACATCTTGTTTGTATTTTGGCAAATCTTAATAAAATTCAACTGGAATTATTAAACATTCATACATGTACATTGTCATTTTTCATTGTCAACACAAAATGTGGTTATTCTGATGAAAAGGGAACAAATTGCATTGTTATGTCAAGCAATTTATCCATATAAAACAAATAATATTCCATTTTGAGACCGTTTGCAGTACTTTGTCCTGTCTTTCATGACCCAGACACAGGCCTGTTCTGTTCCTAACAGCCAGACACTCCCTCCCTCTTTAAAAAGAGTGGCATAATTGTGAAATCTAAAGCTGTTCTATGCTATAAGAGGTGCCCAGTCAATTTACGAAGTACTCCGGACAAAGGCTGTGATGGGCAGACAAATAATGATGTAATCAGGCTAATTAGAAAATAAGCAGCTAGCTGGCATTGACAAAGTGTGTACATTCCCAATCAAGTAGAGTTTGTCACTAAGGAACTATCTGGATATGTCAGCTAATGTTTCAATTTGTTTACGCTGAAAGAGCGTTCGTTGTTTGTATTTTCACGCTTAAATCCACAGTTAAAATGCAAAAACAAGCAAACCTATTTCCCCCAAATAGACATATGTTTCAAAGCTATCTTGCCCTGATGTAGATCGCCTAAATCGAAGCCCATGAAATCCTGCTGACAGAGGAAAACTGATTATTTGAATGGACGATATCTGAAATGTCGTATGCTGCCGCCTAGTGAAATTGATGAGGCCTGTCATGGCTGAGCTAAAAGATAAGTCCTAATAAGAGGTCAGGACGGCTACAGAGAAAGACAGCAATGAAGCATAAAGTACAAGTTAAGTCAAATAAAAAAGCAAATCTGGTTGAAATCTTTTCCATTTTTATTGAAAGGAATTGTTTACTCCAGTTATCTAAAAAAAAAAAAGAAGAAGAAGCTTGATTCCACTTTGCCATCACTGGAACATCACAAGGCCAAAACAAGCTGTGTGCCAAAGTCAATGGTTGAATTAAAAACTTTGTACAATATAATGGTCAGTCTTTAAAAATAAAAACTGTTCAACAAAAAAAGCCATGAGAACACTCAGGTGTACATACTGTATGTATGTCTCAGTGAGTGTGTGTGCATGTATGCATGTCTTCTGTACAGAGATAAACGGATGTATAATCTGTCAGACGCACTCAGAAATGTGGACATGTACATTTACCTCATATGACCACCTGTTAAGATTACATTCTCGTAGGGTTAAGCGTGTGTTTTGGTTGGTTTATCGGATCCTTTTCTGTTGGCGTGCACGGTAGATGTCGTGTATGGGCGGAGCCACGGCTCCTTTGTCGTCCTCCTCGTCGGAATCTGCGTTAGGCCTCTTGAGTGACTTGGCAACAGCATGGTTCTCCATGGATCCATTGCCTTCCCCTCCTGTATCGGGCTGTCTACCAGTGATCAGCTCGACAGCAGCATCAACAGCTGTAGAGACCAACAAATACATCAGTTACAAATAGGGGGCAGAACAACATTTTGTCACACTGCAACAAATTTTATACCAATATATTTGACAGCGGTCTAGATATTTCAGTCTTGATCCAAGTGTTGGTTTGATCACTGGATGACTGCCTAAATATCTGACTGACAGTTCCATCTCCAGAGTCAAGTTTCTAAAATAGAAATGGTCTGGATTCATCCGAAGTGCTGACAAAAGCAACTTACTCTCAGGAAGTGTGCATCTCCTGAATGTTTCCATGAGCTCATCCACTTGAACAAAGGGTCCCTGCAGCAAGAAACAATCACAAACTTATTGCATTCTTGTAGAACTCCTCCCCCCCCCGCTCCTTTTATTTCATTCATTCCCAGTAAATATGACATTTATAGTTCTAAGCCGCTGCTGCTGTTACTCACAGTGAAGCACGTAGGTGGAGGGAGCAGCTTCATTAGGACAACAGCAGCTGGGGGGACTGGGAAAACTCCACCAGGGACAGGGTGTAAACCTGGAGCTGTTGGGAGGAACACAGGAGGCAACATCAAAGATGGATCCTTTTAGGTATTTAGCCAATTTAGGAGAGAGAGTGGTGCAGATGCATAACAACAACATCATTCTTAAACACAGAGATTGACTAGTTTGGTATTGGTCTACGTACGGGCAAGGTGACGTGGCTGGAAGGGGATCATCTGATTAGTGTCGGGTTTGGGGTACTCAGGTTTACGGTCAGCTTCATCCTTTAGTGAAGGCGTAGAGGGCGTCACCACGGTCTCTGGGAGCATTGCTGCCAGTTTAGCCCGAGACACATCCTACAAACACATGGTGGAAACAGTTGAAATGTCAGTTGAAAGAAAAGCCTGTCACGACTTTTGCAGCAATAGATGGCATGTTGTGACATCTCGAAAAGGTAAAATGCACACCTTGTATCCAAGGGCCTTGAGTTCACTAGAAGAGCAGGGATACAGGTCCATGAACTTATATCTATCTACCAGCAAGGCTGTTTCCTTGCCCTCATACTCGTCCTTGAAGGCAGTGAATCGCCTGCGCTCCACTTTCAGGATACTTGCCAGGTCTCCTATGTTGCTCTCAAAAGCCAAGAACCGAGCCCAGATCTCGCTGAAGGATGAAAGAAAAACTAAAATAAACAAACTGAGCTCATTCATTATTATCATAACACAACTTAGTCAATAATTGACATTACCCTGACTTTTCTGGTGACAAGCTTCCTGAGGTGAGGACACGTTCAAACAGAACCCTGGTGTTGTTATCCTCTGAAAGGGTAGAGGAAGACAGAGAAAAAAAAACAGGTTTACACATTTATCTTCCAATACTTTGACAATAATGATGGCAAAATATTTAATTTAATCAACAGCTGAAAGCAGGACATCACAGTTACCTCATTATCAAATAGTGAATTAGTTAGTTAGTTTTCTGTTAGACTAATGGATTACTAGTAAAGAACATATGTCCTACACTCTATTACACACAACCTACCATTAAGGTGGGAGAGGTAATCAATGTATGCCAGTATGTACTCTGGAATGTCACCGTATTTTTTCAAACCAAGCTCAAAAATCTTGAAGGCCACCGATTTATCCTGCGGGGAAAGATACAAAGATTGTTTACCAGAAAACCAAATATATTTAAGATTCATTTTAGTAGCATGGTATGTATAATAAACATGTGATTATGTGTACTTGCCTTGCTGCAGTAGTACTCCATCAGTGCTGCCGTCACATACACATGGTGACGCGTGCGTAGATCCTCTCGGGCCTTTTTGAAGATGGTACGACCCGACTTGATGCCTTCTGCCCTCCTGGCAAACTTCATGTACTGAATGTAGACCAGTGTGGGGTCAATGTCCTCAATGGTGAGCAGTTTGTTATAGACGCCGTGGACCTTCTCGTACTTCATGCGACTCTGCGAGGAAAGCAAAAGATACATGCGGATAAGTCCCTGTGTTGCTTACTGTGTTGAGTACAATTTGTGCTGCGTAAGCAACTCACTTCTTCATAGTCTGCAAATGAAAAGTACAGCAGCATGTTCTTCTTAAGAAGAGTCCCAATGGCACGTTCATAGATGTTCGCTGCCTCGTCACTAAACAGCTTGGAATTATTCATATCCTGAGTGGAAAAACATAAACAACAAAGAAATATAGGATCGTTTTGAGCTGAAGTTTGACTTTTGGCAGTTTCACATCAAATCCAAAAGGTTTTTTTCCTCACCCCTTTCTCTGCCAGCAGTTTGCTGGACTGCTCCAGGTACTGTGCTGCCTCGTACCATACGTCAGGATGGTGGCCCAGCACCAGCAGGCACTGCTCATAGGCAAACATCACTGCAACACAGAGGGCATCAGTAATCGACTACAATTCATAAGAAACAGGATCAGTCCATTTCAACCATGAGTGAGGAGAAAACCTATGTCCTCTAGTGACTGTATTTCTACAGCTAAAGTTTCAAACATAGTGTATCTCCATTGACTTGCGTTTTGGGGCATATACAGCAACAGTTTACAAATTCAAAGACAACACAAAATATCCTGCCTACAATTAGTCACCTCTTTTTGTGATGAGGGTCTGGTCTTCTGTGCGCAGTGGGTTGCTTTTCTCCCACTGGATATACTTCTTCCACATTTCCACCTGCTGGGCTTCCTGAGGGGAATTCTGGGGCGGTACTGAGGGTGCATTCCTGTCCAACCCCTTCATCACAGTCTCATACTCCTGAATGACACAAAACATGCAACAGTCTGTATTAATTTACAACGACAGTACAAGGATTCAAAAGAAGTCTGTGCATATCGTGACACTGTCTCACCTTTGCTACTCTCCGGGCATTCATGTAGTCTCTACTTCGGTCCTCAATCATCTTTTTGGCCAAGTGCACATTAATTCCCTGTTCATGAAAAAGACAAGTAAGTATAGCACTCCATCACTCCTGCATTAACAGCTCCATATGTGCAAACATTTACAGGTCAATCGAGGCCTGGGTGGGTCACTCACCTCCTCATATTTGCTGTAATCTCTCCAGAGCTGCTCGATGTTGATCATGGGGTTTACGCAGCCTCGCTGGTACACCCTCCGTACTGCAGTGATTCGTTGGTTCTCTGCGTACGAGCCTACAGCCTCACTAACGGAACACACAACAAAAATGTCAACATTTAAGAGTTGGCTAAAAAAAAGTTTACAAAGTCTCAGACTATTACAGGACAACTACTTACACTCCTTTGAGGAAGTTGATGTAGTCTACCCAAATCTGAGGGGAGGAAAGAAAAGCTGTTAGGTAACAGTAGTATAACTAGAACACACACCTATATATATATATATATATATATATATATATATATATATACACACACACACACACACACATATATGTATATACATGTATGTACATACATACATACATACATACATACATATACACAGGCTGCTTAGATCTGTGTACCTGATAGCTCATAATTTCCATGCCAATTTTATCCAGGGCAAAGTCATACGCCTGGGCCATCTTCTCTCTGAGGGTAAAAAGATGAAGTGATGTATGAGCATTTTAGTACAGCAGTACGCCAACATTCTAATCCCACTATGTAGCATGCTCTCTTACTTGTAGCTGGGCAGCTTCCCTTTGGTCTCTCGAACATATGAGAGATAACATTTCCACAGGTCGATGTGCAAGACTTTCATTAGGCATCTCTGAAACAACTACAGGGGCGAAAACACAAGATGAAATAACTAGAATAGACACAAACACACATTTACAGGTACTGTAATGTACTCAACAACCACCCAGCTTCAGTGTTTCATTTATTTGGCTTCATACATCCATTGCTCAAAACTAACAGTTTTTATTTCAACCCATATGCCAGATTTGGGTGGAGGTTTAACTCTGCACAGTTGTGCAGTGCACTTTATTTATTCTGCTTCATTAGACAGGCCTCAGGTGTGCCCTACATTTCAGAGCTTCTGCAAACTCAAAAACACCAGTTTGAAGCTTGTTTGAGGGATGTGTCGTCTTAATGTGACGTTCAAGTGGACTCAACAAATCAGTTTTAGACCAATGCAGAGGTTAATGGTACATTTAAATAACAATCATGGTAATCTATAAAAAGGCGTTCCAACAAAGAGATAGCAATACTTATATACATATTTACCTAATAAGTGTCATGGTAGTTGTAACTACAGTATGTACAAAGTTATATCTATGGTTGCAAGCCAATATGCAGGGAATCATCAAACTTCAAGAAGGCACACTGACATTTTCTCCCATCTGCACTCTGTACTTTCACATGTACGTTTTAGATGCTTTGTAATACAACAATGATTGTAATGTATAATAGTGTGAATGCATTTTTTTATTTACCAGACTAATTAGAAACATCTGACAATTTTTCCAGATCATTTAAATCACACATTAGTCAGCTTCAAAGACTGATGGACACTTACCTTTTCTACCTTGTCATAGTTTTTAGCCTTGATCTGCAAATTAGAGTGTAAATGCAATGTTAATACAAAATGATACTATAACTTTTATGGCTAAAAGGAAACATGCATTCATGCAAATGCAACCAACCAATCACACACACACACACAGGACCTGATCAACAAAGTGAAATTCACACAAGAATGACAAATAACTTCAAAAAGGGGTTTATTTTCTTTGTATAAATCACCACATGGAGCACCTTTGGAGCAAAGCGGTTACAGTGCAGTTTCTATCCCTACACTGTCAAAAAAGCCAAATTTGAAAAGAAATGACAGAAAAGAAAAAAAGAATGTGTTACATAACCAAGAAAACACCAGTACCCACGTTGTAGAAAACTAATCCTGGAACAATTAGAAAATGTACATTTTGAATATCAATTTAAAGAAATACTGAAAAAGTTATATTTGTAAATTAGTATTATATATTTTTAAAAATGTCACGCCTGTGCGTGTTTCTTTGGTGAACACAAGCAAGGAACTGTTGAAGAGTTGAGGCAGCGGTCTCACAGCACCCTCCAGTACAGAAAGGCTGTTGTTTCTGAGATATTAGCACGTTATACATTAATGTGTCTCCAAAGTAGAAAAGCTGAGTTGAACCAGCCTGGAAGTGTCAGAAAAGAGTGGTTACGTGGTAAGTAAATATCCAGAAGGCACTGAGAAAGTACAATGTACTGCTTTTTTCCCAGGTGAAAGCTTAGAAGCATTTGACAGAATCCTTTTAATATATTCACACAATAGTCAGACTGGTAGAGTGACTTGCTGTAACAAAATGAAAACATTCATTTATCTTGTGAGTGTCCTGTAGCCTGTTGGTTGAGACCATCACCTCTAAACTGTCCACTATTGATTACAGGCCCCCAAAAACACTATTTAAAAAAAAAAAAACGTGTCTGTATCCACATCGGAATGTAAAAAAATACAGTACAAAACATCAGAAGTAAAATGCAATATTTAACAATTCAAGATGAAAGTGTTATTTTTTAGAAATTATGCAACTAATGCATGAAGCAAAGCAATATGCTGACGTATTGCAAGCATGTGGCCAACTTAATCTCATTTAACACAGGGGAGAATTTGTTTCCTTCCAAATTTGGTACGTCCTCTAATTAGGACCTCTACAAAAGTATAATTTCTAAGAAAGGTTTTTAAGAAAACAGACAAATGTGAATCTCTAATAGTAATTGAGTCAAAAGATGTGTTTAGAACACAAATCTACTGTTTATTTTTTTAGCCAGGAATTCAGTTATTTCAACTACAAAATATCATGTAATGCCTCAGATGTAATGTGAAAATCTATTACGTTTTCTTGGGATAACCAACGCAGAGCATAACTAAATGCGAGATTAAAACTTTATGTAATAGAATCAGATGGTCTTCCATAATTCATTCAATCTGTTCTATAAACAGTAAAGCTTTAACAACAACTGCACATTTCTAGATGTGTTGCCATGTGCTACCCTGAAAGGGATCAGTCACATAATATGCAGGACTTAGACCGAAATAATGGTATAATATGCAGGGGAGATGGCTACAGATCTCTCTAGATGGTGCTCATGGAGGGAAACATTACTACACACCTAGTGGCTGCTTTGAGGGCGAGTCCTTACTACCCGGTGACACCACAGCCTCATTAAGCACAAACTCTACTGAAGATCACTGACAGACAAAAATAATAATCTACACCATACTTATATGATCCTTTCAGCACAAACCGGCTTAATTTAATATTAGAAAATAAAGTTCACTACATCAAGTCATATAATAAAATATAAACTAAATAATTTGATGACTGATCCAATTATCTTAGGCCAACATCCAGTAAAGGCAAAGTACTGTGCATTTGTTCATTTATATTCTACATTGCAATTCATGAGTGAGACTGTCCACTAACTCCACATTCAAGGGCTACAGAAATTCTACTGCATTTGGCTACATCCTTTAGATCATTTATCCAGTACAATATTGCAAATACAAGCAATAACAATTACACATTTCCTTTCTATGAGAAAATGAATAAGTCTGTAAACTAGTCTGATCACATCACACAGTGCCCATGTTACTGAAAAAAAAGAGTCAACAATGGATGCCTGGTAAGCAACTTTTACTAACTATATAACATCTCAAGAGAACCAGAATCTCACACAAACAAGGATACACTGTGCTCTTTACGGAACATGCTTTGTATTCTATAAAAAGGGCAGAGTAAGAAGAACTTCACAGAAGTGGGTTTTGTGAGGCGTTCCAACATTGGTCAGTAAATGTATAGTTCTAACCTACATGTAGTTCTAATGAGGGGTTAGAGCTGATCCACATACTTACCAAAGAGGGGAATGCATTTAAACTAATTAAATGATCTGCCCTGGTATAAAAATATGACATTGCATCATCTGCGTTTTAAATCTCAAGCCATAAACAAAGAAATTATAAATAACTTAATGCTAATTCAAACGTCCAGTCTCTCATTTCTGCAAAAAGAAACCTTTTGTACCACGGGTTGTATTTTAGGCTGAATTGTGGTTTGGTGTTAAGCGGGGAGAGATGGCGGCTTAATAATACATACATGAAAAGTAGTATAGATTTATTTATTTTATTTAAAATCTGTATACTATAGATGTACTTGCAAGTTAAATTGTTTTGGTACTTTCTGGATTCTTCAGATAATTACCCACCAGCCAACTATTAGTCCAAAGATGTACCTGTATAAGGTTTTTAAAAAAAATATAATTTACATATAGAACATCTTACAAAACATAAATCTGGGTAATATTGGCTGGTTTCACCAAAATCCATGAAATTAATGTTAGGCTGTTTTAATCTATTGGACTCTGATATTCTTAAGATCCACACATCCCGAGTTGCAACTGCTTTGCCTTTTTATGCAGCCCGAAAACTTTGTTCCGAGGGGAAACTTTGCCTGTGGTGTAGAGAGCAACACTGATGCTTTACTGACTCAAGTAGTTAATGCCATCCATAGGCTGGAATTCATTATTAAAAAAGGACTGTTCCTGAGAAGCCTAGTCCATTTGGAAAAGGCAGCAATGTGTGATGAAGACCGCAGGCAAGGGGGATAGAAGGGGTAGCTTCATTCAGGGGAGCAACCCCACAACAACAAACCACAACCACTACAACCTCAACATACAGCAACATTCAACTCACAGCAGAGAGGTAAGCATGATCCAGAACTACACTGGACTTTAAACTAGAAGCTAAATCCTGATTCTTGATAATCCTGTGAAACTTTGTAAACAATGTGTTTAACACCAATTGCAGTAGTCATCTGCAGAGGTAGAGCATCAGAAAATGCACTTCACCAGGTAACAAATGATTATGTGCAAGGGAAAATTAATCATCCTATCAATTGCTTATTGCCTAACCGCAAAGCCTGTTGATTGCATCAAGGCAAATGGGTCACTGGTCGCTGAGTGGGGAGACCTGTCTCAAGAAAGAATGGGCCACACAATCAAAATATTTGTTTATAAAAATTACCCGAAAGAAATGACACAGGAGGCAATAAATTGACACGACAAGTGAATAAAAGGCTAATGCACTCCAATACCATTAAAATAGTTTTAATATTGTTGCAGACCAAACATGCAACAAATGCACTTTACCCCATTTAAATATGACGTTGATAAAGATGTATCGTTTTAATCCTATGAACAATTTGCTGGAAAAGAAATGGTTAGAGCTAATTTCCGCGTTGCTTGAGTTCAAAGGCACAATTCTTACTGAGTCTAGCTAGGGCCTAACAAATCAAAAGTGCTTTGACATGATCCTACATCTTTGTTCATCACATGTGTTTCATGCAATTTCATGAGTCTTTGGCGATCGGTGCTTTCAACCGTCAAAATATCTTTATACATTATCTTGACCTTCAATAATAAACTAAAGCTAGAAGTAGTAAAGTAAAAGTAGTCAGGCCGAGTACCGAATACAAGAATTGTGACTTTAAACTCAATTGAAGGATGAGACATTTTGTTTGTGTGAAAATCACATTGTTGATCATGTTAGAAAAATTCCCAGACATGCACACTAAAGAAAAATAAAAAGTATTAACCTCGGCTTCAATGAATAGTTTCCAGAATCTGCCAGAACTTGGGAACTGCGTGACAAGTCGTTCATATGTCTTCCTTGCTTTATCTATGGGTTGGTTCTAAAGAAGGAGAATGCATTAACATTCCACACTATGAAAATCAGTCATATGGGAGAAAAAGATTAAGTGCTTTGTATTTTAACAATCTATTATCCATTACCACCTCATTCCCTCCCCCCACCCATATTCCCAGTTTGCTTAACCCCAGGAATACAACTCTGTGTCACTAAACCTGTGCTTCTCGAATCAGAATGCTCCATGCGTCAAGGTCATATGGGTTTTCTTCCAACTTCTTCTCTGCCTTCTTCACCTTCTCCGGAATATACTCTGCCGCTGCCTGCAAGACAACACAGAAGGCACAGGAAAGAAGGGTTATGCGCTGAACAGACTTGCAGTGCACGGGCTCGATGAGGGCCAACCTGACGATAAATACGAGATTATCATATAGGAGGGAGGTTAGGTGATGGACAATAAAGCCCTACGTTCTTGGCAACGCTCATGCAGTGTGTGGAATGAACAAAAACCTCGCGGGTAATTTAGAGGGAAATCAAGTTACTAATACAGAAATCCGTCTTGCCCTCCACTAGCTAACGAAGAGTCTTCGTGGCTGGCACTACGGAGAAGCCTCCAGCACAGACCACTAACGTTACCTGGAGGCCACTAGAAGAGAATACCAATGTGAAATGCAGGAGGTGAGGAGTTACCTATCGCGCTACCGTTGGACAATAAGTAGCAACAGGGCTACCATTAGCCAACATGGCGTGCGAGAGGTTAAAGCTTTACGACAAACCATTGCAGCAAGTGTGTAATATTCGCTTGGACTGGCGCATTTGCAAAATATAATGCATATGCACCATATATAAATATATATACGTATATGCTAACGCTATCGAATAACAACAAACAAGCTAAATTATATGCTAGCGTGTCAGTGATGGTTAGCTTCCTCCTCAAGTAACGTTAGCTAAGTTACCTGTTCGGCTGCTCCCTCGGTGGCCATTGCTGGAAGAGTACTCTAGGTTAGAAATGTTACGCCAGTTGGGATAACGCTCAAATAATAACGTGGTGGCAGTCTTAAAAACGACTAAATAATCGGCATAGCTTCGAAGTGTCGATCACATTGCCCTCAAGCAACTAGCGTTAACTGCTCGATTGCTGGCCGTTATCTCAAAATGGCGAGAAACTTGTGTTGCGTTGTGGGCTGACCCAACGGCAGCAACAATAGCACTTCCGGCGCAAAACCTTCAGCAAAATAAAACACCAAGTTCCACGAAATTAACCTGACTAAAACACTTACAGCATGTTGCAATGTAAATGAACATATCCTTTTTATAGGAATTTTAACGATAGGATTGCCTCCTACAAATCAGATGGTGCATCATTTTGATAGCCTCAAATGGGGATTATATATATATATATATATATATATAAAAAAATTAAAGATTGTTTTTATTGGAGGCGGGGGATATAACGGATATTCTATTCTCTATTCTTCTTTGTCTCATACTCATAATCCATTCTAAGAAAGCGAAATCTGTAACATTAACGAAACATAATTGCACTGTGTTTATGCATGTCGAGCACGTGCATTCAGGTGACTCATGAAACTGGAAACCGTGTTTCTAATTTTGGCCGATAGGCGACTTCTTGCAGTGGCCATGAGACAAATACAGACCTTTATGTTTTTATTTTTATGACCATATATTTCCGTGAGGTTTGTGTTATGAACCTCAAACCGCTTTATTTGTAAGACTGTACGCAATTTTGTAATAGTGACTCAAATCGCAAAAGTTCTGTAGTTCAGCAGCAACACAACAAAAGCTCGTGTTGTACTACAAGATGCTCACCAGTGGGGGGCGACAAAGGATCACCCGCGCAACTAGAGCGCGCGCTTGTGTGTATCTGGAAAACGATTTACAACAGACCAGAGCAAAATACTGTCGAGCGGTTCCCTGATCACAACCAAACAAGTGTATTCTGCTCCTAAAACAAGTAAACTAATCATGTGTATAATTACTCATAGAATAGTAGTAGTGTGACATACCAGTACTTTTCTTTTTCTAACACGTGTTATATTCTTTTCTGTGTCTGGGTCCAGGTGGACCTACCATTTGTTGTGAAAAAAATAATAAAACACCCATCAAAATCGAAGGCTTTTAAATAAATTAGGAAAACGTATGTCCTGGCAAGATCGTTGGATGGTGTGTAATTGTTAGTGCAGTTTTGTAGGTCACTGTTAATGGGGTCTGCTTTGACGCAGTCTAGATTTGATGAAGCCATGAGCCCGGGAGGAACAACATGCTTGCGTCCTCCATCAGAAGCTAAAAGGGCATAAAGGGGTCTTTTTCTTGGCTACTTTGCTTCCACTTTTACCCAGCTGTGTTTACTCACGAAGCAACAGGTTAGATAAGAGGTGGTCACACCTGCTTTCCAACTGGTGTTTTGTTGTCTGTTAATGGGATGGGGGCTGGGGAAAACAATTGCATTTTGGTGGATTAGATTACAGCTAGTCTTCTCAGACATTGTGGGTTTATGAGCAGCTTTGTTTCTCAGTTGGGTGCCTCCTGGCTGTCTGAGCAGCAGCTATCCTCCCCCACAAATTTCCTTAAGACCACTCTGCTGTTGACACATTGCTAAAGAAGACAGCAAAAATAAGTATTTTTTGTTTATTATCATTAGGTTATTCCATTGCATTTTCAAAGATGAAATGTGAAGCACATCTAATACTAACCAATGGATTCACACTCCCCATATTGTACGTGGCCTAATATAATGCATTTTTGTGTCAAACTTGTTGTGTACCTTTGAGCAACAAGTTATCAAGTTACCTCAGTTATGTATATGCCTGTAAAATAAAATATGCAGATTCCCATTCAGTCGACTCCCTTACCGCTCATTGTCATTGCCTTATATATACAGTATATATTTCTAGAACTTTGAGGTTTGAGGTTTATTATAGGTTTTAGGTTTATTAAGGAGACTACTATCTTCTAGAGGATGTGATTGTCTTGTCTTGTTTTTCTTGATCAGCCTGCAGGGCTATAAACTAAAAAAAAAGAGAAAAAAAAGAAAACACAGACTTATAACTTTAATGTGTTTTATTCACAAGTCACATGTACCCTCTGACCACGACAATCTACGCCTTTATTTCTGTCATCCTTTTAAACATACACATATATTAATATTTCACAATTGTTTTAGGTGTACACGATGTGTATATCCATATAGGCATACAATCTACATCCTAAATCGTTTTGGATGTATTTGATCGATTACTCTGGTCTGGCCAATGCCGTCAGTTCACAAACATTTGCTTGCAGTTGGTGAGAGAGAAAAAGGACATGTTAGAGGCAGTCGGGGCCACGGACCAGCACGTCAAGACGGGGTAACGGACCTCCTTTCAGAGATGGGCTACTTCGCCCAAAGAGGAAGAAGACGAATTTGAACTGTGTAGCTACAACCTGGACTCGGCGTGGGGATTCTGGACGATCAAATGCAAGAGTTAATTATTGTTTAAAATGTGGGAGATGGTGGCGTTACCGAGAGCGAGCTCTCCCTTCCTGTCGTCTAGGACAAGATGGCAGCAATGCAGGCGAACTGTGCATGGTATGGATTTGTAAGTCCATAACATGTTCAGAGAAGCCCTGGATTATACTTATAGTGACTCTATGTGAAGGTGAGTGGCGGAGAGAAGGCCGACAATGGTGATATTTCTTTATCTTAACCTTTCAAACGATAGTTTGACTGTGACGTAATACAAAGTCATAACTTGGCTGCAAACTTAGCTAGCGAGCCTTTCACTGTAGCTTATACTGTTTCAACCCGTTCGACTTATTGCGTTTGAACGTAGTCGTGAATTAATTGTATTATCATCCGGTAGCGATGACGTTGGTGTCAATTATGAACGTGAGGGCATTCGACACTGTTGTGTTTGTTCTTTCACTGTTGTCACGGTGACCCGTTGGTTCCTATTGAACGTGTTGCCCTAGTTAGGTCTATTGACGCTTGTTTAACTAACATTGACACACCGTATTTTGACTAATTGGACCGAGCGACTACCGCTAACTTATGACTGTCGTATTAACATTAACGTTACTTCATACGCTCGCTATGTGTTAGCTTTCAGTTGACCTATTAAAACATCGCAAGATCATGTTAACGCTCAACCATTATTATAAATAGCTACCTTTTTACATTTTCAGAATAACACATGCTGTTTAAGTGTCTACAATGTATTTAACCTGTCATTAAACTAACGTTAACTTGTAATCATACTGGAAGCGCAATTGTAAAGTAGTAGCGTTATATGTCTTTTTTGCCATAAACGTGAGAATATAACGTGTCGAAAGCTGCGTACTGAACTGAAGGTTAGCTAGCGTTAGTTCCGTTAGTTACATTGTTACCGTGCACTAACTATAACCTGCATTTTTGGATCAACCCAGTCCAAATAGATCAGTTCATTTTCCTCGCCTGCCATTCCACCGTAGCTCGTGTTAATAGGTATAAAAGTAAAGCGAAACACGAGGTGTTATAATATCGGAATTAATGTTCAGGTAATCATTCTAAACAAGGCTGTAATAACCTACTTGATCTTTTACCATAATGCAGGTGCCTGGTAGGGCTGGGCGGAATGGCCAACAATTCATATCACGGTATTTTGTAAGATTCTGGCGGTTTCATGGTATTTTTTTCTTCGAGTAAACACATTTATTTATTGATGCCGAAAAGGAGTGCTGCCATGGTTGTTCACAGCTGGCCAACTCTCTTGCAACTGGCCAGCAGCTGTTTGTACATTGGTACACAGAGGGCGTTAGGAAGCTTAACTTGGAGGGACTTAGGACCCAGGGGAATGTAGCTATGAACGTATCATATACTGTCATACTAATAGTGCATAGCCTTAACAACGGTTCTAAAAAAATTATGCGGCCGAACTTCATGCTGGGTACATCTCGCCCACTATCATGAAACTCCCACAGGAGACTCTTCTGTCTCTTCCTGTGCGAGCTGTCCCAGCATGCAGTTTGGCGGTGTAATTAAAAAAAAAAAACATAACTAAAGTTATATCCCTAACACCAACCGCTGCGCCCTCACAGCTGTGAGCTATGAACATTACGTTTTGCTGCCTGCCGAAGAGCTATGAGTACATGAAAAATTCATACCGTATGGAAATTTGAAACCGGTACACCGCACAGCCCTAGTCCCTGGTTAAAGAGTAGGTATAGGGAAATAGTGGAGCTTTTTATATGAGGGTGTGGGAATAAAAACACAAAAGTACCCAATATCATTTTAGGCCACATTCTTTTCAGAAATAGTCTTTTTGTGGCATGAAACAATTACTTTGAGTTCCTGGTCCACTGAAACTTCTGAAACTGGGGATTCTGTAAACTGGAAATCATTTTTCATCAAATTGTACTGTGACCTACAACTTTCCCCTCTGCATGTCTGGCTTGTATGATATTAATGCTAGTATTTTGTTTCACTGAAACTAAGGAGTATAAAACATATTGTGGATAATTGTTTTTGCTTTCTTCTGTTGTGGAGCCTTTTGGCAAGTTGGGCTTATGCAGCAGACATGGCTGCTTAGTTTGGTCCAAATAGTAGAGGCTAATGTTGCTGCCCTTGTTTGTAGTTTTATGTTATTGTTACCTTATCAAAGATAATTGTTGTTTTACTTGCAATTATTTTGATTGTATGGGACCCTACTCTCATACAAATAGTATCATGTTATACAATACCATTACATATAGGGCTGCAACAACGAATCGACAAAATCGATTATCAAAAGTGTTGGCAACGAATTTCATAATCGATTCGTTGTGTCACGCGATTATTACGCCGGGCAATAAGTCGCGGAGAAGAAAAAAAGAGCGGCGCAGAGCAACTGGCCGGCCAGCGTTTCTGAGACACGAGAAAAGCTGAGGTTGTGATGTTCTCAAAAATAGAAGACCTTTGACAAGTCGAGTCTTGGCCAATCAGCGTCTTCATGTTCCTCAAACTAGCTTTTAATGGAAGCTAGTCAGCTTGCTATCGCGTTAGCTAACGTGTTTGGGTTGTGTATTGTCGTTACAGTTCCGTTATGTTCCGTTACAGTTCAGTCTTGCTTGTAAAAAAACGTAGAGTGATGAAACATGCCGTCACCCCCCGGTCTGGTTCAGTTCACGCTGTCACTCGTTAACGTTAAAGCCTAGTTTATGGTTCTCCGTCAGGTCGACGGCGTACCTACGCCGTAGCTACGCCGTCGACGCAGACCCCTACGTCGTAGCCAGACGCGCACCTCCAAAAAATCCTGCACACCGGCGGATCTGGCTGGAGGTTTTTTTTTTTTTTTTTTACTCAAAGTAGAATGAAGCAAATCACGTAGTTGGGCTTAGCCAACAACGTGACGTCGTGGTCATAAGAGACCCAGAATGAAAGAGTTTAAAGCCTAGTTTATGGTTCTCCGTCACTTCAGCCAACAACGTGACGTCGTGGTCATAAAGCCTAGTTTATGGTTCTCCGTCAGGTCGACGGCGTACCTACGCCGTCGACGCAGACCCCTACGCCGTAGCCTGACGCGCACCTCCAAAAAATCCTAACTACGCGTCGCGTTGACGTGGACCGTAAGCGCTGTGATTGGTCCGCTCAGAACGTAATTTCCGGCAGTTGCTTTTTCCCAGCCTCGACCGGTTTAGTGGTCGTATAGACCACCTCCGCAAACGTCTTCTCTGTCGCCTGCGCTTCAACATTTGCAATATAAGCATTTGCTCTTCAATATTGATGAGCTCCAACTTTAATGCAGCCGCTCCAACTTGGTCGCCATTGTTTACTGTGACCGGAATTCGGCTATAACCCCTGAAGCCACACAGCCACACAGGCACACCCCCCTGGCGGCTATGGTTGGGTTCCGGTACCTACCGGACCGAAAAGCAACGCAGATTTCGGTGCTTCCTTCCGGTGCCTGAGCCGATTTAAATACATTTTTTTTTTACACTACTCTGTAAAGTTGCACGGTATATAGATACTAAAAAGGTAGCGCGGTGCCCGCACGTTAAAAACGATTATTAAAATAGCGCGGATCAGAGCACACTCGCTGCCCTGCTCTCTGTCCGCCTGCATGCAGACAGAGCGGGGCTCGAGGGGGCGGGGCTTCCAGCGCTCACACACACACAGACACACAGTGCGCGCACACAGAGATCGCTGGAGACACGAGCACGAGCTTTTGAACGTCGTCCTTGGCTTGATGGAACAAATCTCTCCAGTTGATATTAATGATGACGTGTAGTCCAGTAAAGCAGCAGTTTTAGGATCTAACAGTGTCTGAGTTCTGTTGCACCAGTCCCATCAGGCCACCTGATGCTTGTGTCTGTTCTTTTTTTAAATATATATATTTTATAGTTTGAAGCTGTAGTTCGTAGTGTGTTTTGTATGTACTTATTTATTTATATCTACAGTACACTTTAAACAGTTAATAATATTGTTCAATTTGAAGAAAAAGAATTGCCTTGGCAATAAAAAAGTATCGGTTCAGGCACCGTTTAGGCACCGGTATCGTTTTAAAAGTATCGGTTTAGCGCCGGTATCGGAAAAAACCCAAACGATACCCATCCCTACTGGCGGCATGGCGGTAATTGCAGGCAACGCGTTCCCTCGACGCAGAACTTCGAATGCTCAACGACGGCGTCACGTCGACGGCGTCACGTCGACGGCGTAGGTACGCCGTCAACGTGACGGAGAACCATAAACTAGGCTTAAGAGACCCAGAATGAAAGAGTTTAAGGAAGAGGACGCTCTATATGGAGCAGTACAGCTTCCCTCTGTTCCAGTATTTCATACATATTGATAAAGCAGGGTATGTAAATGCAGCCTCTGGAGGGATCAATTACAGTAAAAATTTTAAAAAAAAATTCACATTTGGCAGATGTAAAGCATACATGTGTATGTTTTTAGTGTTAGTCCATTTTGTTGTTTTAATTAACAGCTCAGGGATGTTCAAGGAGCAACCTGTTTGTGCACATTCTAAAGATGTTTTGCACTGTCACTTCTGTTTTGGAATAAAGGGTTGGAAATGAACGCTTTTTTGATAAAAACATTTTTTTATCCGATTAATCGAAAAAATAATCAACCGATTAATCGATTATTAAAATAATCGTTAGTTGCAGCCCTAATTACATACCCATTATTACTCTTTCTAAAAAACATTTATGGTAGTGAAACTGTAATAACAAGCGGGTAATACTGTGAACCTTTTAAACAACACCATGAGTACATTGAGGCTGCAGCACTGTTCGTGTGATTCCTCTTTGCTAAGATACTCCTGTCTGCTGCACGCACATCACATCCGTTAGCTTATCATTAGCAAAGCAAGGTTGTGGGTGGTAATGATACCAGTAATGTGAGAAGTAGGTCAGCACAATGTGGCCTGTAAATAAATGTGTAAACAGTGTTTTGCCATACAATAATTATTACTGGGTAATGTTGGTTGTTAACAAGAGTGGAGAGGCAATAAGGCTTTGGAACATGTTGTGATGTAATGCAACACTCATATGCTTTTCTAGGGGAAGCTGGTTATCAGTATTACATTGTGGCCAACATAATGACTGGTTTCCAAGTGATGTCATCTTTAGATGTGCGTACAGATATGAGGCAGTAAACAAAACAGAATAATTGAGAGTTTATGGGGAGAGCACTATGACATGATGTTGTGCATAACTTGTATGAGTCACAAAAGTGATGGGTGGAAAACATCTATTCCAGTACACGGAACATAACTACCTATAATGCATCAAGCAATCTGGTCAGAGCCCAGGATTTTAAGAACATGGTATATGCTTTTGTGTGGAAAATTAGGAAAGGAAAACGGTGTGAAACATGGTGACAGTTGTTAATATATGTTTGATATAGAAGATAGACGGGTGGCTTTGAATGCAAAAGGCATTACTTGGTACACAAGTGTACCATTAGTGAAACTTTATCTAGACATTTTAGACACCTGAAATTAGGTTTTACAATGTACATCTAGAATGTCCTTATATTTTCCTCAAAGAAACCAATAATGACTGGTATCAGGAGTGATGAGGCCTCTGTTTTCTTAGTCTGTGGCCATCTGTGCTTATCTATATTGTCATACGTGTATGAAAAGGTGATGGTTCATGTGCTTTACAAGAAATAAAGAGTGCGCCATGATGAGCGTAATATCAGCTTGTTGAAAATGGATATAAATGGGTACTCTTGTGGTGCTTATTAAGCGTCATTCACTATATCTTTAGTATAATAGTCAACTCAACTGCAATGTAAATTGCCCGTGTCATACAGGGAGAATACTTTGAAAGGACAGTCATACCTTCACAAAGGAAATACCAAGTGGTCACATGTTTTAGAATACAAAGGGCCTTTTTATCTAATGGGCATAGAAGATCATTTTCACGAGACACAGGCACAGCCCCACAGTGTTGAGGTCGTGGCACTATGAGTTAAGGCAGCAACCTCTGCTTCACAATCAAGGGATAGCAACAGCAGGAAGCGAAGACAATCACAAGTAGCCAAATCTATTTTGTTCTTTATATTGTAGTGCATGTAACAAGACCCAACCCTATTCTACAGTATGTAATACAAATTAGTTCAGTTGAAGCATACAGAGATCTACATTTAAAAACATTTAGAACATACAAAAAACATGTTTATTGCAAAGTATTTATTTGAATGCAGCGATACAGTGATGTACGAATATTTATAAATGAAGTCATGTTTTTGTAGATGTAACAACACATTGTACCATAACTAAAACAAACATTGGACAGTAATTCAGTTTGTATGTATATAACACTGTTTGCTGTTTCTCTGCTTATATTAACATAATTGATGACCTTGTGTTACTATATTGAACAAGATTAATGCTGGTTGTCAACTCGAGAACAGACAACCAAAATACCATTGACATGAACTGATAATGAATTAGGTTCATATGTCATCACCAGAATTGGGCTTTTGGACTGTCTGAAATCTAACATAGCCTCCTACATTTAGTGGAAAAATCCCGGTTGCTGACTACTTAAACACAGGCAGAGCAGAGCCTGACATAATGCTTAAGTTAGCCAAAGATATGGCTCTTGTCACCACTGCAAAACAAAGGATTTATGCTTTGCGAAACAAGTAATACGCAAAGCCTTCCCACCACTGTTCTCCATGTTGTGCTACCTGCTCTGACATTACACTGTCATCACCTTTTCATCCTCCCACCCATTACAGTATTATTATTTCTGTCTTAAGAAATCAGTACCATTTGTTCACCGTGGACAGGTGTTTATTTTCTTCTCAGTTTAATTTTGAGAAAACCAGGGCCAAACGTTCAACTTTGTGCAATTACTTAGCAGCTCAAGGTTGCTGGAAATATTCTACAGCTTTGAAGGCAATGCGATGCCACAGGAAGGGCCTCACGGCTGACTAAGGGAGTATCTGGCTTCAGATGGTAATTATAGCAGCAGCTGCCATACGTTGGAAACAACAAAGGCTGTCTACTTCACATCCTTGTGTCATACTTCTCTTGACCATTTAGTGATTGTATTTGCGTGGCCAGGGAAATTAACGTTAAGTTTGGTTTTAAAACTGAGTGGGTAATTCAAATCTGAACATCTTGATTGCTCAGTTGGTGAGCCTGGTATAGGCTTCTTCCGTCTAAGGGTTCTGGCACCAGACAGCATGGTCTCCTTCGGCAGACCAAACAATCTACATTTACATTCCCAAAGCACTGAAATGAAACTGGTTACAGAATATGTATTAAATTTTCTTCTGTCAATAATTTATATTAACAAGCAAATACTTGAAAATGGTGCTTAAGACTTTATATGGTTATAGTCCTGCCGCGTAGCTACATGTTTGATTAACAATCACACGTTGGTAGGGAAAGGTGGTGGCATGGTAATGCGTGGTTAGCACTGTCATGAACCTGCTGGTCATCCCTTCTGTGTGGAGTTCTCAACCTGTCAGCGGGTTTTCTCCATGTCCTCCAGCTTCCCCCTGCAGTCCGAAAACACACAAGTAGATTTGAATGCGAACCTGGATGTTTTTCCGTCTGTATGTGTCGGCCCTGTGGCGATCTGTCCAAGGTTTACCCCGCCTTTGCCCAGTGTCAGCTAGGATTGTCCCAAGGCCCCCTGCGACCTTGATTTGGACAGCGGTTACAGATAATGGATGGATGGTACCATAACTAGTGCAGTGCCTGTTTAAAGAAATATGCCTGTGGTGTCAAATGCTTGGCCTGAGATATTTCTGCGTGCAGTTTCATAATTGCAGAGGTTTGTGAGTGTGCGTGTATGGAGCCCTGTTTGAGAAACATGGCACCCTCCATCGTCTTCATGAACTATCAAATTAAAGTTTAAAACCCCATTCCCTTCTAAATCTGTTAAGATTCAAACACAAACTCAGTCTGTGGAATTTGTCACACAAGCTGACTGGAAGTAAACTACCCAAGTTGTTGTCTAACGCTGCAATTTCATTGAAAAGGTCTGCATGTTCAAAACACTCATGATTCCTAGCAGCATAGTTAAATGCACCGTGTGCACTGTTGCCTCCTCATATTTGTGAAGCTTTGAGGGAAGTAGCGTATTTAGCAATTTATTGGCAAAGTTAGAATAGTTTGAAACATACTGGCTTGTAGATAACATCTATAACACATACAGAACCTGCAGACAGTGTGCATTGCTATCTCGAAATGTCCTTTTTGGAAATTCCATTTCGGTAATTCATAAATTATACCTATAGTGGCTGTAATGAATAATAGAGGCAGGGGTTTTAAATTACAGAGAACACACCATAAATGTAGGTACTTTCGCAACTGTCCCAACAACAATTCAGCAAATCCCATTATGCACTGGGCGAGCGGTAGGGTACAGTACTGAAATGCCCCAGCCTGCTTCCATAACATGATAATTACATGTTTTTTCAATGTATTAACATACAGTCTAGTGCAGCTATTCTCAAACAATGGCCACATTCTTTAACAATCAGAAGTGGGCCTTTTTTTTCTGCTGTATGGGGTATAGAATGAAAACGTTTGTGTCGCTGTGGTGGTTTCTAGACAAGACTTGAGCCAGGGCTATTATTTTGTAGGTCTGCCAGTGTGGCCGATTTTCAATTCCCCATTGTGCACATCTTATTTTATTGCCCAAACCTGACTTTCTTGTGTTGTCCTTTTTAGAAACAGATTTTGTAGTAGGTAAACATTGTTCTGTAATTGAACTGTTGATTAAAGTATGAAACCCTTGGGGAAAAGCTGCTTGTATCTCAGTGAATTTGCCCTGGAATGAAAGTAGGTCATAGGCTCCAGTATGGTACACAGACAGTGTCTGCTGAAGTCACTGTGCCAGTTTTAAATAATTATTTTAAAGATGATCATGAAACTTGTATCTCTCCAGGTCTCCATGAGCATTAAGTGTTCCATGCTTTATCCTTTGTCCACACACACACACACACACACACACACACACACACACACACACACACACACACACACACACACACACACACACACACACACACACACATGCATACTGTACATTGTAGGGAAAGGGAAAAGTAAATCATGTCTTATGTAATTGGACTTGTGGGCCTGATGATGTTTTGTGACTTCATTTCTCTCTCTTTGTCTGTATCTTATCCTTTCTCCCTCTCTATTGGTTGCCTAGAAACCTGCAGTGGGATGCATGGAAATGGCATGAAAAGGTCAGGCAAACCTTTGAGAAGTTACTCATCCACTGTGTGGAGGTGTTAGTGGGTTTGCAGTGGATAGGGCAGAATGGGGAAGTGGTTCTTAAGCACTACACTACAACATGTTATCTTGCCCTGATCCATTTAATGTATGAGGTTGGGGTGACTGACGTGAGTGGGGGCACTTATAGTTGTGATGTCATCTAGTAGGAGTAAATTAAACAACAAAATGGGATTTGGGCTGTCTGTTGATTCTTTTGGACTCATTGCAACTTAAAACTCCACCAAAAGCAAAGACAGGAAAACACTCGTCAAAGCTCGATAGGTTTTGTTTTTTCTCAATATGTTGTTCGTTGTTCAGCATGGTTTATTATTATTATTTGTCACATGCTAAAGGACTCAAACTAATGACCTGTTGCTTTACTCTCTTTCTCTGCAGGTATGGCCTCACAAGTCTTGGTCTACCCACCAAACATTTATCAAACCCAGACAAGTGCCTTTAGCAGTGTGAAGAAACTCAAAGTTGAGCCCAGCAGCTGTGTGTACCATGAGAGGTCACACCCGCAGACTTATCTGAACAGCAGAACCCTTGGAATTGTGCACCCAACCAAACAAGCCCACTCGTTTGTGAACCGAGACTTGGCAGTGGGCGTGAAAGTGCGTGGAGGACAAGGAGGACACCCGGTGCAGACGGTGGTTGTGCGTGGTGTCCAGAGACAACAGACTGGTAATAGAGGAGGAGAAGGAGGACGACGACAACAAGGCCCAGCGGCGGCCCAGCAGGGGCAAGACACAGGGGTTGTCCACTCGCAGGGCAAGGAGCAGCAGCAGCAGCAGCAGACAGACACAGCAAGTGGGGGCAGCAGTGGAGCAACAGGGGCAGGAGGAGGGGGAAGGGGAGAGGGCTGCAGTGGAGGAGGGGAGAGAAGGGGAGAGGAGGAAGGTGACGGAGAAGAGAACTGTGGAGGTTTGAACTCAGCCGACAGCTCTCAGCGATGTGGGCTGAAACGTAAAAGTGAAGAGCTGGATAACCGAGGGAGCACCATGCAGATTGTGGAGGAACTGTCAATGTTGCCTGCCATGATGCAAACGACGAATGTGGGGAACGCAACCATGACTGCGGCCGTGGGGGCTGGAGGAGGCCACTCGAAACATGGTGGAGGTGCAGCAGGAGGGACGAGTGGAGGAGATGGGGACTATCAGGTTGTACAGCATGAAGTCCTGTGTTCCATGAAGAATACTTATGAAGTGCTAGATTTCCTGGGACGTGGCACATTTGGCCAGGTTGTAAAGTGCTGGAAGAGGGGCACGGGTGAGGTAGTGGCCGTAAAGATCCTGAAAAACCACCCTTCATATGCGCGGCAGGGTCAAATCGAAGTAGGCATCCTTGCTCGCCTGAGTGGGGAGAATGCAGATGAGCACAACCTAGTGCGAGCCTTTGAATGCTTCCAGCATCGCAGCCACACCTGCCTGGTGTTTGAGATGCTCGAGCAGAACCTTTACGATTTCCTGAAGCAGAATAAGTTCAGCCCACTGCCCCTGAAAGTGATAAGACCTGTGCTACAGCAGGTAGCTACAGCTCTGAAAAAGCTGAAGAGCATGGGTCTGATTCATGCAGACCTCAAGCCGGAGAACATAATGCTGGTGGACCCAGTGAGACAACCCTACAGGGTTAAGGTGATAGACTTTGGCTCAGCCAGCCATGTGTCCAAAGCAGTGTGCTCCACGTACCTCCAGTCTCGGTACTATAGGTGAGTACAAAAAAAGGAGGAAGAGATTCCCAAAAATATTTTTAACAAAGTACTTCTGAGTTCAGTGCAACTCAAACTAATTTCTCTGTTGGTGTCCATATGGCCATAGTTGGGGTTAAAAATGGGTTAGGGTTAAAAATGTCCTTCCTCTCGCAAAACAAGGAAATGTCTCCCATACTGCACAACATCCTGCCTGTTTAGGACTTGCATACCACAGACTCTGAAAAAAACGTGACCCTGCAGTGTTTACTAGCAGATCAGCCTTGCATGTACTGTCTCTACTGTCTGGGAAAAATTGTGTTCTGCAAGACTTTAAAACATTAAGAAACATTATTTTCATTAACTTTGTTGACATTTCTTCTATTTGCATTCAGGGAGAAGCAGCTTTGCCTTAGTATGATAGAAAAATAATGGATAAGCAAATATTTGAAGACTGACATTAATTCATAGTGTGAACAGTTAGATTAAGTCAGTGGTTCTCAAACTGTGGAGTGTGCGCCACTAGTGGGGCGTGGAGGTATTACAGGTGATAGCATTTGTATTTTCCTTTATTAATCCCACAGTGGGAAAGTATTCTCTGCATTTTACCCATCCTTTGTAATTAATGAGCGTGTGCTGCTGTGAAGCACTGGGACTTCAGTGTCTTGCTCAAGGACACTTCAACATGAAACTATGGGGAGAACAGGGATCGAACCGGCTACCTTGTGGTTTCAGGACGACCACTCTCCATGAGCTCCATGAGAACTTTACATAATACAAAGTACACGGACATAAAACGTCATTAATAAATACATGGTGAAATACCTGTACTTTCGTGGAAATGTTTATGCTACGTCGTTAAACAGGTGACGCGATTCTTGGAGTCTTGCCAAAAGCCGATCTCCGTGAGGTCGGCATTTCTGCTGTTTCTGCTGTATCAAAACAGAATACAGATCAAAGTATCAAATTTAAAACCCCGTTTTTAAAAGATTTGTAGAGGAAAGCGGATATCTGCATATCTGCACTCGCTTTGTTTTTCACAGGTTGCACGTTATTGTTATTATCTTAAAAAGATATTCAGTGCAAAACAGGTTAATTGCAGCCACAATAGGCAATTTTTTTGTGGTGGGGCAATAACAATTTTCTTCCAAAGTGACATTAGGTATTGTATCTACTGCCATGTTATACCCTAGAGCAGACCTGGGCATCTTACAGCCCGCGGGCCACACCCGGCCCACGGGCTCTCCTAGTCTGGCCCACGTTAGGTCAATCAAAAATGAAAAATAAATAAGATGCACGCCATAAATGCAATACAACGGCACTGCTTTTACTTTGAAGGCGATTTATGTATGTGTGCACGCGCTTACGCAGCCTCACCGACAGGCAGTGTGGCCGACTTGACGACTTGGAGACTGAAGTGAAAGCACGTATTGTTATGCAGTTTCTGTCCTCAGCGAGCAGCGGGTCTCACAGGCGGTCAGTCTCACAGGAGGAGCTTCGCGCTGCAGTCTCCGCCTCCAGATTGAAAATTAATCGCGCATGCGCAAAGCGGCCGCTGATCTGACCTGCGGTCTGATACACTACGGCAGAGCACTTTAAGTCAGTATCACTTCTGGATTTTTATACTTCTCTCAAAGAGGAGAACTTTCCTCACATGAGGAGGCCTGCGCAGAAGATGTTGGTTCTCTTTGGATCTACCTACACGTGAGAACAAACATTCTAGTGATGAAGTTCAACAAATCTAAAGTAGATTCAGATCCTCTCTCACTGATACCTGACAGCTGTCCTTCACATCTCCACATCATTCAACCAGACTTCAATGCACTTGTTCAAGCCAACACAGACTGGACTTTTCTCACTGAGTAAGAAAAACTGAACTGAACTGAAAAACATCAAAAGCAGTTATTGCTTTTGTATAAAGTTAATAAAGTGCTGGTTTTTAACATACATATTTAAAGTACGGTTTAAAGGTATCTTAAAACAAGCCTTATTGTAACATGTATTATACCAGTAGGAGCTCAAAACCATATAATTTACAGTTTTTTAATAAAGTAATAACATTATTATTGAGTTAATTGAATTAAGTTCAGTCTATTGGTTCGGCCCTCCACAACGGTCCAAATTTCTCATGTGGCCCCTTGGGAAAATGAATTGCCCACCCTTGCCCTCGAGTCTAGGGTATAACATGGCAGTAGATACAGTACCTAATGTTTATGTTAGAAGAACGCTGTGTTTCTGGTCGTGGATGTGCAAACGGTGGGACAAATGGCATTATATTATGAGTGCTTTGGTTTGATTAGCGAAACAGGCCTGCAATGGTTTCGACTGTTGGGTAAGAGGCAGTTGTGACACATGTGACTGCATTTCAGTCATCCATCTGACGCTGTTTACATTGGCCCAGTAATTTATCTTGCTTCACCTGCGCAAGTCTATAGATGCAAGTCTACTTGCCTCTATTTGCACACACAAATACATTATTATATATTAAGCTGTGATCTTCGTAATTTTTGCCAATAGCAAGGGTATTATAATTATTTGCATTACTGTGCATTATTAACATGGGTTTGCTTGGCGCCGCCCTATGTATAGCTCTCTGTGAGCCTCCACTGTTGGTGCTGTAGAAATGGGCATTAAAGGTTTAACAATGACAGTGATTAGATTGGCAATACAAATGGAGAGCAAAATACCAGTAAAACGTGTTACGATAATGCTTCAGGGTGCACCAAGTAAAATGAGTGTTGCCTACCTATTCTTTGAAATTTGGCCTCGTCCAATGCTTAAATATTAAATATGTATGGTGCAATAGAAAATCTGACAGATCCTAAAGATTTCTAGCAAGACAGACGAGCAAGTTTCAGTCTACTGTGTTGCGGTTTAGAGAAACAATGCTACCGGCTGGACTAACGGTACGGTCTGATTCAAACTGGTTGAGTAGGTCCATACTAGCAGGCAAGAGTTACCTTCAGAGGAGGAGGATCAGCTATTCTTTTCTTTCTACCATGCCAGTGGGTCTTCCTCTGTGGATTAATTCATCACTGTACCATACATACTTTCCATTTTGCACTATCTATTGTTTATCTAATTTACTTAATTAATGAATACACTCTGCGGCTGTAAATATAAATATATTTCATTCCAGTTAGTTGTATTCTATTTTATTGTGTATATTTAAAAAAATAAAAAAAAAACAAAATAAATATATATATATATATATATATATATATATATATATATATATATATATATATATATATATATATATATATATATATATATATATATATATATATATATATATATATATATATATATATATATATATATATTACTTTATTTTAATTTGTATATATCTTTCATCCCTGTTGCTTCTTTATATATTTGATCTTTTATCTTGTGTGTTTGTATCTTCAAGTCGTAAGGCTCTACGGATGACGACAAAAAAATTTCCCCTTGGGGATTAATAAAGTATATATTCATTCATTCATTCATTCCTTTCTGCTGACATCCTGACTGCAGCAGTTTGATGCTGTGGAGTGATTGATGTAGTTTGTGGTTGAACTCTGCCTGATCAATTTGCCCCTCCTCAACTCTCACAAACTCCCACGTGACTCTGTCAAGTTGTTATAACTTCCATGAGTTGTGCTGTGACCATCTTGATCTAACATGTCAAAAGAGAGACAACTGTACATTAACTCCAAACCTACCTGAAACGCATGGTGTTTCTAAAATAACCTTGAAACGGTAACTTTAGATCTAGACTTGGGCATTTAATGAGCCTGTGTGTAATGGAGGAGTAGGCGTTTTGCTCTGACACAGCGTGACATAATTCAGCAGATCAGAAAACCACGAGGCACATTTGATAATTGTTGGAAACATTCTGGACTTGATATATAACTGCAGTTTGGGTTATCCTTGAACCTTCAACATGTGATGTCCCTGTCCTAAGCAAAAACTATTGGGAATGTTCGCCATTTTAAGTCTCCGGGTCAGTTTCTTGCGGCTCGTCACAGTTTGGCAAGAATATCTGAGATCTACTCGGATGGCGTGTTTTAAATCGAGGGATTTTGTGGCAGAGATTTATTTATGCTTTTTTCATCTTAAGTCTTGGTTTCTAAGTCTGGGAAGAAGTGAGCAGGATTTGTGAGCAACATTTAGGTCAATGGTAGCTGTTTTTAGTGAAAGGCATTTACATGGCATTTAAATAATTCTCACTGCCTGCACACTGAGACAGTGAAGCACCATGCCCTGTTGATGAAAAGAAAATAGCAAAAAGATAATTTGATGTCTGTCTCCATTTGCATTTACCGTAGCTTTTCTCACTGACTAGTGAGTAGGCCACACTTACTTGGAGACATTCCCTGGGCTTAGTTTTTCAGGAAATTATGGAAAAATACTTGTCACACATAATTATAACATTCTCTTTTCATCTCAGACAATCAATTCATTGTTTTTGTGAATATTGCAGTGCTGTGATATGCACTTATTTCAGGAAATGGCTCAGCATAAAAGTGCTGTGCTTTGCTGTACTTTTGTCGGGGAGGATGTAAACAGTGCAGCTGCTTCAACTCTGTTTGTCAGTCCTGTCAACCTCAAACTTTGGTGACCAGCTTTTTAAAAAAAATTTTATCCTGAACTAAAAGGAAAAAATATATACATTTCATATTATACCTATCAATGTGATTTGGTATGATTATGCTGTGTTTTCACCAGGCTGTGTTTATGCCAGTGCACATTTCTAAAATATGTTTTTGCAAGTTATTTTGTACAAAAATACTTGTAAAGTTAAAACCATGACTGTCACCATTTGATGCACCTAGTAGATTATATTTTTAAGTCAATTCACATCTGTAGTCCCTTGGCAGGTCAACATAACTTCAGTAGTTACTTCAGCATAGAACATGAGGACTGAATAATTAGATGAAAAAGGCTCTGTTAAAATGCGTTTCTCTGTAGTTTGTGCCCCCTCACAGACAGGAGTATATAAAGCATAATGTGAGGGAACCGCGTTGCTGAGGCTAAGAGTGAAGGGTTGCTTAAAATAGCGCCTGGGATGCCGGCCAGTGGGCTTTGACTTCTATAGATGGTGAAGCACATAGGCAGGCAGAATGAAATAGGGACAGCTTGAAATACTAGAGAGCTCTCACTTACTCACTCAAGGTCAACCAGCTCTAACGTCAGCTGTTTTGATTTTCATGTGTCTGTTTGTGTGTGTTTTGCTATGTGCGCAGGATTCATATTTATTGGCCAGTAATCTAAAGGGGTACTCAGGGTGGTAAATGCAGTCAGCTCAGTTGGAGCTCAAGTTTATGGAATTGGCCCCACAATTTGTATAGTTTTTATCTTCAACAAAATTATTACAAACCACATGTGAATGACTCTGGCCGATTTAGATTAGATGGAAATGAGACCTGGTAGTACATTATTTGGATGTGCAAATGCAGTGTCCTCTCTTATTTTTTATTTTAGTTTTTCTCTTCATTTTTGCCGTTAAGAATGTATTGCATTTGGCCAAAGACGGCAGCATTATTACTGTGAACCTTTGGTTTGTGATTTGTGTTCCGATGAAACAATACATCATGGACAAAATGAAAAGGTCTTCTCTAGATTGTCCATGCTGGACCAGTGCCTTTTATGTAAATGACAAGCTGTTGTTCATTCTCCCATCTACGCATGTAATATTTGGTCGAAGACTACTGGATTAACTTTTCTCCGAAAAGTAAACCCCAGTGGGTATTTGAAACTTGTTTTGTGTGCGTGGGAACTCTTTGGCGCAGAAGAAGAGTCTCCCCTTTTATGAACTGTGTACTTCGGGTTCGTGGGTAGTGAGTGTTTCCATGTATTTACGTGGCCATGGTAGCTTGCAATCTGTCATTTAGCAAGAATCTTAATAATGCATCAAGGTTATTTCTCATAATGGTGTTTTCTGCAACATTTTTTATTAACAGGCTGCTTGGTTGTCAGTCCACTCAGCGCTGGAAATACATGAGGGCAAAGGGCAAATCTGCCCCTAAGAAATATCATTTTGCCCCTGATGTCACAGGAGAGGGGCAAAAGATGCCCCCATAATTTCCTCTAATAATTATGATTATTTAATGAACTTGTCAAAAACATCGCAGCCTATATGACCCGATCCAGTTGCCAATGTTTTTGATTTCCGCCTTGACTGATGTTGTGCGTGTGCGAGGAAATTTATTTTACACAAATGGAGCGCTGTGGAGACCTGCGAGTGTAGGAGAAATGAGGATCAGCCAACACAGTCTCCGTCACCATCTCAGGCAACACGCCATCGCCTACGGTGAGCGATAACTAGTCATTATTTTGAAATTATTTAGTTCGCTTTAGCTAGCTAACATTAGTTACTGGTCGACCAGCGTTTCTGAGATTGGAGTGAGACACAGAGAAAAGGGGATGTTGTGATCTTCACAATAAAACATCTTTGATGTGACGTGTCGAGTCTTGGCCAATCAGCGTTAAGATGGCTACAGCGTCCCTCCAACGTTTTATCATTTTATCCAAGATGAACTTACCGGTGATACGAATGAAGGTACCTCGCCATCCAAGTTGTGTGTCGTAATATCTTTGTCACGTTAATCTATTAAATCTTTCCCAACCTGTTGTTTAATGGCAAGCTAGTCGTAACTGGATGAAACATGCTGTAACCCCCCACACCCCTTCCACCAGAGCAGTTTGCGTTTTGTTTTTGTTCTTTGTGTCTGTATTTCCTGGACTAGGTAGGTACAACGTGCTTAAGGTAACAAAAAAACCCAATAAATATAATTTTGAATTATGAAAAAAGTTATAATTGTTAATAGTTGTTTAAAAAAATGTAATAACAATAAATAATCACAAAGAAATAAGAATACAATTGAATAGGATTGTCTGATTTATGTTTTGTTTTTTGTTCAGAAAATCTAATAAAAACACTTTGAATCTGTAGACTACTGCCTAATAGTCTTATTATTGCCATTTGATGACAATTGCTTATATACTGTAAGCCAGTGGCGGGCCGTGCATTTTAGGCCTGCTGTCTGGTATTGTATACATAAATACGCGCATGACGGGATGCTGTTCGGCGCGCTGATCACCGTTGTATTCCAGAAAGCCTGTATGTCCTTATTGGTGTTTTCATGAATTAATGGCTTTGGGGTGTAACATTAATGTAGAACTTGTGAGATTTCACCTTGGAAATGGTATCCTTCATGACTAAGGCCATGTAGTTGGCAAAAACAAGCAAAGATTGTCAACTCAAGTCTGTAACTTGCTGACAACTTCTTTTGCTATGCATTCTAATAAATCATAGGCTTTAAAGATATTTCAGTAAATTAATAAGCTGTGGTTTGTCTGTCAGCTTTGTTTTTAAAGTTACAATCTCAAAGATCTCAGTTTTGTTCTCTTTGGTAATTGCAGCTGTCTTTTTGGATCTCACTTCCCAGAGACCCAAAAAGGTTTGTTTTTGTTCCTGGTAATGTCACCACAGACACCCAATTCATAATACCACAAATGCAAGGGCTTTCATCAGTGGGCTATGGGCTCGGTAACCTTCAAGGTTACCTCATTTGAACATAGATAGTGACTTAACAGACATTTATTTTCATAAAAAAAATCTTCAAGATTATTACTTTAATATCATCACAAGAATTAGTTTCCTCATCAAATAGCAAAAGCATGGACATCACAAAATAATAAATTGCTCCTTAAGACTTATCCTCAGGCATATCCTCAATGGGTTAAGATAGGCCTGCTCCTATTGGATCATCTATATGACATGGTCAAGAAATTTCCATATAGGCGTGCAAGAAAACAAATGTTTTATCCGTCTCGTGTTTTTCAAAAATGTTCCTATTTATTTTTGTATTACCCTCAGGCAAGGGTTCTTGTTATCTTGTCCAATGGCAGGTCAAGTCACTTGGCTTAAAACAGCAAACTAAGGTCTTAACACTGGCTCCATGTCAGCACTTTGAATGGTGAACATGTCTTAAACGTGACTAAAGCCTTGTATCCTTAATCTAAGGTCTGGGCAGATTAGAGTGCAAGTGCTACTTCCGCCTTTGCTGCACTGCCTCTGTGTTCCACTGAATAATGCAGAGCACCCCGAGACTGTGTTGAATTACAGTTCCTGGAAGAGCCATGCAATAAAGCTCCATTCTTCCATCATGGAGTCGCCATGAGTCAGTTTGTTGTCTTGGTGGCTGAATTTAGGCCAACTGCACTATAGCCCAAATGAGTTTATCAGAAAAAGTTTACTCAAAGGCCTTTGTAATCTCTGCAATGACAATGAGATGCTCCCTAAGTGCAGCCACCCTTATTTGCTGTTCTCCGTTTGAGTTGGTACGATGACCCTTCACACTTGGTGCCTCCCTGTGAGAACAGAGCAAGAAGGATCAGATAACTATTTTTGGAGTGTGAGATAATAGCCATGAATAAGAAATTGAGATGGATATAATTTATCTGTACTGTACTGTTTTTTTTCTTTTTCTTTTTTCAGGTGAGACCTGCCAAAAATAAGACGACTAAAGAAAAAACACTTCCCAGACCTGCATATCAAAGAAACACTGACATTTTGTGAATTGTGTTTGTTTGCTTCCTCAGTTAAAGAAGAAGATTAATATCAATATTGTATCTATTCAGTACAGAGTACAGTATGGAGATATGTCTGGGGTATATTTAGCCTAACTTGACACACATACTGGAAGCAAAAAGAACAGTAATGTGAATGTTGAAAATACACTTTCCAACAACTCCAGAATTGTTGGATTAAATGTTAGCCAGCAAGCCAGGTGCCAATACAGCCAGCAATCAAATTTGTTCAGAGTTGGGATATTGTGCAAAGCTGGTGTCCTGTTGACATATGCTACTTAAAGCTGTATTAGTTTTTTTTATTCAATCATTGTATGCCTATTTCTGTTGTTCCAAAGCAACCAAACTATATTCACAACTGAACTCAGAAGAAGGTTATGAACTCAAAAACCTAGTACATTTTTAACTTAATTTGTTAAACAGTGACATAGGCAGCATAAGTAAATATGTCTGAATGTTGATCCATGCCTTGATATAGGATATTGGACTGAAAGAGACCACTCATTTCCAATGTTTGAGGAGTTCGTCTCAACCTCTGGGTCAACAATGTAGTGCACATGTACACTGTGTGTTTTGGAATCTCGCCGCATGCATCATGTTTGTGTTGGTTCTACTAACATAACATTGCCATGAGCCTCAGCTTCTTTGTGGATGAGAGGCAGACAAACAAAGAGGGAGGAAAAAAAGAGATGGATGGAAGAAGGGAAGCAGCTGTTTGAGGTGAAGGAGCGAACAGTTGAACTTGTTGACCAGGGAAACCCTCGTGTTCATTGGTCAGAGCAGTGAAGTGGAAGCTTCCGGCTGCGAGGAGAAAAAATGGCAACCAAATTGTACCATTGCTTTTGTGATTGTTGCTGAAAATCATACCTGCAGTGTAGCCGGTTTATTCTTGGCACAGTGGTTGCCTGTGCTGGGCCTGCTGTTACTGCTGTGCTCAGCATTGTGCATTAGGGTTCGTTGGTGATGTTTTCTATTAAAGACAAGCCAGCGCCCAATGCAGAGTTTGTTATTCTCAGTCAGGCCTTGTTCTGGAGTGACCACACCAAAACCAATCGTTACATGTTGCACCATGTCAGCCTAAATCTATTCAATAAAATCATTGAAAGCACAAGTTGTTGAAAAACATATTCATAAGATTATTTTAACAATTTTCAACCTAATGAGCATCTCTAAAGTTCAATAGTATTCAGTGATAGAAAGGGTGACGCTCTAAAGGTGAGCTGTGAACTGGGGAGCGGCTGACAATGCTGCTAGCAGTCACAGAGAGCTCTTTGAAGAGATGTCTTTTCCCCCTCCGCTGCATCTGGATTTGTTTTTCCCCGATAACACGTGAGGCTCGATGGGAACCTTTGAACACAGTGATATTGTAGACAACTCTCGTCATTCATTTCCAACCTTCAAACAGCGCAGTAATGTCAATCAACAAACTGGCTGAGGGAAAAAAACGTCAGCTTTCATACAAACATATATTTGCAGCACAATAAAGCATTATAAAATAATATACTGCATTTAATAGATGGTATAAGTGTATTGATGTTGTGTTGATGCAGCCATAGCCATGTTGCATAGGATATCATAATAATACATTTGAGAGAGAAGTCTTGAATCAACCGGATGTTAATCAGGCACAAGCAAACATTCATCATGTTCATAAAATAATTCTTCATCTAAAAGGTGCTTATGTATGGATGTTTTGTGCTATAATTTGTCTGAGTTTATTGTCTATACCCACATGTATGCACGGCAAGATACTCGTCCTGCCGTGCAGCTTTTGCACCTGGCAGCGAACAGTCATGAAGCTTCGGCTCCTGTAGCATTCAGTGGCCCCTCAGCTTGCACTTCATATCCAAAGGATGGAAAATAGATCTGGTTACACAGGAGGGCTGGGAGACTTGAGTCGCGTTGATTAGGACGTGCAACCATGGCAACATGAATTTATCCTCCCCTTAAACCAAAGCCAGGGAGACCCGATGTTTTCGGTTTGGCTGTCTTTATTTCACTCTTTGACTTTAGGGTATTGTGCTATAAGCAGGGAAAGGTTAGATAAAGAACACAAGCATGTGAAGAAAATAACACACTCTTCTGTGTGCCCAAAAGCACATTGCATAATCTTTGGTTGTTAATTTTGAAATATCTTTCAAATGTTTTTATCACGTTGATAAGAACACTTTCTCTGACAAGGCCTTTATACTGAATTGTGTTGTCATACTAACTATTGTTTGCATAGGACCCAATTTACTTTCAGAAATGGGGAAGGATTGTTAGAAATGCTTACTATGCAAATTGAGAACCTTAAAGGCTCTCAATATGGCTGACAGGGTTAGCTACGTTAGCGGTGTCTACCTGGAGGGGAACCGGGGGTGCTATGCTTCTGCGACCGACGGCTTTATTAGCTGTAAGCAACGCATGAGTGCCGCGCGGTGGCCATTAGCTAGCCCGTGGGTCGCATGCACAATCAAAGCATGCAAGCCCGGCCATCTATGTCAAAGCCAGGAGAAGCTCCGATAACAACTCACTCTGAGGGAGAGGGACTTCTTTCTCTGCTCAGGGAGTCATTACTCCACCATATCTTTACATAGCAAATAATAGTTGTTTGCTGCTTTATTAATGATCTTAATCCTGTATATTTGACCTTTTGACAGATTATTGAGGCCTTTATCTGGCACTGGTGGA
This sequence comes from Taurulus bubalis, assembly GCF_910589615.1. Taxonomy (NCBI): domain Eukaryota; kingdom Metazoa; phylum Chordata; class Actinopteri; order Perciformes; family Cottidae; genus Taurulus; species Taurulus bubalis. Next base: position 17,097,226 of record NC_136592.1, on the reverse strand, counting down.
GGTTATGCGTTGGCTGTTGAAAGGGGCAAGAATGTCAGGTTTTGGTTTCAGAGTCGTCTCTAACTACTAGACCAACTTGATGATGCCTTTTTGTCTTGCTCATGTTGTACTGATCAGCACTACTATTATGTCCCTTTTATTAGTATTGTGTCCTGATGATTGCAATGGTGTGTTATGTTGCTTCTCACTCCTGCCGGGAAATCCTGTTCCGTATAAATAGGACATGCCTGTGAGGCTGAAATGGTTGGGATAACTGCCTGGTTGGTTTTCTGCAGCTAGATGTTGCCTACTGCACCAGCTGTTGCATGCATTTGTTTGAACCATGTGATTAATAAGTCTAAAACCTATTTTAGCAGGTCTTAAATTTGCTGTCCTACACCATTCAGTCTCAGATGCTCCAAAGTTGTCATAGAGTAGATGTCTGCTGAATCCTTTTAGATCCGTGCAGTGTGAAAGCTCACGATGGCCTGAGGTGTCTGGTTGGTGGTATGTCCAGCTTTCTAAAATAGCAATCATCGTCACTTGAGCTAATTGTGTTGAAATCTCATCCTTGTCATTCCTCACATTATTACAATCCTCCGGATTCTTTCATGTTGGTAAATTGTTGAGGGTATATATATTGTGTATATGCTAGACGGAAGTGAACTTATATCTGCCAGTCAAACAGGTACCATAATTTTAACATGATAACATGGTATTACAGAGCTGTTATGGAGTTACTTGAAGTAAGACTGAGTCTACACGTTGGTGAAGCGGTAGTGACTGTTTTTTAATTTCCGATCAGCCCAGAGCGATACAACAACCTGTCATAGCTTTGACCTGCTAACCCACTGACTCGGGCCTGCTGACACTTGGCTATAGGCCTCTCTCAAGCACAACACTGACTTACAAATCACTTGGCACTGATACACATGCACCACAAATTCCCATCTGACTGGCCATCAATAGGAATTCCACGGCACTATTAATAAAGGATATGTATTTGCTCTAGATGTCAGCCCCAGCCTGCCTACAAAGCCAAAAAAACAATACATGCAGTAGTGAAATTGAGGAAAAACACGGTTTTAAAGTGTTGCTAGTGCATAAAGTGACTTTATAGCTTCTATAGAAACCCTAGCAATACAAATATAAACAATGCATCAAAGTTAATGAAATGGTTCATGAATTTGTAATCTAATCATTTTTATTTCATCTATAGATTAAAAAATTAGCATATCACTGTTTTCACATGTTATTATCGTGTGTCCTTGACTAACAGTTGTCTGTTTTTTATGTTCCACAGGGCTCCAGAGATTATTTTGGGATTGCCATTTTGTGAAGCCATAGACATGTGGTCCCTAGGCTGTGTGATAGCTGAACTTTTTCTGGGCTGGCCCCTGTACCCTGGGGCCCTGGAGTACGACCAGGTAAACAACCATCTTCACACCACCACTCACTCTTGACTAGGGATGGGTATCGTTTGGGTTTTTCCCGATACCGGTGCTAAACCGATACTTTTAAAATGATACCGGTGCCTGAACCGATACTTTTTTATTGCCAAGGCAATTTTTTTTCTTCAAATTGAACAATGTTATTAACTGTTTAAAGTATACGATAGATATAAATAAATAAGTACATACAAAACACACTTCAAACTACAACTTCAAACTACAAAAATATATATTTAAAAAAAAAGAACAGACACCAGTCCCATCAGGTGGCCTGATGGGACTGGTGCAACAGAACTCAGACACTGTTGGATCCTAAAACTGCTGCTTTACTGGACTACATGTCATCATTAATATCAACTGGAGAGATTTGTTCCATCAAGCCAAGACGGACGTTCAAAAGCTTGTACTCGTGTCTCCAGCAATCTCTGTGTGCGCGCACTGTGTGTGTGTGTGCGCGCACTGTGTGTGTGTGTGTGTGTGTGTGTGTGTGTGTGTGTGTGTGTGTGTGCGTGTGTGTGTGTGCTGGAAGCCCCGCCCCCTCGAGCCCCGCTCTGCATGCAGGCGGACAGAGAGCAGAGCAGTGAGTGTGCTCTGATCCGCGTTATTTTAATAATCGTTTTTAGCGTGCGGGCACCGCGCTACCTTTTTAGTATCTATATACCGTGCAACTTTACAGAGTAGTGTAAAAAAAAAAGTATTTAAATCTGCGTTGCTTTTCGGTCCGGTAGGTACCGGACGTGTTGGAACCGGTGCCAGTATGGCACCGGTTCTCGGTACCCAACCCTACTCTTGACTCTTGTTCATTCTTTTTTGGGAAATGTTCAACTTTCAGTCCCTCCTGTGGGCTTCCTACTATCTGTTCTATATGCAACTCATCCTAGCATCATACACTTCTAGTCTCAATTTCTATGACTCAGTCCCTCCCCTCTTACCATCTCCCCATGTAAACTGGTTTCTTCTTTCTCCAACTCCTTTTTCCATTAACCCCACACTTTACAGTCATGACAACCGACATAGGATTGGGTTCAGTGTTTTGTTTCTGAGTTGCATTCAATCCAGCTTTCTATTACAGACTTGCCATCGGGTTCCTGACTCAGATATGGCTCCTACTGTAGCGGGATATGTGATCCATTGCCATTTTAGTCTAAATCTCCCAAAAGACATTTTTACAAAGATTCATATTCAAACAAAGATTAAAAACTGTAGACCGGGACATGCAGCAGCAGAGTTTAGGACAAATGGCTTGAAGCTAGGACAAGAATGCAGCATTGTCATAGCGTGTGCGAGACAAAAACATCTTGTTTTTTCAGTGTGAGATCGAAGCCTAATGTGTTTTTACGGGTGCTGAAAGGATTTTCTATACCAGGATGAGATGGATAGGAGGGAGATGACGCTTTTGCGGTTTAGGGAAATAAATTCAGTGATTGATTGATTGGTTGAATGAAGAAAGAGACTGAGGGCTCAAGTGACTTACAGTAACAAATTAGTGCTTCCTTGGTGACGTACATACCCTGATGATTGTATCAGCTGGTGTCTGTGACAGTGAGCCGAAAGGCATATTATTGGGATTGATGGTATGTCTATTAGGAGCTGTTGGATGTCTGCCCATCTCAGTGGAGTCCTGACAGTGTCTTCCCAGGACTAGACTGATCTGGGCTTATGCTGAGCTGCTTCCCTCTGTCCTGGAGTCCTATCTCCTCAAAGCCTTCCAACAGAACCTCAGTAAGATCCTGCTGTGTCCCCATGCAGCACCCTCGGTACAGCAATCGGCCCCACTGCACACTGCAATCAAACCAAAGTATTTTTAAGGCCAGGCATCATTTTTCACTCTCCCCATGGCTGAGACAGGGGAGATAACTCAACACCTCCGAAAGAGATTTGACTTGAGCGCAGCACCAGTGGTCTAAATATGATGAATCTGTTTTTGCAGAGCCAGTCAGCATGTCGTATTTTGAGTTATCTGGGGGGGAGCCTCCTCAATTTAGTAAGGAACTGCTTTGAGCTGATGGGGTTGATACGGGTGGATGGCATCAGGTTGGCAAGCATAGATAAGGAGTGTGAGAGACAATTAAATAAAAAGCTACATGACCGGTGAGAAGGAACCTGTGGAATGAAGTATGCATCAGATGAAGATCAAACATCTACTGTGTGTAATCGGGTGACTGAATTTGAATGAATCCAACAGTGTTAACAATGTAAACAACACTAGAGGAGAATTTTATACTGGCCGGTACATTCCTTATTTTTAGGAATGTACCAAACTCTTAATTTGGTCAACCCTAATGTTTCTGCTATCTGCCTGATAGTAGTTTTTTTTCAGCCTTTTAATGGCCTCATCGCTTGCATTGACACCTCTTTGGTCCTCATGCTGAGAGTTCCCTGGACTAGATACCAAATGCAAATTCAACATTTTGAATCATCTCCAGACCTTTTTATCAGATTATTTTGTCATGAAATAACGAGGGAACAGGCCACATCTGGCCATCAAATCATTTGTAAGACAATTGTCCAATTACTTCTGAGCCTCTGAAAATGTGGGGGGCTGTGTAAAAATGGTTGTAATTCCTAAATGGTTAGTGCAATAGTTGTTATATCTATTGAATTAAAGTTGTGTAAAGAGGAAAATAGGAAAACATGTGTCACAGTACAAATCATTTTGGCCATGACTGTATATGGATGAGAAGTTAATAATTTTAGTGCAGGCCTACACAGAGCTTTACGATCTGTCCCATCCTATTTTACGTAACCCTTTCTGTCCAATGATGACACAACCAGCCTCACTGACACAGACACATTGAGCAGTAAAGTTACTGTGAGGGATTTACGGTGATGCACTTTGTTTGGTTTAGTCAGTGATGACCACTGCTAAATTACGGCAACTTCCTCATCATCGCAACACGCAGGTTTTGGTTGCTTATTAACAGCAGACGCAAGAATAAGTTGAGACTGTCCATCTATTTATCTCCTGTAATGAAGTGGAGCTTCTAATGAAGACCAGGACACGTCTTGTCTGAACGGAATCACTTTACTGGTGAACTGCAGTCTTAAAGCTGTTAAAGCGATTGAGAATGCGCTCTTGCACCCGACATGTATATAATCCACACGTAACATTCAAATTAGTAGCATCAACAAGCATGTAACATTGTACTTTCTGCTTTCAAAGTAAAAGCACTTCCTGTGTCCATGCTCTTCAAAATAAGAGTAAATAATGTAATAAAACAAGTTACAACATCTCCTCTGTCAAAACGGGAAACACAAAAAACGATGCATTTGAATACTGATTTGGATGTCAATTTACCGTGGCAACTGTTAAAGCTTTGAAACACTATGGTTAGCCTGACTAGCTTTACATTATTTCAGAATGTATCTTCAATCATTAATTGGCTTCCACAAGCGAAGCAAGAGTTTGAAATTCATTTGAAAGGTTAAAGACATGGCTAACTGACTGTAAAAAAAACAACAACAAAGAACGAGGCAGCTGACTGCCGGTGTGAGGTGGTCCAGGGGCCACGGGTGATCTGCTGCCACCACCTTTTCTTCTTCTTCTCTTTCTGCAAGGGGTCTTATTCCATGCCACGCAGCATATTGTATTTATAACTCTGGCTCCTCCTACTCCCTTCCACTCTTTTAGCTCTCCCCTTTCCTTACCTCATCCTCCAGTCACACCATCTTTTACTTCACTATTAGAGCACGAGGCTGCTCACCTCCATTGAGGTGACAAACGTCACAATTCAGCCCGTCTTATTATGAGTGGTTATGATGATCCCAGGTGCTGTAGTCTTTGCTATGACTCCATTCCCCATGTATTTCTTTGTGTCTCTTGCTTTCTCAGGCTCGACCTGGAGGTTTGTAAGAATAAGAGGATATAGGCAGGGTCAGTGGAAGCAAAAAAAAATTTGGGTTCTTGGAGTTGGAAAGCGTCAATGGCCCAGAAGGAATTGTTTTGTTTATATGCTGGTCCAAGCTATATCACAATGTTAAAAATGTGAAAGATATTCATTGTACACTGGGTAGGTAGGATGGTGTGGGTACAATATTCTAAGCTGAGATATACTTTTATTTATTACAGTGAGGGATATCATTGAAATTGATCTTTTATGGTATTCATTGTTAACTGGACTGCCATAAAATATATGCGGCCTGTGCAGCAGGGCCAGGCTCGCTAGATAGTTGTTTTGTGCATCTGTAGCTTTGCACCAGTGATCTCACTGGTTTGTGAGAACTCTGCAGAGACACACCTTTCAGGAAAAATAAGGGTTTTCCCATCACAAGAATTTTTCCATTTTCTACACAAACACACTGGCTGTGTTATTTTCAGAACCACAGCAATATCATTATTGTAATCCACATAATGGGCCAATGTGTATACATGTATATAATGTATAGCATAATAGTAATGCAGCAACTACAGCTGTATTAAATTAGAGGAATTTAGTCTGTGTACGTTCAGGGTGAAGTTTGCTGGAATAAACTTTCAGGAATCCATGACTATGTTATGAATAATCAATGCGAAAGACAGAAAATTAGAAAAAGAGAAGGAGAGATTAAGGGTTAACATAAATGTACACGGGAACTGATTGAAGGAAAGAGCAAATCCAAAAGGGAGAAATGGATAGTGACACAGTGTGTTTTATGATACTTGTGCCTGGAGAGAGTGGATCACCAGCATTCCATCTAAATGTTTTAGCAGATGAGATTACACTCATCATGCAAGCTGTCAGAATCCCAATGAATGCATTGCTTGATAGGCCCCACCCACACAAACAGAGACACATTGCAGTATTTGCACCTCAGCAACAGACTGATAAAAGCCTACTGCTTAAGCATCACATTGGCCAGGAGGAGCACCTTGAAGATCAACACATGAGTAGCTTCCAACAAAAACATTTTCAGTCTCCGTAGTTGTATTCTTTTAGATGTGCATCATGGAACTTCCTCATAATCTCACTAATTCACATCTAGCAGGCAGCAGGGTCAAAACTTCATAGTTAAGCAAAGGGGTCTTCCTTACCTCTAGGTTTGTGTATTTCAAATAGAAAGGGCTTATTATTTAAATATATTATCTGCTTTATTGGAATGTGTCCAGTGTCTCCAAATGTGTGACTCTGTGCTTCTGAGTAGCGCTGAATCTCTAATGGTTGTTGTCCTTTACACTTGGGTGTGATTGACGTCAACCAGGCTTTTCACTGGTCTTCTCTCAGCAACCTGTGTGTCCCATCGCATCTGACTGACGAGCCTCATTGCCCAGCAAAGCATTTGGCATTCAGACTGTAAGAACCTTGTTATCAAAGTTTACATGAAAAGACCCTAACACCTTTCGGAGATCATAAACACAAGCTACACTCAGTACAGGGGTCTTAATTGGATCTAGCCATTTGTCAGGAATGTGTCATCTTCAAGGTCTCTGCAGCTGTCGGCAGTATGTGCACGTCCACACTCAGTAACTTTAACTCTGAGGGACTCGATGTAGTGTGATGTCACTGTGAATTACCTAACATGGGTGTAATTCCCAGTACATACAAGAGGGTGTTAGTATAAAGTGATCTGATGTGTTGTCTTCGAAGACAGTGTGTGAATGCTCCTTTAAACCGATGAAAATTGCCATGTTAATAATCTTTTTTCTTCCTTGCTTCCCTCCTTATGTCCAACAGATTCGCTTCATTTCTCAGACACAAGGTTTGCCGGGGGGACATTTACTGAATTTGGGGACAAAGACAGCACGTTTCTTTTGCAAAGAGTCCGACTCACCTTATGCAGCATGGAGAATAAAGGTGAGGAGTATTAACACACCTGTCGAATATGGATTGATTTGCTTCACTATAAACCAATGGTTAAAATCATGTCAGCTTGAAGTCAATCAGCAAACCTTTTTCCAGTAACAAACTTAAACATTCACACATGAGCAAACGGTTAAGATAAAGTCTTCTCGAAGATTAAGCCAAAAGAAATATTATACTCTCAGTGCTAGTCACCTTGCTTCACATAGCCTACTGGGAATCAGCTGAGGGTCTGAAGTCAGGAATACCCACTAAACATTGTATTTTTCTGTAGTCAACAGATGAGCATGAGACGGAGACGGGAATGAAATCAAAGGAAGCCAGGAAGTACATCTTCAGCTGCTTGGATGACATAGCGCACGTATGTTCAGCTGCTCGGAACACAGTGTACCAGGACTTCAGAGGAAGTTCATCATCAATTGTTTAGAGGATGTAGGCTGCTGGGTCTTTACCAGAGGAAGTACACCCACAGCTGGATGAACAGAATACACACCTCTTATTGGGAAATATATGGGAAAAGAAAACCTCTAAGCTTAACTTCCCTTCAGTTAAATGCCAAAACCAAATTTTAAAGTGAAGGTTCACGTTTCTCTTATTCTATTGAAACACACCACTGGTGGAAATTCCCCAGGCAACCGTCAATGCTTGTTGTATGTAAAGACATGTCAGACATGTATGTCAATTGAGAATTCATGTTCATGAGTAAATTGTTTTACATTCATTGTTAGTCATTCTTAGGAGCTTGCTATCATATCAAAACATTTCTTGATTCGACATACACAGAGCTTAGGGTAATGTAATATTTACCTTTTCTTCTGTATAATTCTGTGGACGAACAGTTATTTTGATCTGTAGTTTCAGCACTAGATTGTTTGTTTTCCAGGTGAACTTGGTGATGAATCTGGAAGGTAGTGACTTGTTGGCGGAGAAGGCAGACCGTCGGGAGTTTGTGGGCCTGCTGAAGCAGATGTTGTTGATTGATGCAGAGAAGAGGATTACACCTGCCAAAGCTCTCAGCCACCCCTTTGTGACAATGCAACACCTGCTTGACTTTCCCCATAGTAACCAGTGAGTCCCCTTTGCCTCAGATTTTCCGACATGTTGTCAGTTTGACCTTCTATAACTTGAACTGTAACTCCTCTGTCTGTAGTGTGAAGTCATGTTTCCACATTATGGATGTTTGCTGGACTCGTCCCATTGCATATGAGGCGGCCAACAGAAATAAAGGGCCTTTCATCAGAACTGTAACCACAACAGCTGCTGCCTCTGTCAACCACCCATTCAGCAAGATTGCCGGTGTCCACACTCAAGTAAGTTGTTGGATATGTGTTTGCATCATGTTTTGCCATTTCTGTGAATGTGTGCTCGGGGATGTTATTATACTTAGCCACATTCATCTTTGAATCAGGGAATTAAAACATGTCAAAACTAGAAGGTCTCTCAGAGCACAGACCTCTGCAAAAGCCGATCCTCTCCTATTTATGTACACAATTTTCTTTCTTGAACTGAGAATTGACATATAAAATATGACAATATCTGAATGATTGAATAATCACTGATGGTGTGGGTCATTGACATCCAATGTGTTGTTCTGTTCATCTGCTCCTGTGAAGACTGATCAAGTAGACGATTTCCTCGACTTTATTGCGTTCATGTGTATGCCAACTCGCCCATCTTATTGCGTCCTGGCACTGCTGTCATGGCAACAAAGTCACGTCATGTTTCTGACGTCATGGCAACGATGCAAATCAATGTTGTTGCTGAGAAAAAAAGGGAGCTGACCATATTTGGCATTGGATCTATATAATGCCAAACATCTTAAAGTCTATTCTAAAGATCACCAAGTGTGACTATATTTATTGTAGACTACATATGTGTTTCGTCAGTATAGACATAAGGATAATATAAGAGGGCTCTCTCATTCCTATTCAGAATCAAAACCTGATGAAAGAATAACTGGTCACATTCTTTGCACAATAAAACTGTTTCCATGGAGCAGTATAGTAACTGGTAAATCTTTGTTCTTCAGAAGAATTTAACAAGAAAATGTGGTGGCTTTTTTAGTATTATCCTCTGAAAGGCTGCTTTGTTTTTGCTATCGTGTATGTGGGGGTTGGGCTACATGCAGAAGCTGCAGCAGAACACTATAGGCCTAGTTCTCGTTATTCAATAAATGTAATTATAGCCAGGCATGAGAGCAGTAATGAAGCAGAGGCATATCCTTTGTTTCTTTGTTTAGCTCTCAGGACTGTCTCAAAGACTAAGTTCAATAATGTCTGACACCCTTTTAGTTATCCAACTTTAAAAAAATCTAACCCCGGTTAGCCTGGATGAATTGGTTCAGTTTATGAGCATGTTCATATCAAAAGGTTTCCAATCATATGCAATATCAACAGATCACAAGCAGCCTTTTATGAGACAAACCTATTAAGACCTATTAAATAATCTGCCTTTATCTAATGGAATTCTTAATAGCAGCTTATTAGTAAGAAAGTGGGCCTTGGATACTTCTTGACTCAGTACCCTGAACTTCCTCCGGAGAAGATATGCCATGTGTTAGAGGTTACGACGATAATTTACCACAAGATGATGAAATTTCATCACCGTCTTTTGACTGAAAAGACAGGGTTATCCCTCCAGGTAACTGACTATCCCACTAATCTTTCAGTATGAGATGGGTCTCTGGGCTCTGTCCGGCTGAAATATAGACAGCTCTTGGCCGAGATGTCGCCATCTACTGGCTTTTTGATGCTATTGTTGATCATTGTTGTTCAGAAAAGTCCAGTTATATCCCTTCTTAATTTTTTAGGGATTAGCCCCATCAGCCCAATCAGTGATGCACCCAGGGATACCATTGCAGCCTGGAAGTGGTCAGTTTGGATGCAGCGATTCTTTTCAGCAGGCACTCATTCTATGTCCCCCAACCATTCAAGGTAGGAGGTGTAAATCCTTATTTCACTTGTTTATTATTCTTAGCTGCGATTAGACTAAATATCTTAAAGTCAAGTATTTCCTGTCCATTGTCCCTGCAGGAATCCCCACCAACACCGCTAAACCAGCAGGCTACTCTGTTCGAATGGAGGGCTCTGTGCCTCTGGTCACTCAAGCACCTCCCATCCAAATCAGACCTGGAGTCATCACACAGGTAAGGAATGATGGTAATAAAGAACATAGGATGAGATGGAGGGACAGCTTGGCCTCATTAGTAAGTGTAGATAAATTCAATATATTGATAGATCATTTATTTAATATAAAAGTCAATTTAATGACAAACAAAACTCAAAAACAAAGACTCTCATTTACTTATGAGAGTCTTTGATGGCAAGCTGATAAAAGCATTGCTGAGTGGAGAATTACTCGATGTGACTGCTTTGCTCCTCTGAACTTCAACAGGCTTGGTCCAACCGGGCGCAGCAGATCTTGGTGCCCACTTGGCAGCAGGTGACATCAGTGCCTCCACCACCAACCACTTTGGCATCTGACACTGCGGCCGGCTCACAAAGATTGGGTGACTGGGGGTAAGCAATTTGTCTGTTTGTTTCTTGTTACCTTTTTGATGCATTGTTCCTATCTGTTCTTGATATGTTCTATATAGTTCAAATATGTAGTATTATCCAAAGCAATATTTATTGTGTTTTTATAGCTAGTGCTTTATTACCTTTATTGCAATGTACACCCTTGGGAATGGCTGTACTGCTCTGATGCATCACGCTTGCCCCCCTGAATAATAATGATCGATGAGTCATACGAGTCCCTTGGGACTAGTGACGGAGACTGTTTGGTTAGTAATGGTGCTAAAGGCTTTTGGCTCAAATGGCAATGTTCTGCTTCCTTATTGCAGGAAAGTGCGTCCCCATGGAAACCATTACAGCTCCATGATTGCACATTCTCAGCCATTCTTAACCAACCAAATGACCATGTCCACCCACCAGCCAATCAACATAGGCATTGCACATGTGGTGTGGCCACAGCCGGCTGCCAACAAGAGAGCCAGGCCTTGTGTGAACAGGTATGGAATGCAATGACTGTTGGCAACTAGAATGCACAGACATACACTAAAAGAGGTTCTTCCATTCTGACAGTGACTTGTTTTCCTCAATAGGGGCAGCAACTTCTTCCAAAACACTAACGTCCAAAATATAGCATGCCAGTCCCCAAAGATGGCCGATACAGCAAAGAATGTGCAGCAGGTAGAAGCCAGATTCCCAGAAGAAGGGCATACTGCTGGAGAGGAGCAAGGAACAGAGCAGGCCGAGGAGGATGATGACAACTGCTGCAAAGGGGAGCCAGACTGTGAAGAGCTTTCAGTTTCGCAACGGCAAGGCAATGGTAACATAGCGAGACCGACTGTGAGTGTCATCAGTATCAGTAGCAACGAAGAGGAGAACGCACAAAGACATTCAATGGGAGAGTGAGTGCTGACCATCTGGTTCCTTCTGACAATATTTCTAATTAAAAAATAAAATAAATGTTGTGTCTTATTTCATTTGACTCCCTCTGCACACAGGTGTAAGGGTAGTGCAGATTGTGAGGCATGTCAGAGCACCGTCAGTATGGAGAGAGTCTGCTCCCTCAGCAGTCCAGACAGCACGCTCAGCACCAGCTCTTCAGCCTCAGCCCAGTCCAGCACCTCGCCCTGCAAACACCCCAACAGGTATGGTCGATGCAACCGGTTCAGACATGGCTCCTACAAATGTTTATCCTGGTGCTACGTTAGCCGTAACGTTCTTTTTTGTTGGTGGCCCTCTTGCAGTATGTCAGACGACGAACAGGAGAGTGGTTGTGACACCGTGGACAGCTCGCCTGCCTCAGACGCCTCTGGCCATATCAGCATTTCCTTCACACAGCAACGCTTCATCGCCGACAGCAACCAGAACTGCGAGCCCCGTGTTGCATGTGTTGCCCCCGAGACAGAGCCCAGCAAGCCAACAGTTCGTACTGTTGTGGTTCCTCCAATGAGATTGCAGAACAACAACGTTTACCCTGCTGCTAGCGAGACATATGGCAACACAGGTAAACCTGGACATATGATGCATTGTTAACACAAAAACATTCAGCATGTTATGTATTTAGGTCCGACCTTGAGTTGACCTAAAAAGGTATGCTAGGTGTCAAGAGCGCTTTGTTGTTCCTAAGAGCTGCTGAAAGTGTATTGAACCCGGGTTATCTCTATTCCAAAATGATCATATGAATAAAGTAGATGTCAGGACATAAGTTTCTTCTGCACACTCAGTTGCTTTGTGTCTGCAGCACACACTGATGGTGTTATCCACTCAGACGACTAGCAAGTGCATGAGTAGGTCATGCTAGCTCAAAGATCCAGTCACCACTGCTGCTGTCTGCCCCACAGGTCACATGGTCTGGGATTATGCTGTCTTTGTAGACCACAGAGGTTCTCACAGGTGATTATGGGTGACCTGCCCTGATGTATCTGCTCTGAACTCCGGAGTGGATATTTGTTTGCTGTCATTACTCCTTACTCTGGCTCCAGACTGACTCTGAGTGTCCCTGCACCTGTGTGGATGTGCACTTTTTAAAGCTACATAAGACATGTGTAATGGCTCCACAATGTTTTATTGTCTTGAATAAAATATTAAAAAGATGGATGTCAAGCAGAGAACATGAACACATCTGGTTGTCATAAACAAATAAATGCTTGATAAATGTTTCTTTCTGGAGTTACGCATGCTGTATGTAAGCTTTATTAACAGCTGTGGTTAGTGGGACATCGCTGTCTTTCTCAGCAACTAAGTACATTTAAAAACTACCTCTATAAGTATTTTTAAGTGGAGGGTTCAACTGTAATTCCTCGGAAAAAAAGCATAGTCATCTTGCCTTTCATGTCAAAGGATGCTCCCATCCAACCCTCAAACGATTGCAACTAAAGTCCCACATACAAGGGCACAGTTTGCTATTCTAGTGCTACCAGCTGTATTTATAGCTGGTGGTCTGACCCCACTGTAAGCTCTATGAAAAAGCTTAGTTAGCAACTCCTCCCAGAACCCCCCAAACATAGCTATTTATAATCCCCTAGCTCATATTAAGAAGACAGATGTCACTATGTTTAAAGGTTTGGACCTGATCAAACACAGCTGAAATCACTGATAAGCCTCCTTTCTCAGACGTTGCCATTTCTGCTGTTGTAGTTGGATCCAATCCCTGGTTGCATTTTTTTTGTCTTTTTCCTGTCCCCTATTTACATGGTGTTATTTATAGTGGGTCACCATGTCTGCACTAATACGTGATCTCCACCTCTATGTGTTTCTCCGTCCGTCGCTCTTTACGTGACCTCCTACCTCACTCTTAGAGTCTTCATGCCAGTCCAAAGGGCGAGGCCTTCCTGGTCGACATCATCACCAGTCAACTCCCCTCCTCAACAGGCCGCAGAAGATCACCCCTGCATTCCAGCCCCGGCAACAGCCGCCTCTAGGCTTTGGGCAGGTGAGCGCATGCAGTCACATATGTGTATTACACAAACGTGAGTAAGTCAACATACTCAACTTTTTAAGGCTGCTAAGATTTGTAGGCTGCAGAGAAAATGTTCAAGACATTTGGCCCCATCAAGCAATCAGAATATAGAGAATAAGCATTTGTATGGCCAAAGAGAGTTTATGTTTATGGAAGATTGCAAAATATATTTAATTTTCATAAGAAAACAGATTGCAGGAAAAAAGCACAAAACCACCACCTCTGTTTTTTCACTGGCAGCAGTAGTGCTTTGGACAGGGTGTCTCACTAAACACACATGGCAGTGTTCGCTTGTGGGAAGCCCCTTTTTTTTTACATTGGCCCATCTCAATCTCCATCCTTACGGACTCACGAACTTAGAGGTGCGTTCCCGTGAAGTCCTTGAGGGTTTAGGGATGTCCCACTGTCGCATCGTCGAGTGTTTGAGGGCTCTCTGGCAGACATTTTGATCCCTTTATGAACCCTTTCTGTAAGTCAGCATTAGATGCCAATTTTGCCTAAGGGAATTACCCACAGTTCATAGCAATGTGACGTTAAACACGCAGTTCCCAATGGAAGAATGGAGACGTAAAAATAAAAAAGGTAAACAAAGAGGCATGTGGGCGTTCAGCCCGATAAAATACATGTATACTACAACATTATGGATTAAAGAAACATAAAACACATGAAATCAGAGGAATGCAAGCAGAACTTATATTTATAATATTTATTTACATTCATCAAACATTTTGTTTTGACAAAACGAGTAAATAGATAATTTAAAATGACTTTGAAGACGTTCAAATTAGTGAATAAAAATTATAAAATAAATACACAATTGTACACAATATTTTTGTATGTGGTCACGTGATATGTTGCGGCAAAGTGCTGTCCCATTCATATTTACACCAGTTCAAGCCCTCACAGACTCTCACGCTCAACCACTTAGCAGCTGACGTCAGTAAGTCCCTGAGGGTTCAGGGTTTAGGGGGGAGATTGAGATTGGACCTCCGTATCCTACATCTGCCCTTAGTCTGGCATGTGAAGAAGCTCACAAACTGTACCAGAAAGTGCAAGTTCTAAAGTGGTTGGGACTACACTTTGTACATTTAAATGATAAAAGGCACATTTTAATTGCAACCATTTCCTTTTTATAGCAGAGCAGCAGCCAAGAGCACACATCATACTGTAAATGGAACTTAATTCATCTGCCACAGCTTTTGTCACTAACAAATCATCCAGTTGTGCTCATAATGACTCACTGTTGGTGGATGAGCATTTGCAACTCTGTTTAAGGGTGAAGGCATTTTACTGTGATACTGCTAACTTTATTTATTGCTGGTATTACAAAGGGCATGCATATGCTATTGTAATAGTATACACATAAATTAAGATGAGATGAATGTCAGGATTGTTAATGGCGGAATAAAGACACACCATTGACATGTAAAACTGTGGAAACAGCAGCATCTAGTGGCTCAAAGACAAACTCTTGTCGAAGATGGTGAATCTTATTAGCCAGGTATTCTCTCTCTTAGGTGCAGCATTTCGGATCCTGCCATCAGGAATGGAACGGCAACTTTGCCCACCGGAGACCACAGGCCTATATTCCTCCTACCATGCATGGGCACACATTCACCCTGTCCCACAGCAGCCCAAATCACACTACGGTCCCCCACCCCCACCTTGGGGGCCACCCACACACCCAGCCCACCTTACTATCCTACCCACCGCCTGGTCCTCTGGTCACGTCTGCACCCGTGGCCCACCTCCTGGCTTCCCCTGTAGCCTCCCGCCCCGTCCTCCAGCCCACCTACAGCATCTCCCACCCGGCAGGCATCATGCATCAGGTCACAGTGGGCATCAACCCCCGGCTGATGCCCTCCCCCACCTTGCACCCCCAGGGCCAATTCAAGCCCCTCTTTCCCCCGCACTCCTACATTGCCTCGCCCGCCTACGCCAGTTTCCCTCTCAGTCCCACCAAAATAAACCAGTACCCTTACATCTGAGCATGATGGCCCAGGTACCCTTTATACTACCTGAGGGCTAAGTGAGCACGGTGAAATATATCTTGGACCACAAACAACATGGTTCTCATTTCCAAAACCATGGCACAACCACAGAGAAAGCAAGCTATTTTTGTGTGTAATTGAACTTCAAGCTTTAAAAAAAAAAAAAATGGTGGAGATGATTTGGGCAAACATTAAGAAGGAAATAATGTATGAATGATTTAATGAAATAATGAATGGGTAGTTAAACTCACACTTAATGTGTATTTTGCACATTTGATATATATCTTTGCATTGGATCTTCTACGAATACTCCTCAAACAGGTAAAATAATTGGGGTGGTGTTGAATAGTTAGACTTTGCACCCCTGATCCCAGCTATTTTTCTATATTGCCTTCTTACGTGTGCAAGACACATCCATATTTGTAAAGCCATCCCAGTCTCTAGCTTTAGATTGACAGATTCACAAGTTGTCCACAGTGTATGTTGTATTGCGTTGAAAGTATTTGTACCTTTTCGGTGTCTTTTGGTGTTAGCAATGTCAAGTCAATTAACCGATTTATATAGGGTTGTTCCTCACGCTGCATGTGGTCTTGCATGAGCAAAAATGTTAACGGAAAGAAGCATAGACGTTGCTCTTATTGTGTGTGTCACAAGACTCGCTGCATTGTATAACTGTCCCCAGCCATGGTGCCTTACATATTTGAGGTTGTTAATGTTACTACTTATATATGACTATATACATGACTATTAATGTACTGGACTGCAGCACTTGAAATTCCAATCGGTCGATGCATCCTATGTGTGAGGATATATATGCACTTGTGTATATGTCCATGCATAGCCTGCATGGATGTGATGTATCGCGGATAGCGGTGCTTATCTTTTGGAGATGGTGTATATTTCAGTGTGTAGTGAGTTACTTTTCTGTTCTTTTAAGAAGAACAGCATGCTTTGCTGTTGCGAATGCTTACTGTTTCATTAAAAACGTTGTTTTTCTTTCATTTTCCCGAATGAACTAGTGTACAAAGTGCTGAGTATTGCTTAATATTTGATCATCACTTTCTATTTAGTGAAACTATTATTACAAACAGTATTTGTACTGTTTGATGAAACTGCAATACAATCTAAATAGTCTTTGATTTTGTTTTCGTCTTTGTCTTCGTATTTTCATTTTGAGTGTTTTCACTTTGTTTCTTAGATGTGGTGGGCATGGCTTTGATTAGGTAAGGAAAAAAATGCAAATTAATTCAGCGTATGACATTTTCTAAGCCTGAGCGAACCATGCAGTATTTGATATACACATATATGGACATATATTATAGAGCTAGACTATTTAGTACAGATGCTTGAGAAGGTGTGAGTTAATTGTGTGCAATTCTCTCATTTATGCATGTGTGACAAAGTTAACTTTTTCCCTTTTACATTATACCATTTGTTAAAGGCTTAAGGCTTATCGGTGTCGACTGCTTATTTTATACATTCCGTCAGGGAGGATGTATATATATATATATATATGTGTGTGTGTGTCTATGTGTGTGTGTCTGTGTATATATACGTATATATATATATATATGTATATATACGTATATATATATGTATATACATATACGTATATATATATACATATATATATACGTATATATATGTATATATATATACGTATATATATATATATGTATATACATATATATATACGTATATATACATATATATATATATATATATATATACGTATATATATATATATATATGTATATATACGTATATATATATGTATATATATATATATATGTATATATATATATATATATATATATATACGTATATATACGTATATATATATATATATACGTATATATACGTATATATATATATATATATATATATATATATATATATATATATATGTAGAATGCTGTGCGTGCATTTTATCTGTTCATTTAACTAGTTAAGCGTGTATTTTTTGTCTTTATTTTCAAATGAAGTTGCTTGTGCAGCACCAAAGACTGTAATTCATTTCCTGAGCAAGGTAGCTATTATGTTTGCATAGACCTCAGTTATACTGTAGTTAGTTGTAGAATGGGGTTCAATTAAAACAAACAAAAAATAGTATTTAAAAACAAAACAAGACGGCAGAGGTTTTGTCTAGCTTATTGGGCAATTAATAAGTCGTATCATTTCTTTCTTGAATGTATCATAGATAAGCTGCTACATGATGATTGCCACTTCGATAGCTGTGAAATTAGGTGATTTCTCTGAGTTTAAGCCTAGTGTTGCTATTTTTGTATAGGTCTCTAATTATCTGAAATAGAAGTGTTTTTGATTTTTGTGTTTTGCGTTCATATTTGGAGTGTCATTGTATCTACTGTATTGCTGATGATGAACATTAGTTGCATTTGTTGTTTCTCGGGGTGTGTGTTTTTGCATCAGTATTTTATCCTTATTAACCTTTTGGGCTCATCACTGCATATAAATGATGTATCGTTGTAACTTAATTTTGTATGTTTTCATATTGATGTTTTGTACACATCTGAAGCTGTAGCTTGCAGGATTGATTTAACTTTTTCATTGTATGTATACACGGTATACTACCAGTACTCTCTTCTGTGTTACAAGAGCACTGTGAGATGCCAGAGAAAAAAACATTATGTTCATTGAATACATTCTGTAATGTTTCCACCAATTACACACAAACACACTCGCCACTAAGCACTCACACAGGTGGGATTAGGTTTGGGGCGATTAGACTGTCTGTCCAAAAACAAATTAGCCCAATGTTTCTGTTCCAAAATAATGTTTTACAACTTGTTTTACTGTTGATATTGATATTAACAAATCGTTATTGCAACCTTTTTAAACTGTTCAATGGTGTATCTGGCTAGAATATCAGTTTCACAGTTTGTTATTCTAAACTGCCTTGCGTTCGGATCGCGCTCCCCTTTATGAGTGTCTCATATCAAAACGATGTTTTGTCAATGCAAAACTGTGGTCATTGTTATGTGTTCCTTAACGAAATTGAGACAGTGTGAGCAGCACTGTGTATGTGCCTTGAGCTTCAGAAAGTGAGAATTCAAGAGGTTGACTCCTCACCTCGTATTTGCTGAGGAAGGCATAGAATCCATTAACAGACCATTACCATATAGAGAAGGCAGTCTATTAACGGCCACAAGGAATACAAAAAAAACACAAAATAGGACTTCATCACAATGTCATTCCAGGGACTTGTACTCCTCTGATCAGCTTGTAGACACAACAGAGGACATGTACGTACATGCTGGTGATGCTCCTCTCGTTTCAGATAGCCGCCACCAAAGCCCCTGTGATAACACACAATAGAACACACACATACACACACTTCGATAAGATATGACACTCAACGATCTTTGGATAGTCCCTCTGACTAAACAGTAGATGCAATACGTTACATTGTGCGGCCATTGCACCACCAAGTGTTCTTAGATAATCTCCATGCTTTACATTACCTTGCATGTACACCTACGTTGCATCACTGTCTGCCTAGAAACTGTCTGCTCAGAGCAGCTTTTCCATCGTGCACGTTCAGGCGGAGTCAGGGTGATTATTGTGGTTTTTCTGGCTCAGTCATGAGTTCAATACTCCACATGTAAACACTTGCATTGATATGGTTGTATGTATTTTGATAGCTTTGTTCTCACCTGTATGCTTTACTGATCCTACTCGCGTGTCATTTTGAGAAAGAAAGCTCATGGCAACAAGGCATGAACTTGGCAGATAAGTGCTTGAAATAGTTCCCCAATAATAAGCATGTGAAATGTAATCTGTGTTTTGATTCCTCCAAAGGTATTCACCAGCAATGCGCCTGCATAAACTCTCTTTTACGTGTTAGGAAAAGAATGGATGCAAGAGGAGAGAAATTTTAAAAATGTTTAGATTTTCCACACGATTGACACCTTGGGTTTAAGTTATTTTTGTTCTTTTGAGGATTCATGTAACATTTAACAGATAAAAGTTGTTTGTAAAATTACTACAATTAAAGTTATGACTTTGATATCAGAAAACAAATCCTCTGCTGCGGTATTATCCCTTGGAGATGTTAATTCAGGGTCTGTTTTGGTCTAAATGTACTACTTTGTTTCTCTATGACTTGATGAGGTTTGATTTACTCAAGCTCTTATTTTTCTGGTAATCTGTCAATTTCAGAGTTAATTCCCACTGCAAGTTATGGAATCATCTGTTTAGATTGCGCATCAAATATAAATCTGAACTGTTACCTTTTTTAATACCTGTATACTTTTGTGGCTTTGTTTTTTCGTTTATGTTTCATTTTGCTTTTTTATTTTGTGCTACACTAGTTTGCCATGTAGCAATTGCACTGTGCAATATTTACAGTATGAGGACTGGGAAAACTAACTATGGATGTGATGTCTCTTTACAGTTTGCGATAGTGTTTCCTCTCTAGTTCTCAGTGATTTAGGTGTGACCAAGCCTTCTCTACTTTGTCACATTAAGCGGGTTTTCCAGGTGACTCTTTTGGTGAGTGTCAAAATAAGACTTTATGGTGTATTATTGTTGAGATTCACTTTGAATTAAAAAAAATCTATCGATGCAACTCTTTTTGACGTTTGGTCTGTTTTTCCCGCCAACCCCCATAACCGTGTTACTTTTACAAAGTCGGATTTCAATAAAAAACACTTATTTGTAACCCTATGAGCTTGTAGGAGTCTAATAATGTATGATATATCCTTGTGCGTAGTATATTAGTACATGAAATATCCAAATGCGGCCAGACAGTTTTTTTTCTCCCACTTGCTTCGACTTTTTCCACTCTGGAGGCTTCCGTGATAGTGGGAGGTTTCTTAGAACACATACATGCATACATTTCTGCTTAAGACGTGTGGCGCACACGTCTTAAGCAGAAATGTATGCACATTGTAATACCCAGCATGCCCCAATCCAAGCATGTTTAGGCATAAAGGTTATAACTTTTAAATTTTTTAACTAAACGACAGTTTAACGACAGTTTTTTTTTACTAAAACTCCTTGGTAATTTCCCAAGGCTTTGTTTTATTGTGATTTTTTTCTCTCTTACAGATTCTGATTCTTTAGGTTATTCTCTTTACAAAGAGGGGTCTTACAACTCTGTGGGTTGTTGTTTAGGGCTTGAAGCATGCATCTGGAAAAACTCAGGGGTGGCTCGATAAGGCATTTTTGGGGAATCTTGCTCATATCATGCTGGATGTTCATAGTTATGATCAAAATATATTATAAAAGTGATTTTTTTGTGGTAAATATACATCTTTTTCACAAATAAATTCTGAAAAAAAAATAATATGAAATAACACAAGTGTTAGAACTTATTTGGGGTTCATACGACGCCTTGAACAGACCTCACTAAGGCCGCTAGAAGGGCTTCTCCCCCCCAAGGGGGGGAATCGGGGCTCAAAAGGTTGCTGGTTAGTAACTCTGGTTAGAACTCATAGTAACATGACGGGGCCTTCAACTGATGATTGAATTTATTTAGTTTAATTATCAATCTCATTGTCTATAAAGTCTCAGAAAAATGCCCCCAAAAATGATTATGATACAGATGGCAGCTGAATTATAGATTGTGAAAAGTAGCAAACCTCACATTTGTGAAAGGGGAACCAGGGAATATTTGGTATTTTTGTTTAAATAAATATTTGAAGGATTAATTGATCAACAAACTTGTGGATTCATTGTCTACCAATTGAATAATGGCTTAATTTACTCATCATTACTGCTTTACAGAAATGTATATGGAAATTTGAAAAATGAGCCACAATTTAATTTCAACCGTGAAAACCCCCATTTGCTGATGAATATGTTTTGATAAGACCTACAGAACCGCTGCTTAACTGACAACTCCAGATTGGTAACAGAAGACGTTGTTTGTGGTGACTTCTTGTCAAAATGGGTTGTCTTGTTTTCTACATGTCTACCTTCCATGAGCCCACACTGCGGGCCCCGGAGGGCTGTTTCTGGGTCAGTGCTGCTATCTGGTGGCGGAAAGGAGGAGGTGGCCTACGACAGTCCCGCGTTCTACAGTAGCAGAAATGCCGGCAGCAGTGCAGCCCAGGACACATCGTCAGCCTTAGTGGAGGGAAATAAAACTATAAATTGGCCCTTGTGAATACAGGGCGGAGGCCTAAGGAAAATGCATGTAAGCTGCTTCACATGGAGGTCTGCCCGGCTTCATCCACCCAGCAGAGGTCGTCCTACTGACTGCTCGCCTCTGCTCGCTGCGCGACAATTAACAGCGGAGAGGCTAATTCGCTCAGTTTGACCAGGGGGGTGTTTGCGTGTAAATCAAAAGCCCCGGCAGCTTCCATGTCCTTTACATCTGTATCGAAACGTCCCCCTGAGCAAACCCAAGTGTCTGTCATCCATCTTGAGCAGGTCTGCGCGAGGCAGTTCACCGCCAGCAGCTACATGTCAAACCTTTGGCAAAGTGTGCGCGCCTCCCTGCGCCACTCGGTGATGATGGGTGGACCGGGCGGAGCGGAGCGGAGCGATAGGGCGGATTTCTAAATTTCCCTTCAACGCCGCGTCCCCCCTCACTCCTCCCCCCTCCAGCCCTGGACACCACGACGAGACCGCGGGACCGCTGCGTTTCCCCGTTCAGGCACGAGGATTGATCCGATGTATTATTTACGACCGAAACTTCAGCAACTTATCCACAGGATATGGCTCCCGGTTTGAAGGGTGGGCGGACGGGTCACCTCAAAGTGGTGGGAGCCGACCGAGCGGACCCCGGCGGGCGCCCGGCGCGAAGGACGGACCCGGGCTCGAGGACCGGGATGCTCGCACACCGCCTCCTGTCCGTGGGGATGCTTTCGCTTCTCGTCCGGTGCGCTGTGGCCGCAGAGGGTGAGCACGGACGGACGCACGCACGCACGCACGCACGTCGAGATATCTGCTGCAACGAAACACATGCCGATGTGTTGCAGCAGCGTCTGTCACAACCACCCTGCGAGTGATGAGTTGGGAACAGATTGGGTCTTTTGTTTCAAACAGACAGCGTTTTGCAATCCGCACATTTAATGCTGCTGAGTGCACGAATCCCGTACAGGCTTTGTGGACGGCTCAGCAGCTTGCTTCGCTTTAGGAAGGCAAAAACAAATGTGGTCCATGCATCTCCAGGCTCTTTGCGTTTGCTGTGACACGTAGAAGCTGGCATTGCATTGAAATTTGCGCAGTCGGGGAGAATGTCCAAACGGAGATTATTCAGAATCCATTCCCCTCACTGGCCGCACTCAGTGGTCTGGTGTGTGTGAGAGATGGTGCTGGATGGGCAGGATTTACTTGATGTAACCTACTAATCTTTCCACCTGAGCCTGATGCTAGTTAACTCTTTTGTCTCTCTGATCACATTGCACTGCACGTACCTTGAACCAGCTGTTTCTCCCCCGCAGCTGGACTCATTATGAGCGGTCTTGACCTCAACTTTGTCTCCCATCTAAACTTCACTTGCATTTGTTCTGCATTGGGCATTTCATTTTGGTTGCATTTCCATGAGAGAGGTTACTAAACGTTGCTATTCTGTGTAATAAGCTTCAGGGAGTTTTATTCAGGGAGTGTAATGCAGTCACAGGACAGTCAGTGTTTCAGAGCATCTGGGTCAGCACTAATGACACACACACACACACACACACACACACACACACACACACACACACACACACACACACACACACACACACACACAGCCCACTGGAGGTCCGTGTGTCTCTGGCTGTGTGAGAGGCAGCTGGGGTAAGATTGGCCGACATAGCTGCCCTTCAACCATGCACGCTTGGAGAGAAGGCTTGGCTGCAAAGCACAATTAGTCTTTGTTCCTCTCTTTCTCCTTTATGTGACTATTTACACCACCTCAGCATGGATGGCTTTAAACCACTCTGGCATTGGAATCAGAACAAAACAAGATGTTTAGTGCAAGTGTTAAGTGTGTGTATAACAGTAGCCCCATCACCTCCCTTCAGTCTGCAAACTGTGATGTAGTGGCTGAAGTCTCACCTCTGCTGATGCACTGCTACAGTAGCAGCGTCTCCTCCTCCTCCCTCCCACCTCCACCTCCCCCTTCTCACAGTCAGCACATCCATTCTTAAACACATGAGGCCAGCAGCAACGGCAGCACCACCTGTGCTATACGTTACACATTTGGTGAGACTGGCATAGGAGTACTTTTAGTATTTACCGGAGACAAGACACAAGAAGCTGTGCACTTAGTAGCTTGTATTTTGTGTAGATATCGTTGGCCTTTTCAACTGGTTGTCTGAATGTTTACATTGGTATGTTGTCGTTCAGTGGTGTTACTGGTTTGAAACATGGAGTTTGTACTTTAAGCTCCCAAAAATATATATGGGTTTTCTTACAATGTGTCTATTTTGTTTGTATCTGCAGGTAGCGGCTCTTGACTGAGCGCTCGGACTTCTGCCTTTTCTTTGAATTCATTTTTATATATAGTTCAGTAATGATTTTAATATAATTTAAAATCTTTGTTTTATGCCAAATCTCCTCCTTCCATGGTTCCCTATTGGTCTTTAATGGAATTCATTATTCATTGAATAACGGATGCACCCATTCAATGCAATGCACTGGATTGGTATTGCCGCAGATACTGACCTTATTAGGTGGATCAAGTATTGATTATGCTGTGACTAATGC